>NC_080177.1:55239032-55539032 GCF_950295315.1 Erinaceus europaeus | reverse complement strand
ATGGTGATATCAAAACATCAGTGTTATGTGACTAAAATTAGCTGGGCTTTACATGTGACTTACCAAAGCCGGTGCCTCATATGAGCATGTTTTGTGAATGCAACCTAAGTGGCCTGGGGATAACTATTAAATATTTCTCTTTATTGAACCCAATTAATCATTTCAACTCTGGGCACATTGAGAGGGAAGGAGGAGAGAAAGAGGAAGAGAGACACCTGCAGCACTGTGTCATTGCTCATGAAGCCCAGCCCCCGGTGCAGGGCCTTGAACCTGGGTCCTTGTGCATAGTTATGTGTACATTCAACTGGGTATGCCACCACCCACATCCCCTATTTTTATTTTTATTTATTTTTTGCCTCCAAAGTTAATCACTGGGGTTCAATGCCTGCACTTGAATTCACTGCTCCTGGAGGCCATTTTTTCCTTTTTTTTTTTTTTACCCTGTTTGTCATTGTTATTGTTATTGCTGTCGTTGTTGTAGGTAGGACAGAGAAAAACTGAGAGAGGACAGAGATGTGGAGAGAAAGATACCTGCTGACCTGCTTCACTGCTTGTGAAGCCAACCCCCTGCATGTAGGGAGCTGGGGGCTCCAACCGGGATCCTTACGCCAGTCCTTGTGCTTCATGCCATGTACGCTTGACCCACTGTGCTTGACCCCCTCCCCATTTTTATTTTTAATTGCTACTATAATGTATATGAACAATGCTGCAGTATGTCTATCTGGGTATTATCTTCCTTTATGATGTAGTGAGAGTCTCATATGACCTTTTCACCCTTTCTATTTTAATGAACTGGCTTCTTAAAATGCAGATTTGGGGGAAACTTTATTGTTGAAGAAAGTGAAGTATAACTAGACCTTGAGAAGCTTTGGTACCCTGGCAAAGGTATTTGCTTGCACCAGCTTGGGGTTACGTGTTCGCTCCCTCTCTGCAAGATCTCTCAAAGGACTGGCCTGAGAGAGAATTGAGTTGAATCAAACTGAATCCTGTGCCAAAGAAACAAGGGTGTGTCCACAATAAGCTGTTCTAAGAAAGCTCGAGAGCTGTGGCTCTCTGCCCTGGCTGCATACTAGAGTTAGCTTAGGGAAACTTCAGTCCACACTCCACGCCTGCCACCCCATCTCTGAGGTGGTCCCAGGCATCTTTGTTTTTAATTCTTAGGTGGTTCCAGGGTGCAGCCAGGTTGAAAACTACTCTTGTCTAGATGAGTTCACTTTGGACTGTCTATTCAAATATATTTATTCAGTGCCTGCTATATATTAGATATGGTCATGGCTGCTAGGACTACTAAGATGAATTATATATTCTCATTGTCCCTCTCCCAAAAGCTGTATTGTTGAAGAAAGATCTATCATTGAATTGTCCACCTCTCTTTAACCAACAGTGATGGTAAAGACAGTTAGAATAACCCCAAAGGAGGACTAATGCAAATCCAAACTGAAACATAAGAACTTGAAGGAAAAAATTGAAAATGAATTTTAAAAAAGTAAAAATAATTCTCAGGTCCAGGGAGACAGCTCAGTTGGTGTACGTAACTGAATCTTGGGACCTAACAGTTCTCAGTGATTTGTGAAGGGTAGTCTCACAGAGCAAAGCAGTCTATCTATAGTATGAAGGGAAAGTTCCTGAAGCCTAAGAGTATCTGAGCTCGAGGTGTGCTATCATACCCATGATGGAGAAAAGATATTTGCACATTGATATAATATTGGAGTATATGACAAGAAAGCCAGTTTTCTTTTTTTAGGGTCTTATCACTCAAAGTCTTAATCAATTATGCTCCTTATGCCTGAGAAGTCACATGCATTGTGACTCAGTTGACTGATGGTTAGGCTTGATTTTTTCATCAGCCATAATGCAGTTCATCCAACACTCATGATGACCAAATTTTTCTTTTGTAAATCATATCCTGTTGCCACACTAAAAGTGGAGCTATTTTTGTCTTTTTAAAAAAATTTTTTTTGTCATCCTTCCCTTCTCAGAATGTCCTTTACTGTGTTACTTGAACAAACAGTGGTGCCTGTTATTAACTAATTTCATTTCCTGTGCAGAATCGAAAGTAATTTTAATGGCATAGCTTTTCAGAGGTGCAGTTGCTGCAATAGCTAGGCCTTTTGCTTGACATGGTTCCTCTGTTGCTTAGTAGGCTCTCATTGATTCCAATTTACAGCTCAGTTCAGAGTAACTTGAGCAGGCATTATTTGAGCTCATGTTTTCCCACCCTCAGATCAAACATAGTCATAATGATAGGGCCCTCAAAACTATGCTGTTCACATTAAAAGTCTCCATAAACATGGCAGGGATCCTGTAATTGAAAGAAGGTGCAGAGCAACTGATTAGATCCCAGGTAGGGATCTTGTAGGTGGTCTTTTGCATGCTGTTAAATTGGTCATTTGTATTTATAGCTTTGGCAGGGAGAGCTGGAACCTATACTGGTGCTCTCTCTCCCACACTCACCTTATCTCATTTTCCATTAATTCCACCTGGCATTCGTGAGTGAAACCAAATCAGAATGAATCTGCATGAGCTAAGTTATCCCTAGTTCATCAAACTATTGTCTAAAACTCCATTGTCAGCTGAGATCAGAGATATTCAGAGTTCAGATTCCAAGAAGAAATCATTATGATTATGATTATGATTATTTTACCTCAAAGGTTATCACTGAGGCTTGATGCCTGCACTATGAACCCACTGCTCCCTGAGACCATTTTTTTCCATTTTTGTTGTTCTTGTTGTTGTTACTATTGTTATTGTTGTTATTGCTGTTGGATAGGACAGAGAGAGAGGAGGGGAAGACAGAGGGGGAGAGAAAGACACCTGTATGCCTACTTCTCTGCTTGTGAAGCGACCCCCCTGTAGGTGGGGAGCCAGGGGCTCTAGCCCAGATTCTTTTTTTTAATTATTTATTTATAAGAAAGAAACACTGACAAAACCATAGGATAAGAGGAGTACAACTCCACACAATTCCCACCACCAGAACTCTGTATCCCATCCCCTCCCTTGATAGCTTTCCTATTCTTTAACCCTCTGGGAGTATGGACCCAAGGGCATTGTGGGATGCAGAAGGTGGAAGGTCTGGCTTTTTCTGTAATTGCTTCCCCGCTGAACATAGGTGTTGGCAGGTCGATTCATACTCCCAGCCTGCCTCTCTCTTTCCCTAGTGGGGAGGGGCTCTGGGGAATCGGAGCTCCAGGACACATTGGTGCTAACCCGGATTCTTATGCTGGTCTGGTCCATGCACTTCATGCTATGTGCACTTAGACCACTGCACTACCACCTGCAGAAGAAATTATCTTTACTGTGTCCTTTGAGACTAAATGGATGAGTCATTGTGATTATGACTAGTGAAGTAAGGAAGGAAGTGAAGGACAGCTATGGGATGATTTCATTCAAGTGAAATATAGAGAATTGAAATGCATGACCTTAAAATTAATATAGCCAACCCATAAAAAAAGAAAAATGTATTTATAAATCTGGAAACAGCCAGAAGAACTCTACTTTCCCACAGTGATTGTGAAAAATATTATATAGGTAGCTGAATTTATTATGGCACTTGAGACTCTATCTCCAGGACCTATTCTTGTCCCAATGTAATATAGATTTAGTCAGTAAGTGTATGTTAAGTTAGTGAACAACCAACCTGAATTTTATGAATGAACCAGAGGTATTTCCCCCCATTTTGTTAGGGGGGTGAGAGGGTGGGGTGGATCAGGAGTTGATTTGTTTTCTAGGGGTCTCCTGTTAAATCACTTGGGAATGTGGGAATCTTGCTGGGATCTGGTGAGATACATTTTTGGTTTCTAATGCATGTGTGTAGTCATCAAAATGTCTCAGTTACTGAAACATCTTTCTGTGTGTAGTTATGCATGTAATCAGTTCTTAGTGTTTATCATTTTGCTCAGATTATCAAAAATTATGACTAAAACTCAGAACATGCCATTTGTAATAAAATAATAATCATAAAAAAATAAGAACATGCCATTAGGTCATTTATTCTCTTCAACCCCTCGAATGTAGAAAGAAACCCACCAAATCCCCATGTTCAAGCATTAACTTTACAGAGATCAGGAAGTGTCATTGACCCAGTCAGCATGACCTGTGATAGGAAGTAATTCCATGTTGATTATGATGGTGATTTTTCTGCCAGGGCTATTGCTGGGGCACCCAGTGGTCTTTCTTTTCTCTTTTTTTTTTTTAACTGGTTATAAAATAGAGGGTGAGCAACAGGGAGAGGGATGTGGAGAAATACCACAGTACCACTCCACATTCATGAAGAAGCTTCCCCTTTGCAGGGTGGCCCCATGTGATAGGTGATGGCTTGAGCCTGATTCCTCACTCATAGTAGTATATGCTCTCTCAGGTGCTTCCACCCCCTGGCCCCAATCCTTAAATTCCTTGCAGAGTTTGTGGAAATAAAAACTATGGGGACTGGGTGGTGGCCCACCTGGTTAAGTGCTCATGTTACAGTGTTTAAGGTCCTGGGTTCAAGCCCCCAGTCTCCACCTGCATAGAGAAAACTTCATGAGTTTCAGGGCTTGCAGGTGTCTCTCTATCTCTCTCTCTCAATCTCCCCATTACTCTCAATTTCTTGCTGTGTCTATCCAATAAAAATAAAGATAATAAAAAGATTTTTTAAATATATGGCTGAAAGGAAGGCATATTCTGAATGGGCCAAAATGGGTTCTCATATGCCTCATATGCTACTACTCTAAAAAGTACCAACCTGGTCAACCCTAGTAGATCCTGGAATGTGATGGCAGAGGAGGACCTAGTGGGGGTTGAACTGTTCTGTGAAAAACTGGGAAATATTATGCATGTACAAACTATTGTACTTTACTGTCAACTGTAAACCATTAATTCCCCAATAAAGTAATTAATAAAAATTAAAAGTACCAGCAGTAAAACTTCCTAATAATATCAAATAGCCATGAATTAAGATAAGATGTTGTGATTTATGGGTCACAAAATTTCCATAAAAAATATTTTGAAGGTAGAGAAAAATTATCAGGTCAGATTTAAGTAAACTCTTATCTAAAAGAGTTCATTTGAATTTTTCTAGAGATTTCTTCAAAGAAACATACACTACACCCTAATTAGTTTCTCTCTCTCTCTCTTTCTCTCTCCTTACTTCTCTCTGATTTATTTATTTTCCCCCCACCCACTCGCCCTTCTCCTTGTATCATATTCCATTTTTCTTTTTGGACAAGCATCCAGTAACTCTAATATTCTTTTCATTTCTCTCTAATAAAAAAATGTTACAAAATGAAGAAAAATGCTTGTGTGTAGAATACTGATATAAATACCCCAGAAGTTGTAACCACTACCAATAAACTATAGGCCAGTTTCATATTTTAAAAATCTAAATTAAAACAGTGTGTTTCAAGCTTAAACTTACTTATTCCCAGAATATAAAGGTGATATATTAAGACATCTGTTCTTCTTCTTCTAGCGTTTGCCCTTCTTCCGTAGCCAGTCAAGACATCTGTTAATATAGTGCATCATAACTATATGCTCCAATAAGAAAACTCACATGATTATCTTTTAGATTGTCAACATCCATTCTTCATTTAAGGACTGAATAAAGCATTAAGTAGCATATACTTCCTTAATATGATTGAAATGAATACATCATAGCTCTTGACATCACAGTTGAAAGATCAGTCTACCTTAAAATATGTACAAAATAGAAATATGTGTTCCTTTGCATATTTAATCACTGATGTCACAGCTCAAGTATCATTGTACTTGTCAATCCTTTCCCATTGTCAGAGTGGGTTACATTTTTCTGAGTATTTTTTTTTTCCTTCAGGGTTATTGCTGGGCTCGGTGCCTGCACAATGAATCCACCGCTCCTGGAGGCCATTTCCACCCCCCCCTTTTTTTGTTGCCCTTGTTGTTGTAGCCTCGTTGTAGTTATTACAATTGCCATTGTTGATGTTGTTCGTTGTTGGATAAGACAGAGAGAAATGGAGAGAGGAGGGGAAGACAGAGAGGGGGAGAGAAAGATAGACACCTGCAGACCTGCTTCACCTCCCGTGAAGCGACTCCCCTGCAGGTGGGGAGCCGGGGGCTCGAACCAGGATCCTTACGCCAGTCCCTGCGCTTTGCGCCACACATGCGCTTAACCCACTGCACCACCACCAGACCCCCTTTTCTCTGTATTTTTGCAATACTTGGTTTATTACTCAACAGGTGTGTCTTCCCACTAAATTTAGAACTTCCTAAGAATATACTATATATATATATATATATATATATATATATATATATATCATCTCTGTGTTGATACATACACTAATTGTTGATAAATACACTAATGTAATAATTGGATATGAGATACAATACATATATCACTACTTTTATATATGTATAACCTTACTGTAGTAAATAGAAAACAAGCTTAAAAAATATGTGTTCCTAGACATTAAGAAAAAGGAGTATCTAACAGAAAGATAAATACTGTGTGAAATGACAGAGAGTGCTCTTTTAGCTTATCTAAAAATGCCACTCTTGTAATCAAGATAAAAAATAAACCATCTTAGGGCCAGGTGGTGCCGCATCTGGTTGAGCACATATATTACAAGCACAAGGTCCCAGCTTCAAGCCCCTTGCCCCTACCTGCAGGGGAAAGCTTCATGAGTGGTGAAGTAGGGCTGCAGGTATCTCTCTGTCTCTCTCTCCCTCTCTGTCTCCCCCTTCCCTTTCAATTTATGGCTGTCAATCCACTAAATAAATAAAGATAATAAAAAATGTATTAAAAGTTTTTTTAAATAAACCATCTTAATGTTCCCTTTTCCATGGATAACACTGGTAGAATTACAGAAGTTTGATAACAAACAATGTCAGCAATACTATGTAGCCTATGTAGGAGAAACTATAGGCAGTGCTATAGTTTGCTGATGCTTGATCATTCCATATTTCTTGTAAAAATGCAAATTGTTACAATCTTATAGAAGTCAATGTAGAAATCTGTTAAAATTTCAAATGCTGAGGGACTTCTGAAGTGTGGCTATGGAGTAGAAGCTGTTTCAGATTGAGCTCCTAATAAACTAGAAAAAAATTACCTGAAAACTCAACAAAATACAAGAGGACTTCTCCAGAACATCACTAAGCCATGGCCACTAAGTTGCAAATACTACTATGATTTTATCCTAAACTCCCTGGGCAGATGTCCCAGAACCTCACCTCTCCAGCTCCCTATCTACTAGAAAAAGCTAGAAACAAGCTGTGTGTATGGATCAATCTGCCAACCTCTATGACCAGCAGAGAAGCAATTATGGAAGCCAGACCTTCTACCTTCTGCTCCCCATAAAGAATATTGGTCCATACTCCCAGAGGGGAAAATGTTAGGGGAAGATAACCAGAGTGCTCTGAACTCCATTTCCATCAGGACCCAAGGGGTGGTGGGGGGAGAGGAACAAACACCAAAAATAGTAGGTGTGACTTAGAAAGGAAGAGAAGCCAGGACCATAGGAAAAAAATGAGCAAACATATATAAATATAGATAGATAGTTATCGAAGTGATAGTCGGCCCTTATCTGTGATCTTGGGAGAATTATCTCGGTTTCCAGTGGAGGGAGTGAGGACAGAGAATTCTGGTGGTGATGGGAAGATGTGGAACTATATCCCTGTTATCTTACAATGTTGTAAATCAATATTAAATTGCTAACAAAACTTTTTTAAGTAAAAAAATACTGCCTTTTGAGTTGACATCTCTACTTTTGAGATACATCGCTTTACTTATGCTTGCATATGGAATGCATTTTTTTTCTTCCATTGTGGCCTACAGTAATGAAATTCTTAAATTATCTTAAGTCTGAGGAAAGTCTTTGTGTGTTGAAACCTGAAAGCTAGCTTTTAAGTGGAAAATTCAGGGTCAGATGAGTAGGCACATTATATTACTATTTAGGGGGAAAAAAAGAAGTGAGCAAATGCAGACTACCTGCTGAAAATCTCTGAGGAGAAGTGAATGTAAAGTTGATGAGTATCTATCTGTACCTTACCATAACAGCCACGCAGATTGTCTCTTCAATTTAGCTGGTAAATTTCCCAGGTTGGTAATATATGGGAAATTACCCCTGAAAATACATAACCATGTTCATTGTTATAATAGCTAGAAAGTGGAAAGTGGATGGATGGATGGATGGATGGATGGATGGATGGATGGATGGATGGGGTTCAGAAGGGTGTGAAGACAATTACACATAAACACATATATTTTTATAGCATTTTAACTAATATGTATTCTTCCCATAAAAATATTAAACAGTTTAAGTATTTTTCACTTGAGTCTTTTTTTTAGTATTTATTTATTCCCTTGTTACCCTTGTTTTATTATTATAGTTATTATTGTTGTTGTTATTTATGTCATTGTTGGATAGGACAGAGAGAAATGCAGAGTGGAGGGGAAGACAGAGAAGGGGAGAGAAAGATAGACACCTGCAGACCTGCTTCACAGCCTGTGAAGCAACTCCCCTGCAGGTGGGGAGCCGGGGGCTCGAACCAGGATCCTTACGCCGATCCTTGTGCTTCACGCTATGTGTGCTTAACCCGCGCGCTACCACCCAACTCCTTTTTTTTTTTTTTTTTTTTTTATTTTCACTGCTTCCGGAATGGGCTTCCCCATTGTGATACCAATTAGAGTCCCTTGGCCTGCTGGACTTAGTCCTTCATGTTCAGTTTCCTTGGAACTGGAAATCAAATGCTCTGACTCATAGCTTGCTTTTCTCCTTTGGGTCCTAGATTAGAAAATTTAGAAGGATATCTTCAACTCCTTCTCTCGCTAACAGAGCCACATCTGTGAGTTAGTACATTGCTTTATTTCTTGTGGTCCTCCACATCTACACCCAAGCACAGTATCTCTAACTAATGGAGGTCCACCCCTGTACACACGCATGCACACCACACCACACCACACCATACCACACCACACCACACCACACCACACCACACCACACCACACCACACCACACCACACCACACCACACCACACCACACCACACCACACCACACCACACCACACCACACCACACCACACCACACCACACCATATTCTTTCACAGATTCTTTCTCCTGAATGTCAGTTGTCTTTACAAAGCTTGCTCATGGTTCTCTCACTCTCTTGAGATGGTGAAAACTGGAGTATCCATGAAGACCCTTCTTTGCTCTAATGTTTTTCTTTTTCTTTTATATGTTTTTTTTAATTTTGTCCTCATATATTTGTTTCCTGTTACTAAATCCTGTTCTCCATCTTAGTCAGGTTCTCTTATCTCCTGATTACACTGCTGTCTTCTACATTTCCATAGACTCTTTCCTGAATATGGAGAGGGAGGGGTGTGGCTGGACAGAGCTATGTCTCCAATCATTCTGACACAGACCATCTTACCAAATCAAAGAGCAGGATTAACTTCCAGTCATTGGTACCTTAAGACTATTATCAAAGTCTGATCTGGCCTCTCCTGTGATTGTTTGTATTTTAAGTTTAACTTTACTTTTTTAAAAAAAAAAAAAAAAAGGTTTTATCTCCTGTTTTTAAGCAGTATCTTAGAAATATGTGTACGTAAAAGAGAGATGATGTTGGTTGGGTTTGGAGGGAAGTAGGTGTTAACTCTTAAATTTTATGTGTCTTTTCTAGAACAGCAAGTATACAAGTTCACATAGTAAGCAACATCTAAGCTTATGAGACCAAAATGTTTAAGTGGAATAGCACTACATCAGTCATACATACATAGTGTCTACGTATGTGTGTTTGTGTCCATTTATTAATGAGAAAAGATGAGAGAGAGAACTAGCACTACTCTGGTACATGTGATACCAGGGATCGAACTTGGGATTTTATGTTTGAGATTCCGATGCCTCCTCCATCTCTAGAGCCACTACACTGAGTTCTATAGATATGAAGATACTGTGTGAAATATTCATCTCGTGAGGGTGCTGTTGTGATATTGCTATTTTCCTTTTTGGCACAGTAAAATCCAAGAGACTTTGATGAGATTCTAGAGCTGCAATGCAGGCCTCTACTATTTCTTTCTTTTTATTTTTTAAGTGATTTAATAATGATTGACAAGATTGTGAGATAAGAGGAGTTCAATTCCATACAATTCAATTGCCACTACCAGAGTTCTATATCTCTCCCCCCTCCCATTATAAGTTTCCCTGTTCTTTTATCCTTCTGGGAGTATGGACCAAAGACCTTAGCAGAAAGTGAAAGATCTGGCTTCTATAATTGCTTCTCCACTGGACATGGGTGTTGACAGTTCGATTCATACTCCCAGCCTGTTTCTATCTTTCCCTAGTGGGGCAGAGCTCTGGAGAGGTGGGGTTCCAGGACACACTGGTGAGGTTGTCTGCCCAGGGAAGCCAAGTTGGTGTCATGGTAGCATCTGCAACTTGTTGGCTTAAATGCACTAAGATGTAAAGCAGAACAAATCAGGAACCTATAGGTTAAGAGTATAGTAACATTACCTATAGTAACCTATAGGTAAGAGTATAGGTAACATTTGGGGTTTTCATGTTTGAAGAAGCTGGGAACTTTATTTCAGGTATATCCCACCATTTCTGATGAGTAGAAATATCCCCCAGTAAAAGTGAGGGATGGAGCCAAAAAAGCTAGCTCCCTCCTATGTATAAGCCTTCTTGTCTATTTGTGAACATACGCTTTCTAAGGTTTGTTTCAGAAAAATATGAAGTAGGCTAAGTGTAGTTCCCCAAAAGCAGGGTTTATTAACTTCCAAAGTTTAGTCATGATACTGGTTCATGAATACACTAGGTAATCTTCCTTTCATGTCCAAATACATACTTTTATGTTTTTAAAATAAGGATTATTATTTTAAATATTCTGACTTAAGGATTGCACTTATTAATGTGAAAAAGGCCTAGACTGACATGCTGGCTTCACCATTTAACTTCTCTGTGAGGCTTTCAATAGTTTTTTTTTCCTTTAGTTTCTCTGATAATTACTGTACTTGCCATTAAAATGGGAATAGAAATATCTACTATGAAAATAAACTTGGAAATAAGGCAACATTCATGTGAAACCACCATCTGGACTTGAAAGTATTCATAAACTCTTACTAATATTTGTTAATTTTATTTATATTTTTCTTTTTTTTCTTTTATTTTTTTCACTTTTTTTATTGGGGAATTAATGTTTTACATTCAACAGTAAGTACAATAGTTTGTACATGCATAAAATTCCCCAGTTTCTCATATAACAATATAACCCCCACTAGGTCCTCTGAATCCTTCTTGGACCTTTGGTGCGATACGCCAATTCCATTTCAGGTTCTACTTGTGTTTTCTTTTCTGATCTTGTTTTTCAACTTCGGCCTGAGAGTGAGATCATCCCATATTCATCCTTCTGTTTCTGACTTATTTCACTCAACATGATTTTTTCAAGGTCCATCCAAGATCGGCTGAAAACGGTGAAGTCACCATTTTTTACAGCCGAGTAGTATTCCATTTTTATATAGACCACAACTTGCTCAGCCACTCATCTGTTGTTGAACACCAGGGTTGCTTCCAGGTTTTGGCTATTACAAATTGTGCTGCCAAGAACATATGTGTACACAGATCTTTTGGGGTGGATATGTTGAGTTCCTTAGGATATATCCCCAGGAGAGGAATTGCAGGATCATAGGATAGGTCCATTTCTAGTCTTCTGAGAGTTCTCCAGACTGTTCTCCACAGAGGTTGGACCAGTTTACATTCCCACCAGCAGTGTAGGGGGGTTCCTTTGACACCACACCCTCTCCAGCATTTGTTACTGTTACCTTTTCTGATGTATGGCATTCTCACAGGAGTGAAGTCGTATCTCATTGTTGTCTTGATTTGCATTTCTCTGACAATCGGAGACTTGGAGAATTTTTTCATGTGTTTCTCCACCTTTTGGATCTCTTCTGTGGTGAATATTCTGTCCATGTCCTCCCCCCATTTTTGGATGGGGTTATTTGTTGTCTTGTTGTTGAGTTTGGCAAGCTCTTTATATATGTTGATTATTAAACTCTTATCTGATGTATGGCATGTAAAGATCTTCTTCCATTCTGTGAGGGGTCTCTTGGTTTGGGTAGTGGTTTATTTTGCTGTGAAGAAGCTTTTTAATTTGATGTAGTCCCATAGGTTTATACTTGCCTTAGTCTTCTTTGTAATTGGATTCGTTTCATTGAAGATGTTTTTAAAATTTATGGGGAAAAGAGTTCTGCCAATATTTTCTTCTAAGTATCTGGTAGTTTGTGGTCTAACATCCAAGTCCTTGATCCACTTGGAATTTACTTTTGTATTTGGTGAAATACAGTGGTTCAGTTTCATTCTTCTGCATATTTCAACCCATTGTTTCCAACACCATTTGTTGAAGAGACTCTGCTTTCCCCATTTAATAGTCTGAGCCCCATTGTCAAAGATTAGATGTACATAGGTTTGGGGCTCATTTATGGGCTCTCAATTCTATTCCCCTGGTCAGTGTGTCTATTCATGGTCGAGTACCAAGCAGTTTTGATGACAATGGCCCTATAATACAATTTGAGATCTGGGAGTGTGATGCCTCTGGTTTTTTGTTTGTTTGTTTGTTTGTTTTTTCCTCAAGATTGTTTTGGCAATTCTAAGTCTTTTCTGGTTCCAGATAAACACTTGTAGCATTTCTTCTATTCCTCTAAAAAATGTGCTTGGGATCTTGATGGGGATAGCATTAAATCTGTAGATGGCTCTGGGTAATATATTCATTTTGATGATGTTAATTCTACCAACCCATGAACATGGAATGTCTTTCCACTTCTTTGTGTCTTTTTCAATTTCTTTGAGTAGTGACTCATAAGTTTCAGTATACAAGTCTTACACTTCTTTGGTTAGGTTTACTCCTAGATATTTTATTGTTTTTGTTGCTATAGTAAAAGGAATTGATTTCTGGATTTCAGTTTCTTCTAGCTTAGTGTTTGCATAGAGGAATGCCACTGACTTTTGAATGTTAATTTTGTAGCCTGACACCTTACTGTATTGCCTGATGATTTCCAAAAGCTTCCTGCTGGATTCCTTAGGTTTTTCTTTAGGTGTATACTATCATGTCATCTGCAAATAGGGAGAGTTTGACTTCTTCTCTTCCAATCTGTATCCCTTTAATTCCTTGCTCCTGCCTGATTGCTATGGCAAGAACTTCCAACACTATGTTGAATAGTAATGGTTATAGTGGGCAGCCCTGTGTAGTACCTGATCTGAGTGGAAATGCTTCCAGTTTTTCACCATTGAATATGATGTTGGCTGTAGGTTTGCTATATATAGACTCCACTATCTTCAGGAATTTTCCATCTATTCCCATTTTTTGTAGTGTTTTGATCATAAAGGGATATTGTATTTTGTCAAAGGCTTTCTCTGCATCTATTGATATGACCATGTGGTTTTTGGTCTTGCTTTTGTTGATGTGGTGGATCACATTGATTGATTTATATATGTTAAACCAACGTTGCATGCTTGGGATAAACCCCACTTGGTCATGATGAACAATCTTTTTAATAGACTGCTGTATCCGGTTGGCTAGAATTTTGTTCAGTATTTTAGCATCTATGTTCATCAGAGATACTGGTCTGTAGTTTTCTTTTTTGGTTGTGTCCCTGTCTGCTTTTGGTATCAGAGTAATGTTAGCTTCATAGAGGCTGACAGGGAGTAATCCAGTGTCTTCAATCTTCTGGAAGACTTTTAAAAGTAGAGGTATTAGTTCTTCTTAGAAGGTTTTGTAGAATTCATTTGTAAAACCATCTGGTCCAGGACTTTTATTTTGGGGAAGATTTTCAATAACTGTTTCAATTTCATTAGCTGTGATGGGCCTGTTCATGTTATCCACTTCCTCTTGACTTAGTTTTGGAAGTTGGTAGGTATCTAGGAAGTCATCCATTTCTTCCAGGTTCTCTAGCTTGGTGGCATATAGTTGTTCATAGAAGCCTCACATGATATGTTGAATTTATGTGGTGTCTGTTGTGATATCTCCTCTTTCATTTAGTGTCTGATTTATTTGGGTCTTCTCCCTTTTTTGTTTTGTGAATCTGGCTAAAGGTTTGTCGATTTTGTTCAATCTTTCGAAGAACCAACATTTACTTTCGTTGATCTTTTATATGGTTTTCTTATTCTCAATGTTATTTATTTCTGCCCTAACTTTAGTGATTTCTGTCCTTCTGGTTGCTTTAGGGTTTCTTTTTTTGTTCTTCTTCTAGGTCTTTAAGATATGCAATCAGGCTGTTTATTTGTGCTTTTTCTTGTTTCCTAATGTGTGCTTGTATAGCTATGAACTTCCCTCTTAGGACTGCTTTAGCTGTGTCCCAAATATTTTGATAGCTTGTGTCTTCATTTTCATTGAACTCTCAAAACATTTTGATTTCTTCCTTGATTTCCTCTTTGACCCAGAAGTTGTTAAGAAGTGTACTGTTGAGCTTCCACATTTTTGCACTGTTACTAATCTTTTTTTGATTGTGAACTGTTAGTTTAATTCCACTGTGGTCTGAGAAGATGCTTGGGATGATTTCAATGCTCTTGAATTGGCTGATGCTGTCTTTGTGGCCTAACATATATATGGTCTATCCTTGAGAATGACCCATGTGGATTTGAGTAAAATGTGTATTCCAGTTTCTTGGGATGAATGACTCTGAAAATGTCCAATAGTTCTAGTTTATCTATCTCTTCATTTAGCTCCCTTATGTCTTTATTGATTTTCTGCCTTGATGATCTGTCAAGTTGAGAGAGTGGGGTGCTGAAGTCCCCTACTATGATTGTGTTACTGTTAATATATTGCTGTAGCTCTTTCAGTAGAAGTTTGATGAATTTAGATGGCTTCTTATTGGGTGCATAGATGTTAATAGTTGTTAAGTCCTCTTGATTGACTGATCCTCTGAGCATTAAGTAGTATCCATTCCTATCTTTTTTAATCTTATCTATTTTCAAGTCTATCATGTCAGATATGAGAATAGCTGTTCCTGCCCTTTTTTGTGGGCCATTGGCTTGTATGATAGTTTTCCATCCTTTCACTTTAAATCTGTGTCTTGTTGAGTTAGGTGGGTTTCCTGTAGACAGCATATTGTTGGATTGTGTTTTCTGATCCATCTTCCTACTCTGTGTCTTTTAATAGGTGAATTCAGGCCATTGACATTTATTGATATCAAAGATTGAAGATATTTTAACGCCATTCTTGTAGAGTTTTAGAGTGGTCTGATATATTTATGATGGTCTGACTGTGTATACAAGACCTTTCAGAACTTCTTTCAGGGCAGGCTTGGTGATGGTTGATTCCTTCAACTGTTGCTTGTCTGAGAAGGTTTTGATGCCTCCATCTAGTCTGAATGACAGTCTAGCAGGATATAGTATTCTTGGCTGAAAGCCTTTCTCATTGAGCACTTGATAGATATCTTGCCATTCTCTTCTGTCCTGTAGTGTTTGTGTGGAGAAGTCTGCTGCTAATCTTATGGGTTTTCTTCTTTGTTTTTCTCTTGCAGCCTTCAGGATCCTTTCTTTATCCTTATTCTTTTCCATTCTAAGTATGATGTGTCTTGGTGTCTTTAAGTCTGGGTTAATTCTGTTTGGGACCCTCTGGGCTTCTTGAATCTTTATGTCTTTGATGCTGTCTAGACCAGAGAAGTTTTCAGCTATTATGGCCTGAAGAATGCTTTCTTCCTCTCCCTCTCTTTCTTCCTCTGGTATGCCAAAAATGCGTATATTGTTTCTTTTGAAGTCTTCCCATAGATCTCTGTTGTTGTTTTCAGCATCTCTTAATCTCTTTTTGAGATCTCTTACTTCTTTTTTAGTTGCCTGTTATTCATCCTCAATCTTGCTAATCTGTCTGCAGCCTCATTGATTCTATTCTCTCTGCCCTCTACTGTTTTCTGGAGTTCATCTATTTTGTTTCCCTGTTCTGATACTGTTTTAGCTTGTTCAGCTAATTGTGTTCTTTGCTCAGCTATTTCAGCTGTTAGCTCTCTAATAACCTTGAGATAGTGTTTTCTTCTAGAGTGTCATTTGTTGCTCCTGTACTTCTGATTACAATTCTTTCAAACTCTTTACTCACTCCTGTGATTATTTCCTTAGCTAATGTTTGGATGTTGAACTCGTTATTTTGTGCTTCACCCTTCGTGGGGCTTTTAGCTGCACTGTTGTCCTGGTTAGTTTCTCCAATATTCCTTCTTGTTGGTTTACCCATTTTATATATTATGTTATGTGTTCCCTCTCTTAGTACTTTTCAAATTACTGATCACTATTTCCTGGATTGACTTTTGTCTAAGTAAGGTAATTAAAGGGTTCACAGTGGTGGAAGTTAACAGTTGTTTTAATAGTATTTTAATCCCTGAGTTGGAGCTCAGTGATTTAAAAGCCCTTTTTTTTTTTTTTTCTTTTCTGTTGGCTATGGGAGCCTGAGGGCTTCTAACTATAAGTAGGCTTCTTAACTTAATCACTGACCTCCCAATATACGCGGATATCTTCGCCCACCCTGTTCAACGCTTGACGTCTTGTCACCCAATCTGGTCCCCTACGCCTACACTGAACTTCTCTGTTCCAGTCTCTTGGAAACAGAGCTGGCAGTCAGCTGAGGTAAAGAACAAACACCTCATCACAGACCCCTGCAAGCATCAACCCGGCTTTGACCTAGCACGTTATGATTGGGCCCTCCTCAATTACTATCGAACAGGCCATGGCCGGTGCGCCGCTATGTTCCACCGCTGGGGAGCCAGAGACGACCCGAACTGCCCCTGCGGCTACAGACAGACTATGACCCACATAGTCAACGACTGCCACCTCTCCAGATTCAAAGGAGGTCTCAAAACTTTACATCAGGCTCAACCTGATGCTGTTGACTGGCTACGGAAGAAGGGCAAACGCTAGAAGAAGAACTGACTCCTCACCAAGAGATAAGGCAGGGTGTGGCAGAGGTAGTCCGGTGGTTATACAAAGAGTCTTGCACAGCCCCACAGCTATGCCACTGAGGTATAGGTCTTCTCCTGAATTTCCTGGTTAGATCTCTGTCCCCTGGTGTCCCTCCCTGCCGCTGCTCCAGACTTTGCGGGCAGTATCAATGGAGACTCAGAGCTGTACTTGGTGAGTCTCCGGGGAGTGCTCTCCTCCCTTCAGCTGTCCCCTTGTTGGTGGAACAGACTGGAGGTGGTGATAACTGATAAACTGCTGGACTGTTACCAGCCACTTAGTCTCTCTCTAGGCTCCTCTCTGTCACCAGCCACGTGTGTTTGCACTCACTGGTGATTTGGTGGGTTCCTGTAGTCGTTCTAGTCCTGTCTTGTTTCAGTCCCAGGTGGTCTCCTTTGGTATTTCTAGTTGATCTGGGAGAGGAGAGGAGAGAAACAGATCTGCTGCTGCTCGTAGCCCCACCTCCGGAAGTCCTATTTGTTAATTTTAGAATGCAGTTATTATCTTACCACCGTCCATGGTAAGACAATGACAACAACAACAACAACATACCTATTAGCTGAAAATTGTAACTGAAAGTTTTTCAATTCAGTCAGAGAGATAGGAGGTTGCTTCTTGACTTCCATAGTTGAGTACAGTGTTTCACTTGGTATTTGCAATAATTCATTGGGCTGATTTTGTTACTTCTAACTTCCCAGATAAGGACTTGATTCTGAGCATTACTGCAACTTAAGGGTAGTATGATCTTAATCTCATTGTTGATACTGTGCTGTCTTAAAAACCTGGAATATCCCTGGTTTTCGCTGTGTCCCTTGAACAGTTTGGATAACTGAGAAATAAGCTTTTTTTGGGGTGTGGGAGGGTCATAACATCTAAATTAGAAAACATGTGAATAGCAATCTTAGACCAGCTAGAACTTAGCCCCAGGGGCTCCATTCCTGGAGTCCTAATAAAGACCCCTCCTGCCCTCACCCTGTCCCCACAATAAGAAGTTTCAGTTGTACTTTGGAAAGAGTTGCAAAGACAACTAAAACATTTGGAGGAATGAGTGTTACACTCTATAGTCTTGCATAATAGTTTTTTTTTTCATGATAAATTGCCTTATGTAATTTATGGCTCATGTAATTTTTGGCTGAACCACCACTTCCTCTTTGGGCTCCTGACAACCACCAATGAGTTTTTAATCACTGAGTATAGTTGCTGTCACCTGACTTTTCTCTGCATTACTATGTTACTGTCATCTTGTGGAAAGAACTTGACACCTATTCTGGCTTCTGGATGTCATTTTGTAGAATACATATTGTATAATAACATCTGATCTTGCAGATAATGGATAGCTCTGGACTGATATCCTCATTCTTTCTGATAAAGCATATCTCTTTCCATTGTGTTCGTTCTACGTTAGAAGAAATGGCTGGCGGCACTAGTAGGAGCCCAGGGCTTAACGAGATAGTGTATGTGGAGCATTTAGTATAGCCTGACACTTTATATGTCAGCCTTTGCTACTAGTGATACATTCTCAGTCTTTTCATGGGTCTTATTAGCGAATCAGAGGTGCTGCTCAGAAAGTCAATCATAGAAGTGCTACTAGTGGTATAAAGAACTGTGATTCGCCATTCCAGCTGCAACAAGAAAATCAACATCAGCAGAGGTCCTCAATACTAGAAGGAAAATTCTTCTCACTGTATTCATTGCCTCTAAATGTAAGCCAGACACAATGAATATAAGCCGAATTTCCTAGTGACCTACCTAAACCTAAGCCTTCCTTTTGCTTATAATCACTAGCTCATCATGTATGTGATGAGAGAAAAAACCGAGAGTTCATTTAGCACAGGCTAAAGGGAACCATATGCACATGGAGTTTTTCTTCACTAAGAATGAAAATAGTTTAAAATGCGATCATAATTTCTGTAGCTGCGTCTTAATGATAGAAAGGATGTAATCTCAATAACAATGACATATCTCATAAGTCTTTTATTATGGCTACCCAAATTAACAATATTACCACCTAGTGGCCATTGCATTAAACTGCAAACACATTATCCTTGGGGCCCATAAAGAGTACCTTATCTTATTAGCTAAAAGTCACTGAAAATGACTGCCTTCTCCACTAGAGTAAATAACATCAACTACTCTTGATACCTGTAAATTATAACATTTCAGACTCTGCTGTCTGGCAGTTGGGAGAATGATGAGTGTTTGCTTTTCCATTGATAAGCCACGGATTTGAAAGGATGCAAGTTAATGCTAACATGATTCTATAATGCTCTTAATTCATTTGTGTTAATATCTTGAATTGAGAAAAAAATAGTTCTGCTTTTCTCCATTAGAACTATTAGATTTTAGATTCAGTCACATTTTCATCAGTTTCTACTATTTTTCTTCTGGAAATTAAAAGAAATGTGAGGTGGAGACGATCAGCACTGGGGTCAGGTGGTGGTGCATCTTGTTCAGCATACATGTTACAAAGTGCAAGGATCCAGGTTCAAGCCTCCATCCCCATCTATGGGGGTGGGGAAGCTTTGCAAGTGGTAAAGCAGGTCTGCAAGTGACTGTCTGTCTCTGTCTCCCCTCTTCCCTCTCAATTTCTGACTGTCTTTATCCAATAAATAAATAAAGATAATTAAATTTTTAAAAAGAAAAGATTAAAACTGTTTTCAATAGGGGGTAGTGATTTTCCTACTGTAGGAAATGGGGAGCATGAGAACATGCCTGTTTTTTAGTGTGGCAAAACCTTAAGTGCTTAGCCGTTGAGGGTAACTCCATGATAACACATCTTCATACCATTCTGTCAGTCCTCCTCAGGAATGTTGTTATATAACCTGTCCCTGTCTCCCTCTAACATCTACTGACTGTTGACATTCAAATTATTCATTAATATGGACAAACTGTCTACTACTGAGCTCATCACACTATCCTAGCCCTTTGCTGAAAAAAAAATTTTTTTTTTAATGTGGAGTATGTAATTGAATGCAGTAATTCTAGGGGGTTAGGGTATATTCAAGTAGGCAATGCAGAATCCCACTGGAAAAAAAAAATCTATTTGAAATTGTTATTTCTCCCAGAAGGGGATTATTTTCCTCTTTATAACTTCCCTTCTTGGTTCTAGGATTAAGCCTAACTGCTAACATGATATATGTGATGATCATCTGCTCTCTTAAACCTGAAACCTTCCTCTGGCATTGGTTCGTAGTCTGTAGTCATGGCTGTGGTGTTATTTGTATTGGACTGAGGTTCATGTGCTGAAATATGTTCTAGCATGTTTCCAGCAAAAATTGGAGTTATAAAATCCTGGGTAGGATTCAAGGTTTGGGTACTGAATTACCTTCAAGTGTTTTCAGATAAGTTTGCTTACTGTCTCAGTTGCAGTTTTCCGAGGGACTGTAGTAAGAAAGAGGGCTGGCTTCGGAGTTATACAAACCTGAGTTCAAAAAAACCCTTCCTAATTGTTGACCTTGGGAGATATACATAAAATAAGGCTGAATTTTCTCATTCAGTGAGAGAGGTAGCAACAGCAGTACCCTGGGGTCATTGTGATAATCAAGTGAGTTAACTTATGTCCATCACCTAGAACAATCTCCACAAGTATCTGTTCTCTACTTCCCCAATATCTTCTCTTAGTCTCCCTTGTGCTTTGGTGTAGCTTTTATTTCTTAAGCAAAATTAGCTTTAATTCACTTAGTGACCATGAGTCCTTCTTTTGCCATGCTTGCACAGATACAGCTGCTCACATGGTTTACTAAATATTAATTCAGCTCATACTGTGTACCAAACATTACACCACTTGCTATTTGCATATAAAAGGCAATACAGTCTTTGTCTCTGAAATTTATACTTGCCGACTAATGATTATAGGCTACTGACTTTGAGAATATTTGGCATATAGTGTGCTTATCTTTGGTTACATATCTAAGTACATCAGGGGCGGAGCAGTGGTGTTCTTGGTTGAGTGCACACATTACTTTATGTATAAGAACCAAAGTTCAAGTCTCGTCCACACCTGCAGGGGGGAAGCCTCAGAAATATAAAGTAGTGCTGCTAATGTCTCTGTGTCTTCTTCCTTCTCTATCACCCCCTTTCCCTTCAATTTATCTATTTCTCTATTAATTCAATGAGATTTTAAAACAATATTAACCTCTTACTATCTTTCACAGTCCTGAGGGCAGGCCTGAGCCAATGGGAATATTCTTGCGGTTTTCCACGTGGCTAAAGCCAAAATGTAACTAGATTGGCAGTCAGTTGCAGATTTGTTCACACACCATTTCTGGATCCTAAAGTGGTATTCATGGCACAGATTTCTAGACATGTCTGTGTCCTGGAATCTCTCTCCTATGGCTTGAGGTTCTTCATATCATGGTGACTTTAAGATTTTTGGGTCAAGGAAATAAATATCCAGCTTACTTTTAGGAGAAAGGAGAAATGGAGAATAGTTCATATGGATAGAGAAGGAAAGAATTAATGGCAGTCATCCTACAGATAATCTACTAATCTAGTTGTTTGTTCTTCATTGTCATGCTCCTTGAGATCTAGACTCTTACTAGAAAGTTTTGGTGTTGATTTAATTTAGTCATCAAAATATACAAAACTGACCACAGGGGCTTGCTGTCTGCAAGGAAATCAATCAACTTTGTGTTTAGAGGTCAAATAGACTGCAAAAATCAGATGTGTTTGCTCTGGCCCTTAAAACTTTGTCAGGACGGATGGCATTCCCAGGGAATTATGTTTTTGCCAATAACTCTCTAGAGATTATTTCTCTGTGTTACTATATGGGAAGAAATAACACTATAAATAGTGGCCTCACAAACCTACCTTACTGGGTTACTTACATGTGACACACCTGTTTTAGCATTTGAGAATTACCATAACCAGCCAAGACGTATTTCTTGGCCCACAGTTAGTACAAAATCCTGTAGTTTGTACTTCATAGTTTTGAGATCTTCTCCTTGGAGTTAGAGTCTTAACAGATAAGGCCCTTGAGAATTCAATGTTTTGTGCATCTGGGCCAGTGAAGAGTTTTCTCCCTCTTTTTCCCAGGACAAGTAGCCTTTAGCTTTCCTTCAACCATATAACCACTTTATTATAAGAGGGATTTGGTGTACTGAAAATGCACAAAACAGTACAGGCATGAGAAAGAAGAGAATATTTAAACTACTGTAAACTTAGTGTGATCAGTTTAACATTTTACTGTTGTTACAACTCTTAAAGGAATACTGAGAGAAAGTGGACTCAGTTAAGGAACATGAATTTTTTTTTCAATGAAGGAAATTTCTTTAATGTTCCTTTAATGAAAGTACTGATTCTAAGGTGTGCTGACAAGTTTTGCATGCCTGTCTAGCAGATGATGATTTATTGTCGAATCCCGAATGACTCTTGTCTGGTCCCAGGTGAGTGATGATCTCTCTGAAGACCAAATAGCACTTTATTGCTAATATCACTCCATAGAGTTAAATTTATCCCAAGAAAGTAGGGAATCTTCTAAAGACAGATTTGCAAAGATTTTTCTCATTTGCAACAGGAAATTATAATCATATGGAACCAGAATATGTCCACTGTACTGATACTAGTTCTTTCTGTGCTTGTCAGGGTTGTTATAGTTGACTGCCTTAATCATGAGCTACTGAGTAATAGAGAAAACAAGTCTGACCAAGAGTGCTATCTGTAAATAGGCTTAAAATGCATTCTGATCAGTAAAGGGTTCTATGCAATGTGTAGATTTAAGAGCCACTTCCAAATCACACTCAAAGTATTACTTTTCTAACTGCTAGCTTATCTTCTAGTTTCTGTTACTGAACATATAGATACCAGAATCCAGAATGTATATCAAAGTTTATGAGATTTTCAGCTGCATATGCCAGGTGGATTGTTTGAAACACCCCATCTTAGTTTAAAACAATGACTTTCTTCTCTTTGATTTCTGTAACCTCTTCTCTTGGGTCATACTACTTATATGCCTAAGATTAGAATAGTGTACAAGTATGTCTCTTCCTTATTCCATATACATATACATATTTCTCAAGAATATTAAATGGACAACATCCAAGAGATATCTGAGAAAGAACATGCCTGAAAAAGCTATCTAAATAAGCATTCCAGACTATCATGATCTAAACTTAACCAAGATCAATGAACCATCAGGAAAGGGGGAAGGCGGTGAGGACCCCAGAAAAACTATCTACAGTAATAAACAAAGGGACGAATTGAGTGTATTGGGGAGAAAAAGAGCTACCACTAGCTAGATACCAGATTACAACTCCTGAAAATGTAGTAGTCTTTAAGGTGACCTTGTCCTGAGCCCTTTGCAGAAAAAAGCTTTCGCTTCATCACCTTTATTTTCCGGGTCCTCCTATTTCCTAGCTTCTCTAATTAAGAAGAGTAAGCTGCACAGACACTCACTGAGGGCTGGGACACAGTAGCTGGGGCACAAGGCAGAGTTACTGGTGAGCCATACAGAACTGCTCAGTTCTACCCACAAACCTCAGACTGTCACTAATCCCAGCTTGCTCTGGGCTCTAGGGCTGCAGTACCCCATCCTGCAAGAACTAGCCCCTTCTCATATTTGTTGAACACTGGGTTAAGTTTCTAACCTGAGGCACACTCCAAATGCTCAGAAGACAACCTGAAATTCATTTGGCTGACTTTTGAATGTAGGTTTCCCTCTGATGTCTACATTTTTCAGTGCATCTAAAATGAGTTGTGGGTGATCAGAAGCTATGATTGTTTTTGTTTTTGTAATTTATTCACATTTTAGGGCAGCATTGTTATACATTATTAGCGTCATGAGCATGGGCTGAGTTGAACACTACAGCAATAGGTAAGTAGGTGATAGATAGATAGATAGATAGATAGATAGATAGACAGACAGACATAGATACTCATCCTCAATTCATTTTCAGGTCAAATGTGTTCATAAGAGAATTCTGTCAGTCCTGTTCACAACATGTTGATAGGCATAAATATGATTTCCACAGTCAACCAAAAGCATAGCTGAAAAGTCTTGGCCTCTTTCCTCAGGAAAAAAACCTGATGGTGACCCAGTGGGAAAAAATTATAGATTATTGAAGATGTGATAATCATCACCAGCAACCCAAGACATTTTCTGACTAATGAGTATTCACATGTAAAGTTTCCTGCAGCATCCCAGAATATGGGAGCTTCTACTTTTTGTAAGTAGCTTACCATCGACTGCAGTAGATTGGAGGTGGGGGAGTAATCCTAAAGCAGTCGTATCACGTAGCAAATGAATGCTAAGCATGCAGTGAATTCTAAGAGGACCAAGAAATTCTCTTCAATAAAACCATCTCTGTTGCAGAAGCCCTGAAAGTTAGTCTGGTGTTGACACTCACCAAGGCAGCTAATATCTCAAATTTCCCCTCCTCCAGGGAGTGGGAATGTGTGGGTTTACGGGCAGCAGAAAGTGGTGGACCTCACGCTACTGAGGAAGAACACCAGCTGCCCGGGACACTCTTTGTTCAACCCATTCGTCTCTGGCTTTGATCTAGGGTTGTGTTCCTGAGAGAGTTCTTCCTGTTCCTCCTCTGTCACATATGACAGGCTTTCTCCCAACCCCCCACCCCAAGTTTGGTCCAATTTCAAGGGAAATGAGCTGTTTGTCCAGTCACCATCTCTGGGCTGTGTAAACAAGCAGATGGGCAATTAGTGGCTCCATCAGGTCCTAGGCTCACCACTCAGCTTGCACAAATGGGGAATCATCACTCATCTTTTGGATGAATAGCCACACAAGCATGAGATAATGGGGACTGCTCAGCTTTCAAGATTTCTTCATGTTGTTTAGATTCCAGTCAGTCTTCAAAATCATATTGTTCGAGCATTTCTGGAAACAGCAATCTCTGCCTTTCAGCTCATTTGCAGGGGGGGGGGGGAGTGTCAGATGGGTAGGGGTGGGTATCATTCTGATTCTGCAGCCTTGATTTCTCTTCTCATTAAAACATTTCTTAATGAGCAGGAAATAAGACCAAGACTTAGAACTCTGTGGGCAATATCTTTGCTTAATTAGTCAAATGGTGACAAGAAAGGTCACTCAGTTGAAGGTGTTTCTCCCTTGCTCCTTGAGGGTCGGGGGGGGGGGGGCACTGACTGACTAGGACCAAGACCAGTCTGGGGCCTCCTGGACTTATGAGCTGACCAGGCTCTTGTCAGACATGCAGCTGGATCTCTTGTACCCCTGGGGCTGCTGTCCTTTATGTTTACTGGAACATTCTACCCCGGCCAGTGTCTTTCTTCTCAGATTCAAATGACCAGAGGCTTTATAGAGCGTTCCCCACTAATTTACCTTTTGTCATTTCTTGAGAAGCATGGAAATCAGACCTACTCCCTCCCTCAGTCTCCAGATTGTTCTCAGAAAAGCCCATGGCACTGTATTTCCTTTGTTCTCTCTCCAAGCGTTGGCATCACCTCCTCAGGTTGTTTTGTTTTGTTTCTTCTTTCTTTCTTTTTCTCCTTCTGCTTTTAATTTTTGTTCCCCTTACCTCAGTTTTTTTCTGCATGCTTTCAAAGCTTTCTGCTTTCTCTCCTTTCACCCCCTCCCCTTACTGTTTTTGATTTCCTATAACATGTTCTCCCAGATTCTTTTGGACATTAGAATCACCATCTTTGCCCAGCATCTTTCTGATTCTGGTCTTCTTCCGCCCCCCCCCCTCACCCCTCCACCCTTTTGCTCATCATTTCCCTTCTTCCTTTCATTCATTCCAAGCCTCTACTTCATTCACCTCCACTTCTGTCTGAGAAACTTTGAAGTTCTCCAGACCAAAGGTATCTCTGGGTCCTTAAACATGCATGAGGCAAGAGTACTCAGTGATCCTTTCAGAATGGCCCATTGGAGGAAGTGGTCATCTTTCTTTCATTTTGCCTGAGGACAAGCATCTGTTGAAGGGCAAGGAAGTAACAAGAGGTTCATCCTGTGTGCTGTGGCTAATTACATTGGTTCTCTCTCAGTTATTCACACAGCATTTATGAGTTATCAAAGGGACATGTGCTCAAACCATGGCTACATTGTTATCATCATCAAATGAGGGGATACTTTCTACATTCATAACATTGAAAGTCTGTGAGATGTATACAGTTCAGGTAGAAACATGTGAAGGACATGGTTCTGGGAAGAGAATATCCTGGCAATTACTACATTAAAACCAAAAATAAAGAGAAAGAGGAGTTTCTGCAGTAAAGCTAAGTTAAAATGT
Source organism: Erinaceus europaeus (assembly GCF_950295315.1). Taxonomy (NCBI): domain Eukaryota; kingdom Metazoa; phylum Chordata; class Mammalia; order Eulipotyphla; family Erinaceidae; genus Erinaceus; species Erinaceus europaeus. Next base: position 55,512,951 of record NC_080177.1, on the reverse strand, counting down.
GAATTACTGTTACTATAAATTGCAATAAAAATAACCAGTGAGGGCTGGTGAACTAACTCACTTGGGTAGTGTGCTGCTTTGCCATGCACATGACCCAGGTTTGAGCCGGGGCCCCACTGCACTGAAGGGAGCTTCAGTGCTATGGTCTGCATCTCTCTCTCTCTGTCACTTTACCTCTGTCTCTAGCTAAAAAAGCAAAGACAAAACAAACAAACAAATAAACAAACAAACAAAACAGAAGCAGGAGAAGATAGGAACATTGTCATGCTCTGAAATAAAATAAGAGCGCTATGAGGACAACACTGAAAAGCTTTTTTATAAATGTCTTTTAGTTTACAGGTTTATTTTCCTCCCACTTCTGTACCAGACAGATATTTACCACTGGGAAACACCCTTGTCTGTGTCCCAAGGTTATATGAATACCAAGGTCATGCTGAAGAAGGAAAGGTTATTAATTAGTGGGATTGAAGTATGATTCCCATGGAACTACCCATAACATCTATTTGAAAACAAAAACCTATGCAAGCCATCATATCATGGAAATCACAGTTCATGATGAGAAAACTACCAGTGTTTTGAGGTTGCAAGAGAGACCACACACACACACACATACACACACACACACACACACACACACACACACACACACAAAATGTGTGCATTTCCAAGTGTCTTAGGTCTAGAAATTAGAAGAATAAGTAGGCCATTCCCCACTTCCAGTGGCCAGAACCTGGCTGGTGGTCTAAACCAGGAAGGAAAATGACCTTTTGCTTTGGAAGAGTACAGTAAATCTAAGTTTATTTTTTAGAGTCATGATCTAGGGGAAAAAAACAATAAGTAAAATATGGGATGCTTTTTATTTCAAATCTGTCAGTTTTCATTTTCTCCAAGTGACTTGCTGTCTGGTTTTAACCAATCCCTAACATGCACCCTGGGCAGGCTGGGTGACATCCATGCATACTACCCTGCCCTCTAGCCCTTCTTTGGAGATTATTAGAGTCCTGTCCTTTTAGGAATCAAGGTTTTAACTTTCCTGGTGCTCCTCTGCTTCCGAACCAACCCTCTCTAGTTCAAATTCACAGCTGATATCAGTGGTAAAGATTTTCCCTAGAGAAAGCCCAAAGGCCACAATTCCAACTGGATGGTGAAGAAAAAAAAATTTTTTTTTTTCCTCCAAAAGGAATCTTTTTCTTTTCTTTTTTTTTTTAAATATTTTTTAATGTTTTTTAATAAATCACATTTTCATTATTGTTATCTTTATTTATTGTTGTAGCTATTATTGTTGTTGATGTTGTTGTTGTTGGATAGGACAGAGAGAAATGGAGAGAGGAGGGGAAGACAGAGAGGGGGAGAGAAAGACAGAGACCTGCAGACCTGCTTCACCGCCTGTGAAGCAATTCCCTTGCAGGTGGGGAGCCAGGGGCTTGAACCGGGATCCTTAAGCGGGTCCTTGTGCTTTGCGCCACGTGCGCTTAACCCTCTGAGCCACCGCCCGACTCCCAGGAGTCTTTTTCTTAGAAGTTAGTGCTTTATTTATTTTTTAGTGATTTTTATAATGATTGACAAGATCGTGGGATAAGAGAGGTACAATTCCATACAGTTCCCACCACCAGAGTTCCATATCCCATCCCCTCCATTGGAAGCTTTCCTATTCTTTATCTCTCTGGGAGTATGGACCAAAGATCCCCATGGGGTGCAGAAGATGAAGGTCTGGCTTCTGTAATTGCTTCCCCACTGAATCTGGGTGTTGGCAGATCAATCCATACTACCAGCCAGTTTCTATCTTTCCCTAGTGGGGTAGGGCTCTGGGGAGGTGGAGTTCCAGGACACATTGGTGAGGTCATCTGTCCAGGGAAGACAGGTTGGTGTCAAGGTAACATCTGCAAATTGGTGGCCGAAAAGCATTAAGATATAAAGCAGAAAAAAAAATGTTTAATAATCGGGAACCTAAAGGTGAAAATATAGCAAGATGAGATTTGGGGTCTTCATGTTTGAAGAAACTAGGGAGTCTATTTTAGGTTACTCCAAGGGGCCCATGACTTTCCTAATTTTTGCCTGGGCCCAACAGCTAACATGCAAGTGGGCTAAGATGGTGCTAGAGTTGGAAATAGGACTAGAAAGCTGGATCAGGGCAGAGAGAAGTTTCCCAATGTGGGAAAAGTATATAAATACCACTAATTGCAAACCCCATCAATCTGACCTATGTCTATTCATATTTAGCACAGGAGCCTGTGTAACATCTGCATCCTTGTCAATCTGAGCTTGCGTTTCATGGTCATAGCTAAGAACATTCTAGGTTACACTCATTTCAGGACCAGTCTTCCTCAAGTGGCAGAGTATGCTGACCCAGCCTTCCTTCAGAGAATGGTGCAATTTCTACCATTCTTGTTCTACATTGAGGGCAAGGTCCTGGAGAGGCCCACAAGAGGGTTTATGATGTTGTTTCTGATAGAAGTGACCAGTGATGATAAAGAGAGTGATCTATTAGAGTGGCACCCTTCCTAACAAAACTACAGAACCTAGATATAGACCAGGTCCAGTGAGATGGAGCACATGTGCACATGTATCCATAGTGTGGGGGGAAATAAAGATGTCTTCAAGTAAAAGTGCACAGTTGTCTACAATGACTCAATAAGTGCAGCAGGCAAGTAGAAAGACCTAAAAAAGACATTGTAAAGTAATTCATCAAATATTTTCGACTTAGACCTAGATACTCTCCTTACCTACCTCCTATTTCACTTCCCTACATCACTCTAAGTCTAACCTTGTCAGGTAAAGTAAGGACTACAAAAGCTGGATAAGGGCAAGAGACCAGCACACTTAATGATGTCCCTTTTAATCACTACCAGGCCACCCCATCATCTGGGGCCCTAGTTAGGAAATACTTGGATTCCCATATAGAAAAAAAAAATTTTTTTTTTAAGTGAAAGCTTGCAATGAGTCTGGCAACATGAAGGGTGTAAATGAGTCAAACAAACCTTAGACCTCTTTGTGTGCTGACTAAGAAATACATACCCCCAAATGGGAATCTGGGGAATGTTATGCATGTACAAACTATTGTATTTACTGTTGAATGTAAAACATTAATTCCCCAATAAAGAAATAAACTATTAAAAATGAATAAATAAATAAAATTAAAAAAAAGAAATACATACCCCCGAATTAGCCAAAATCATCAGTGACTATTAGGACCTCCTCTTGAATAGTGATTTTTGTTTTGTTTTGTTTTCAGGAGTAAAAGTAAGGGGAAAAATATGTAAGAGTGTTTGTACACCAAAATGCTACCTATATTGCCATTATCTACTTAATGATGTTACTATTTCTTGAAAAAAATTAGAATAGAAATGTGATAATTATTGGTAGAGTGAGAGAGAGCTGTGAGTTGAGTTTGATCCATATTTCAGGGGAGAAAAAAAAAAAGCAACTGAATATAGTATAGGCATTGGCAATGAATCTCTTTGGGAGTAACTACCAATATTTTTATTCTGAGGATTTTACTTCAGTTTTTGTTTTTCTATGTTTTAGGTATTTTCATTTTCCTTTTTTGAGACAGCTTTAAGAAGTAAGGGTAAGTGAGCAGAGTTAGCATAGAATGAGAAACATATCTGTATATAATTCTAGTTTAACTTCCTCACTTTACTACTACTACTAAAACCCAAGGGAGACCACATTCTGTCCCCAAAAGTTATATGTAAAGAAAAGGTTGAGCTAACTGATTTAGGAAAGGCCATCAGTTAGCTATTTTTGTCTGCTTGTTTTGAAGTTGGACCTTTCTCATGCATGATTTCACTGCTCTTGGGACAACTTTTTCAGAGAGAGAGAGACTCCACAACACTGGATTTTATTTGCTTTTAGTCAGGGGACAGAGAATCTTATGTTGAATTCAAAATTACACTTAGTATAACATGAGTTTGAAGATGTAGACTATAGAGGACTCCCATAATCATAGTCTTAGTCCACTGTGAGAAGTATTGGTTTGTCAGAAAAGTCATAATGTATTTTTCTGATTTCCTATGCAAAAAAAAAAAAAGTGTCATTACTTTTCTGACAACCTGATATTTGCCCTTTCATGCAACATATAAACTTATTAGGGAGCCCTGAACATCCAAAAACAGAGTAAGAAGAATCATTGTCAGGTGAGTGAAGATGCCCATCTTCCTTTTCCTATGAATTTCAGAGATTGGCATTCAGCTGGGCTTTCAATGTGTTGAAAAGCAAAGATTAGTTACTGAAGGCAGTTGACTCATCCACTAATTCCTATCAGGAGGGCCTGGAGACCTTCAACAAAGACATGCTCAGCTATCTAGAGAGGCTTCAGAGAATTCTCAGACTCATTAGCCTCTGACTCAGCCCTAATTATAAAGCAAAGTCCAGTGTAGTTCTGGATCAGTGATGTGGATGGCAACACATTCCTCTGTAGTCTAGCTTCAGACGTATTAAATAACTTGGGTCAGCCCTTAATTTTGGAGACTGCCTTGATGCTGTGTGACTTTATGTGGCTCCGCTCCCCCAACCCTGTTGATGTTGTATGTGTCTTACTTTCCCAGATAAGTACCTTATGAAACAATCACTGTTTCAAAAAGTTCCTTAACTTAAGCCCTTCACTCCCTGAAGATTAAAAATATTGTTCCTTAGTATGCCTTTCCTACTAATCCTCTATGAGATGAGTTAGAGTAGAACTGCTTTGAGAGGTAGCAGCCATTCTAAACAAGACGAAATTTGAATACCAATGCACAGTGGGCACCTATGAAAGATTGAAAGAAAGTGAAAAATTAGAAAGGAAGGGAAAGGGCTGAGTGGTAACATGGAAAATGCTCTAGAAGACAGAAGTCATAGAAAACAGACTGTCCTTTGCTTTTCTCCCATGGGAAAAGCTAAGACCAATAAATGTGCCTTACCTGCATTCTCATTCTCTCCCTCGCCACCACCCCTCTCTCCACACATGCATATACAGAAAAAGAGTAGAAAGTATACCATTTACTGGATCAGCTCCTTAAACTGGGTTAGAATAAAGAGATGTAGAACAGGAGCACCAACAAATGACTTCCTTATCATCAGCCCTTGACATGAGTGGAATATTTTTAAAAGTCCTTCCTTTTGCATTGAAGAAAGTCACAGTATCATCTCAACAGCCATGACATTGGAACCCCTGTCCCAACTGAAACAGTTGCCTATACAGAAATTTGAGGGGAGTTGGGCAGTAGCACAGCGGGTTAAGCACATGTGACGCCAAGTGCAAGGACCAGCCTAAGGATTCCGGTTCGAGCCCCGGCTCCCCACCTGCAGGGGAGTCGCTTCACAAGCGGTAAAGCAGGTCTGCAGGTGTCTATCTTTCTCTCCCCCTCACTGTCTTCCCCTCCTCTCTCCATTTCTCTCTGTCCTATCTAACAACAAAGACATCAATCATAACTACAACAATAAAACAACAAGGGCAACAAAAGGGAATAAATAATAATAAATAAATATTTTTTTAAAACCCAGAAGTGTTTCTTTTTTTTTTAAAAAAAAAAAAAAGAAATTTGAGAAAATCCATAGTGAAACAAAAGTTCTTTTGTTAAACTACTGTTACCTCAGGAGGGGGAAAAAAATGCTGAGGCAGTCTTATAGTATTTTACTTTACACACCACAAACAAACAACCCCCCAGATTTGTAATCCGGAGTTAACAATAGCATTAAATCCACTAAGTTTTGAAAAAGGGCAGTGTTTTTCCATATTTCTCCTCTGCTACCATTATTTACATAACAAATCGCTGCAAAATGCAATCATGTCAGATGTTGAAAATAAACTCTTTGGGGTATAGTTATTTTTAAACAACCCATAGTTATGAGGATGTTTGAAAAACATGCAAAGGCTGAGTTTGTGTTTTAAATCATAAGTGATCTTAGGAACTCTGTAGCATTAGGCTGGTGCTGACCTATGGAACAGAAAAGCATTTTCAACAGAGCCCCAAATCCCTCAGGAATGATAATATTTTAAAGAGTTGCAGAAATTAAAATTGGTAAGACTGTGAAGTCCTGTCTTTCTCGGCAGATCCACTGAAATCCCGGCTGCCAGTTTTCCTCTATTGCACTTTTCTTACATAAATATTCAAACTACTTCCCCACAAGATTTTCTTTGCTGTTGTAGGAAAAAGTATCCCTTGCCTGCTTCTCTTTTTTTCCTCCCCCCGGCTCCCTCCTCCTTCCATTGCCAGAGTCAAAAGGTAGTAAATAGAACACTGCATTTTTGAGGGTTATTTGCGTGAGTGAATTCTAATCTATGTCATTCTCTGACAAGTTCTATTCCCAGTTTCTCTTTTGCTTTTCCAAGCTTGCTGCTTGCACCAAAGATTCTTCCTTCAGTGAAGAATCCTAGTGAGACTTATTCTTGTCTCCGTGATACCTTTTATACATGCCTGCAATGGCCCCTCTCATCCAACCCCATGTAGGACCTTGCTCTCCTTGAAAAAAGAGGAACTTAAGTTCAAACCTGAACTCCCAGCTCCACCCCCCTTTACTGTAATCAAGGCAGCACATACCCTACAAAGGCGCCCTCAAGTCCACCTTCTTCTTTAGAAACTTCCAAGCTCTTGTAATATCGTGACTCATTGTTAAGTGTAATAAAAATTGTGTTAGTTAACATTCCAAACCTCAGACAGGTTTGAAATTAAATACTCTTTCTCATTTAATTCTCATTTCTCACTTAATTCTCATTAAAAAAGAAACTGGATGGGAGGCACTAGTATTATCTGCATTATACAAAAGAGAAAACTGGGGCCTGATGCACCTGGTTAGGCACATAAATTACGATGTGCAAGGACCCAGGTTCAGGTCCCTGGTCCCCACCTGCAGAGGGAAAGCTTCATGAGTGGTGAACATGTTGTCTCTCTGTATTTCTCTCACTGTCTATCTTCCCCAGCCCTCTCAATTTCTCTCTATCTCTATCCAAGAATTAATATTTAGAAAGAGAAAATTGAATACATCTGTTATCAAAAACAGAGCCCGGTGAGGATAAGGTAGTAGTAATTCAGTGTGCAGGACAAACCAGATGGGGTTCATTCAGTAGAGTACCATGTGTGAGAATCCAGTTTCAAACCTAAGGAAGCTTCACAAGTCATGGAGCAGTGCTGGAGAGGTTTCTCCTTCTCTTTATTTCTTTATCTTTCTCTGTCTCCCATCCTCTATCAAAAGGAAAGAAAAAGGAAAATGTAGCCACCAAGAATGATGGAGGTATGCAAGCACTGAGTCTAGAAATATGATTTTGGGTGAGAGGATTGCTTTTCAATCTGCCTTTATCTAATAGTCAGGATTGAGTTGGATACACAGATCATGAAACTTTCATATTCCTGAGTGCATGTATTATTACAATGCGTAAGGACCCAGGGTTGAGCCCCTGCTCCCCACCTGCAGGAAGAAAGCTTTGTGAGCGGTGAAGTAGTGCTGCAGGTGTCTCTCTGTCTCTCTCCCTCTCTATCATCCTCTTGATTTCTGACTGTCTTTATACAATAAAGATAATAATAATAATAATAATAATAATAAATAAATGTAAATGTTCCGTTGCCTTTAAAACTGGAAGGAATAGCAAAATAAATGGAAGTAAAAATAGTCTTTTTTGTTTGTTTGTTTTACCTTATTATTTTTTATTTTTTTTATTTATAAAATGGGAACATAAAACAAAACCATAGGATAAGAAGGGTCCAACTTCACACGATTCCCACCACCACAGCTCCGTATCCCATCCCCTCCCCTCATAGCTTTCCTGTTCTTTAACCCTCTGGGAGTATGGACCCAAGGTCATTGTGGGATGCAGAAGGTTGAAAGCCTGGCTTCTGTAATTGCTTCCCTGCTGAACATGGGCGTTGGCAGGTCGATCCATACTCCCGGACTGTCTCTCTCTCTTTCCCTAGTGGGGAAGGGCTCTGGGGAAGTGTAGCTCCAGGATACATTGGTCTGTCCAGGGAAGTCTGGTTGGCATCATGAAGCTGGTGGTTGACAAGAGAGTTAACATACAAAGCCAAACAAATTGTTGATCAATCATGGACCTAAGGGCTGGAATAGTTCAGATAAAAAGTTGTGGGGGTCCTCCATTTTGTAGATAGCTAGTAGGCATATTTTAGTTAAATTCCAAAGGGTCTGTGTTTGTACTAGGTTTTTTGTTTGTTTGTTTGTTTGTTTTTGTTTTTTGTTTTTCCCCTTCTTCATTTTTCTCTTTGCCCCTGAGCCTGAAATCTGATATGCCAGTGGATCCAAGTTATTGTCTGGGGAAATAATGTCATGGCTGGAAAAAAGACCAGAAAGCTGGATCAGGGAAGAGAGTAGCTCCCTAATATGGGAAAGGGGTGTAAATATTGTTGAAAAATAGTCTTTATTATGTTACTTCTTCCTCCTTCACAGCCAGTTGTAAGTCCTACAGCATTTGGTTTCAGTACCTTCTAACTCTGTCACTAGGGAGCAATGGGCTCCCCTTCATTTCTGTGGGACTGTGTGTCTAAGGCTCTTCTTCCTTTCCATTACAGGGTAAGAGCAGTACCTAGATACTGCTATCTTGTTGGAAGTAGTATTTAGATGCAGGAATTGGTTTTGTATACTAGCCACAAAAGAGCAGTGACTGTTTTGATCACTTGCACAGCCTTGTCTTTTTTTTTTTTTCTTAATCAATTTATTGTGGGTGTTGGGGGTTAAAGGTTTGCAGTCCAGTTCTTGACACACAGCTACAATTTCTCATCTCTCCATGATAAGTGTCTGAAAAGCACTGTCATCCCCAAAGCAGTTCCTTTGCTGCTGTCTTACTCTCTTACCCCTCCCTGCTTTCATTCCTCAGGGTTCTTTGCTTTGGTGCAGTACAGTAAATGCACTCTCAATTTTACTTTGTGTTTATCTTTTTCTGTCCTTATTTCTTAAGTCCCACCTATGAGTAAGGTCATCCAGTATTCATCCTTCTCTCTCTCTCTCTCTCTCTCTCTCTCTTTTTCTCTCTCTCTCTCTCCCTGTCTCTCCCCTCACTTAATGTTAAGTGAGAGAAATCACATGGGTATAATTACTCATTATAGATCTCTGAAAGAATACTTTTACTCAACTTTGGTCCTTTTCCACCATCATGTACCAGTCCTCTCAACTTCCCCTCACCCCTCCTTCCCCAGTCCTTTGCTTTGGTAAATATTAATATATCACACTCAGCCCAAGGTTCACCTTGTGTTTTCCCGTTCTGTCCTTGTTTCTTAAGTTTCGCCTACGAGATCAGCCTGAATTCATCCGTCTCTCTCTCTCTCTCTTTCTCTCTCTCTCTCTCATTTCTTTATTGGGGGATTAATGGTTTACAGTCAACAGTAAAATACAATAGTTTGTACATGTGTAACATTTCCAAGTTTTCCACATAGCAATTCAACCCCCACTAGGTTCTCTTCTGCCATCATGTTCCAGGACCTGAACCCTTCCCCCACTTCCCCCACCTCAGAGTATTTTACTTTGGTGCAATACAACTATTCCAGTCCAAGTTCTGCTTAGTAATTTCCCTTCTGATCTTGTTTTTCATTTTATGTCTATGAGTGAGATCATCCCATATTTATCCTTCTCTTTTTTTACTTTTATCACTAAACATAATTCCCTCAAATAACTTCTGACATGAGGAGTAGGAGATGACCTCATCATTTTTAACAGCTGAATAGTATTTCATGGTGACATCCATGGATCAGTGGGGGGTGTGAGGATCCTTCTTGTTTCTGCAAGTGAATGCAGTAGACGTGAAAGGTGCCTTGGAATGTGACTGCATCTGTTTGCTTTCACTTCCCACAGTATGGAAAGAAAGAATCAGTCTCAAATAGTTGTCTCCAAGGAAGGTATCTTCTGCTGAGTTGGTTCTCCCCATTCTTCTCCAACAACCATCTGTAAAGTCTGTAATATGAATAAAAGTATGAATTGGAAGCAATTTTTCTTTCTTGGAAAAATATCCTCATATGGGGGTCGGGCGATAGTACAGCAGGTTAAGCATATGTGACGCAAAGCACAAGGACCAGCCTAAGGATCCCGGTTCAAGCCCCCGGCTCCCCACCTGCAGGGGAGTTGCTTCACAGGCAGTGAATGAAGCAGGTCTGCAGGTGTCTGTCTTTCTCTCCCCCTCTCTGTCTTCCCCTCCTCTCTCCATTTCTCTCTTTCCTATCCAATAACGAATGACATCAACAACAACAATAATATTAACCACAACAAGTCTACAAGAACAAGGGCAACAAAAGGGGGAAAAAAATAGCCTCCAGGAGCAGTGGATTCATGCCCCAGTAATAACCTTGGAGGCAAAAAATATATATATATCTCATCATATTCCCCAGTCCTGGAGCATGAGTGACTGACCAGCTAGAAGCCCTAGCACCTGCAAAGTAAGAAATGACTTCCAGTTCTTCTTGTTCCTTATTCTGAGGAGTCATTGGCTTGATAAAGCTTTTTCCTAACCATATGCTTTTATTTATTTTTAAGATTTTTTTTTTTTTAATTTTTCTTAGGGAGAAAGGGAATGATCAGAGCACCACTCAGCTCTGGTATATGTTGGTTCCAGGAGTTGAACTTGGGACATCTGGGATCTCAAGCATTTAAGTACCACACTCTATTGCTACCTTCCTGCTCCCAAGTATCTGTTTTTAACATGAAAAGATTTGTCTTACAAGTTGTTGAAAGTTTAGACTTTCTGTCCTTATTTCTTAAGTCCCACCTATGAGTAAGGTCATCCAGTATTCATCCTTCTCTCTCTCTCTCTCTTTCTCTCTCTCTCCTCACTTAATGTTAATTGAGAGAATTCACATTGGTTAGTTATATTATTTAATAGCTAGATTAGACCCGGAATAGGCAGATATGAGTGTTTTACAGTTTGGTGGGAGTTATGCTATTCTTTCTCTGTTTTTCACAAGCTGTGTTTTGAGTTTGCAGCCAAATGACTAGAGTCATTGAGAGTCATTAACGCACTTGTCATCAACCAGGACTTTTTCTCTAAAGCATGACAAAGAATTTTATGTTAAGCACATGTACTAATGTGCCAACCTACAAAGACATCTGCCTTAGGTCATTTCTCAAGAAATACTGTTTTGCCTATCTCCTTCTTCACTGGAAAGGCCATGAAACAACATAGAGAGGAATTCTGAAATTCTTTAAAAAAAAAAAGATACTACTGAAATTTTCCTTTGTTCTGTCAACATCACTAGTAATCAAAGAGCATGATTTTTTCTCCTTCAAATTTTGTTCAGTTACTGAAAAAAATTAAAATGGTGTGGTAAAAAGGAAGCATGTACCAAGTGCTATACCTAGATCCTTCTATTTATCTGAGAATCCTCACACTATTTTAACCACAAATATTTACATTTCATTCTCCAAGGAGATGGGCAGCCGGCTTGGACCAGCCTATGAAGAGTGCAATAGATATTGTGCAGAAATGTTGTCCAAACTGTCAAATCTTGTGGCCAGGCTAAACTCCATTCACTATTATAAAAAACCCAGTGTGGAAAGAAAGTTATAAATGTTGAGAAGTTTTTTTTTTTTTTAATCATCTTTTTTTGTTGATTTTGTTAGTTTAGAAAATTTAAATTTCATTTAGGTAAGTTTCAGTGACCCAAATTAAGCAAGAGAAATTTATACTTTCTTCAGGTGGACTATAAAAACAAAATACAAAAGTTATACTGGTTTATTATTGTGGATCCTAACTTTCCACTCAAGATTGTTTGGAAATATGTCCATATTGATACTTAGAGATCAAATTATTTGACTTTCTAAATCTTTTGTTCTGTGTTGTTTTCGATGGGTTATGTTGTTTTCACCGGGCTGGCTTCACGGGCGGGTAACAGATGACCAGGGACTCATGTCTGGGTTGTACGCAGTATCTCTTTATTCATGCAGGACGCAGCACAATCTAAGACAAGCTAAGCTAAATTCAAGGTACAGTACTCTAAAACTCACAATGCTGTCTTTATATATACTTGCCAAGTAGGGTGGAAACAGGATGTGACATAGAGAGGGTGGAGAGAAAAGTGACTGGTAAAAATCAGAGTGTGACAAGGAGAGGATCAGGGTGTGACAAGGAGGGGGGGTGGAGCAAAAACATATCATGAAACAGTGGGGATTGAACCAATGCCCTGGAGGGAGGTGCTTGTTAACAGCGGTTATATAAATAGAATGAAGTGGTTATGTAAATAGAATAGTGTTAAGCAGGGGGGATTTAAACCAAATGAAACAGAAGGGGTCTCATGCATACCAACAGTTCTGGAACATGAATAAACTTTTTTTTTCTTTTTTCTCTTTCTGCCATTAAGTTAGTTGCATTGGCCTGGAATTGCATGATAGAGAAAGGCCATTAGTTGGCTTATCCTTTCTCCTTCATTGGAACTTTGGACAGATGAGCTAATACTAGTGTGTCATATAACAAGAAGAGCTTTGTCATTAAGTGGTAAAAAAAAAAAAAAAAAATTATGTATGGGAGTCAGGCGGTAGTGCAGTGGGTTAAGCACATGTGGCTCCAAGTGCAAGGACAGGCATAAGAATCCCAGTTCGAGCCCCCCGGCTCCCCACATGCAGGGGAGTTGCTTCACAGGCGATGAAGCAGGTTTGCAGGTGTCTTTCTCTCCCCCTCTCTTCCCCTCCTCTCTTCATTTCTCTCTGTCTTATCCCACAACAACAACAATAATAACTACAACAACAATAACAAAAAGGGCAACAAAAGGGAATAAATATTTTTTAAATTATGTATAAGATTCCTTAAGACATTGTTTCTCTAAGTAATGCATGTTATTCTATATGTAAAAGTGATGGAGACTTAAAGTTAGATGACTATGATTAGCTGAGCCTAAATGCCACAAATGTAGTCCAAAAAAAGGCTACTGAGACCCTAAAACAGTCATTTTACTGCTCATAAAGGATCATTTAAGCCATCAGTGGATGAGCTCCAGCATTCTCCTTGTTTCCCTCAATGGACAGTAATGCTGCTTGGGCTGTAATTTTCCATCTTTCTTCTTGGAAAGACTGACTACAGGCCACTCAACAAATGAGCTTTGGAAATAAGACTTCTTTCTCACACCATCTATACAGGAAAGAGTGCTAGGAAAATAAACACATACCCAGAACCTAATAGGGACATGGCAGCAAGCCTGGGTGAACTGCCACTCCTCCCACCTCTCTCTTAATTCCCTCTTAGTTTTATTTAGTTTCAGGAAAGGGCAGATTCATTGGTTATAGGTAGATGCTTGTGGATTTTGAACTTGTTTATCTAGAAAGTAGTTGGTGAAAGGAATGCCTGGCTAATGCCTGGAAAGTGTCAGCATTACTGCAGGGCAATTTCCCCAGATTTCTTGTTCTCTAGAAGACCATCTATAACATTTTCTTTAAAAATTTTGATTGATTTTAATGAGATACAGAGGGAAAAATACAGAAAGACCAAGGCACTGCTCAGCTCTGGCTATGGTGGTGCTGGGGATTGAACCTGGGACCTTTGGGGCCTCAGGCGTGAAAGTCGCTTTGGATCACTATTACGCTATTTCCTAGCCCACCTGGAATATTTTCATGAAGCTTTTTTGGATTCTATCACCTAGTATTCTAATATAAGTTAGGTCTGTCTTGGTTCCTACATAAAACATTTTCGAGTAAATTGACAGCCAAATATGACTTAGAAACAGAATAAAACAGAGTTCAGTGTCAAATCTAGACTCAACAGTGGATCAGGAATGAAACTTAAAGAAACCATCCTTGTTCCTTTCACAGCTTTTACTTCTCATGAAATTGGTCAGTGCTTCCCTAGAAACCTGTGATCCTTTTTGGGCACTCAGATTCTGCACTGTCCCCACAGAGTCATTTCCCAGTCGTGACCCTTTCTTTGTGTTTGCTCTTCTCAGGAGATCTTCCTTCAGTTTTATCTGAAAGCATCACCTCTTTATTTTAAAGATTTTACTCAAGACCTCACCTCATACGTATAAGTCCCCAATTCTTTTTCTTTCTTTCCTTTCTTTTTTTCTTACTTTTTTTTCTTTCTTTCTTGGTAAGAGAGGTACAGTTCCCACCACCAGAGTTCTGTACCCCATCCCTTCCATTGGAAGCTTTTCTATTCTTTATCTCTCTGGGAGTGTGGACCAAAGATCCCCATGGGGTTGAGAAGGATAGTCTGGCTTCTGTAATTGCTTCTCCACTGGACATGGGGATTGACAGGTGTTGGTATGCTTCTAATTCTGCTTCTAAAATCCCTTCTGTTTCATTGGTTTAATCCCCCCCTGCTTAACACTGTATTCTATTTACATAACCACTGTTAACTAAGCACCGCCCTGCCTCCAGGGCATTGGTTTAATCCTCACTGTTTTGCACGCTTTTTCTTTCTCCTCACCCCTATCCTACGTACATCCTCTTCAGACCTGACACTTCCGCCTCAGGATATATAAGGACAGGATTGTGATTAGAGATAGCTTAGATTGCGCTGTGTTCCACATGAATAAAGACTGAACTGCATACCACTCAGTCATGAGTCTCTGGTCATCTCTCTCTCCTGCCTGCGAAGCTAGCCTGGCAGACAGGTTGATCCATACCCCCAGCCTGTTTCTATTTTTCCCTGGTAGGGAAGGGCTCTGGGGAGGTGAGGTTCAAGGACACATTGGTGAGGTCATCTGCCCAGGGAAGTCAGATTGGTGTCATCGTAGCATCTTCAACTTGGTGGCTGAAAAGCATTAAGATATAAAGGAGAACAAACTGTTAAATAATCAGGAACCTAAAGGTAAGAGTATAGCTGATTGTACTTGGGATCTTCTTGTTTGAATATAGACACTAGGAAGTCTATATTAGGTATATTCTAATGGGCCTGGGACTATACTAATTTTTGCCTGGACTGAACAGCTAACATGCAGGTGGGCTAAAAGTATTGTCTGAGAGTCCCAAATTCTACAACTGCACTGCCTCCCAGGCTGCAGTTTCTCTTTTTAACTAGAGCACTGCTCATCTCTGGCTTAGGATAACACTAGGGATTGAACCTGGGGCCTCAGAGTCTTGGGCATAAAGGGCTGAGCTGCAGTGTTCTCTTTACCAAGTAGAATAAGTTTTTTTTTGTTATATTTTGTTTTTTTTTATCTTTTTTCACTAGAATTATTTCAAGGTCGTCTGTGATGGCACTACAAATCCACTGCTCCTGGCAGCCTTTTTCCCCCCTCCTATTTTTATTTGATAGGGCAGCAAGAAATTGAAAGGGGAAGGAGAAATAGACACGTAGATAGAAAGATAGATAACCTGAAGACCTGTCTCACTGCTTGTGGAGCTTCACCCCTGTGTGTTGGAAGCCTGGGAGTTGAATCCATCTTCTTCCAGAATCACTTCTTATCATCAGTTTCAAAACATATCCCCCTTGATTTGCTGCCATTATTAGAACATCAGAAACAAAGAAACAGGATCACAGGGCAGGTCCATTTCTAGCCTTCTGACAGTTCTCCAGACTGATCTCCACAGGGGTTGGACCAATTTACATTCCCACCAGCAGTGCAGGAGAATTCCTTTGTCCCCACAACCTCTCCAGCATTTGCTGCTGCTGCTACCTTTTCTGATGTATGACATTCTAATAAGAGTGAAGTGGTATCTCATTGTTGTCTTTATTTGCATTTCTCTGACAAGCAAAGACTTGGAGCATTTTTTCATATGTTTCTCAGCCTTTTGGATCTGTTCTGTGGTGAATATTCTGTCCATGTCCTCCCCCCATTTTTGGATGGGGTTATTTATTTTCTTGTTCTTGATTTTGGCAAGCTCTTTATATATTTTGGTTATTAGCCTCTTGTCTGATGTATGGCATGTAAAGATCTTCTCCCATTCTGTGAGGGGTCTCTCGGTTTGGGTAGTGTTTTCTTTTGCTGTGCAGAAGCTTTTTAATTTGATGTAATCCCATAGGTTTATACTTGCCTTAGTCTTCTTTGTAGTTGGATTCCTTTCATTGAAGATGTCTTTAAAATTTATGCGGAAAAGAGTTCTGCCAATATTTTCCTCTAAGTATCTGATAGTTTGTGGTCTAACATCCAAGTCCTTTGCAATTCCTCTCCTGGGGATATATCCTAAGGAACCCAACACACCCATCCAAAAAGATTTGTGTATACCTGAGTTCATAGCAGCACGATTTGTAATAGCCAAAACCTGGAAGCAACCCAGGTGTTCAACAACAGATGAGTGGCTGAGCAAGATGTGGTATATATACATAATGGAATACTACTCAACTATTAAAAATGATGACTTCACCGTTTTCAGCCCATCTTGGATGGAGTTCGAAGAAATCGTTTTAAGTAAAATAAATCATAAATAGATGGATTAATATGGGATGATCTCACTCTCAGGCAGAAGCTGAAAAACAAGATCAGAAGAGAAATAGCAAGTAGAACCTGAACTGGCGTTGGTGTATTACACCAAAGTAAAAGACTGCGGTGGGTGAGGGCTAGAGTACAGGTCCAAAAAGGATGACAGAGGACCTAGTGGGGGTTGTATTGTTATTTGGAAAACTGAGAAATGTTATGCATGTACAAACTATTGTATTTACTGTCGAATGTAAATCATTAATCCTGCAATAAAGAAATTTAAAAAAATTAGTTTCTTCATGTAAAGATGAATATGCTAACTCACTTGTACTGATTATATAAGAATAGAAGGAGCTGTTACATGTAGATGACCCATCATGTAATGTGTTTAATAAATGTGTCTATACCAACAACAAAAAAATAACATTTCCCTCCAAGAAATGCAACTTCAGTCTTTTACAATATTCCCACCAGGACCACACATTCCTTCAAGCTATAGTAACCCAGAAACCTACAGAATTTTATTTCCTTAGAGAGCATTCTCTGTGACTGACCCCTAAGTGCTTGGCATTGTACCTTCTTATTGGTCTTCTCACTGCCTTTGTGAAAGAAGGTGTTTCCAGTCCTCCCAATATAGATTAGGAGGGATTCTCTCTCACAGACATGCCTTCTCTAGGGACCACACGAGCCCATTCTCAGTCTCTCTAAACTCAGAGGAGGTCTCACTACTGTTTCAGATTCATTTCCATCTTTTGTTTTTTGTTATCCAGACAGAACATACCTATGATTTCTTTGGTCTCTACTTATTACCAAGCTTTTAGGGTTTTGTCTGTTTGTTTTCCTTGTCTTTTCCTATCAAGATTTCTTACTCTAAAAACTTTTAATTTTGTATGTCTAGCCCAATACAAATTGAAATGAGGTTACTGAGTAACCTAATTGTAACCATTCATTCCTTAAGGATAGGCTGACAGTGTGTCAGATATTGTGCCAACCAAATGCCTTCAGACCTTGGCTTAAAGAGTTTGCAGTTTAGTCTGGAGAGCCAATCCTAAACAGATGAACACTCAGTGAGGCAATTGCAGTGCATAGAATAGAGAAAACTGGTTCAGCCAAATATGAGAGTCTACAGGTGTTAGTTACTATGCCAGGTACAATTTATACAGTCATGAACAAAATAGGTGAATATAACTAGAAGATGGTAGTAAAAAGTGTATAATTAACCCAATGTATATTACAAATTATGGAATAATTCTGATGTGGAGGGCAGAGTTTTAAGAAACCTGCTTTGAAAGAGTGGACAGAAAGCTCTGCAGTAATGATATTAAACCATGGAAGGACCAAGAACTGAGAAGTGTAAGAATAAAAGCACCACAAACAAAAGAAATATTACAGATGTTAACCATGAACTAGGTAAGGGTTTAGCATACTGAGAAGCTAAACTGATCTCCTACAACTGGATGCAGGGCAAGCTGCTCTTTAGGACCCTAAAGGTCATCGAGAGAAGTTTAAATGTTTTAGTGATTTATTTATGTATTTATTGATGATGAAGAGGAGGAAGAACATTATGTGGCACATGTTATGCTTGGGACTGAACTCAGGGCTTCATCCTTGAGAGACCAGTGCTTTATCAATGTATCACCTCCTTACCTAATTTCTTTATTCACCTGCCTGCAGGAACTTGTATTTTATTCAGTTTTTAATAAGAAATCTTAGAAGGTATATACAACAAAATGAAAATGGCTACACTTGTGTTTTATAAGATTATTCTGATTACAACATAGAAAAAGAAGGAGGGCAAAAATTAGATATAAAAATACTGAAGTAACCTCAGTAGAAAAACAGTGATACTTTGCAGAGTGGTAGAAGTTAAGATAGAACAAAATATATGGGAAGGAGAGTGGTGGGTCTGGGTGATGGTGGACCCAGTTAAGTGCAGATTATCACCATGTGCAAGGACATGAGTTTGAGCTCCCACTACCAACCTGTAAAAAGGATGTTTCACTAGCAGTCAAGCAGGTCTGCAGATGTTTATCTTTCTCTCTCCCTTTCTATCTCCACCCCTGCTCAATTTCTCTCTGTTTTGTCAAATAAAATAGAAATTAAAAAGAAATGGAGGAGAAAATGATCACTGTGAGCAGTGGTTAGTGCTGGCACCCAGCCCAAGAGATAACCCTGGTGGCAATAAAAATGTATGGGTGAATATAGGATATATTTTGTAAGTAGAGAAGACAGGGTTTTGGTGATTTTGATCATAGAGTTGAAGTAAAGGGATAAGTCAAAAATACTTGCCACATTTTGATGATCTTAGTGAACAGCAATTCCATTTTTGAGTGGTGAAAGATTATGAAAGCAGCAGGTTTGTGTTGTGCTGGGGAATTGAGAATAATTTTAATTCCTGGACAAGTGTCTATAGCATGATGTCCAAAAGGGTAAAGAAAATGCACATTTCATGTTGAGATTATAGTTTGGAGCTGACAGTATAGAGCTTGAAATTCAGCAAGCAGGTGAGTGGTTCCTGTGAGTCTAACTAATAAGGGCAAAAGAAAAGAAAGGCAAGAGACAACTGTGAATACTGAGTATACTTAGAGTGAAAGAATAGTCAATGGGAGGAATGGAGAAAGTGACCACAGAGGTTAAGCTATTGACCAATACTGAACATAAGCTTGCGTGGTATGCCTCAGATAAGCACTTTGTCTTTCATGATAATAAGGAAAGATACTGTTCCTAAATATGTTAAGTAAACTGTAAGGCATCACCTATGTGTGGCCAGTGTGTCAGAAATTACACTGTGTTGGTTACCTATGTAAACATCTGATCCTCTTCAAATCACCATTGCATTCCAGGTCCTATCTGGTAGATTTGCATTTCACCAAATGGCCAAGGATTTGTAAAGTCTTTCCTTACCCATCCAGCTCTTATTTCTGACCCATTCCATTCCTCCTTATGATTCCAATATGATGCCTGCCACTTTCAAGCCCTTGTTTTCAGACTCTGTGTAGCTTCCAACACTTAAATCTGATTTATTCACAGATGCCATTTTATTGAACTATAAAAAGGGCAGCACATGGCTTTCAGCAGGGTTACAGAGCTCCAACATGGCCTTCTAGTAATTTTGTAGTAGGATGTAATTTCCAGGCTCTGAGCCTTCTTCCTTGTTGTTAAATTTCGGAGCTCCAGCAGGCTGGGCTAGCCTTGCGGCGGTAGAGAGACAGAGACTCGGGGACACACGGCTGGGCTGAGAAGCTGCAGTTTAATCTTTATTCACAAGCGGGCAAATCACCACCCCATGTACTTCCCAATCATTCTCCCTCCGCTGCTGCTGCTGGGACTCTGGACGTCCTTAGCATAGGGGGTGGGGAGAAAGCAGGGCAAGAAACTAGCAAGGGCCAAACCAATTCTCTCAGAGTTGGGGGGAAGGGGAACAAACCAATATGAAACATACCAACAGTAACCCCTTCTGTTTTTAACTAAATGACCACAGTATCAGGGGTGTGGGGTGAACAGAAAACCTATATCGTACAGGCATTTTCAAAAAAGAAACTGGCACAAACATGGAGAAACATGTAAACGAGTAACAAGAACCAAGGGAAGGCCTGAGGGGGCCATTTTTTGCCTCTGTGGGCAAAACTTTATCAGATTAAAAAAAAACATTTCCTGCCTCTGGGGGGCGTACTTGCCTCGACGGGCATTTTCTAGCATGGGGGGGAGGGTGAGGCCTAGAGTCCCAAGGCATGGCTGCAGTCAGTGTTTGAGAAACCCAGCAGCATAAAGGGAAGCCGCTAGTTTTGTGTAAAGTGTCCAAGGTGTACCAGTGAGTCCGATAGAAGTCCAAAGCAGATGTCCACCGAAGAATTGCCAAGGGGTGAATTGTTGTACGTCTGTCTCGATGGGGAATGTCAGCCATCAGAATTCTGCTTTTCTGTAGAGAACTTGACAACTGCAATTCACTTACTCATGAAACAAAACTTATAGCAGGTTAGAAGTTTACCACAATTGATAACTCTATCATAATTGGAAGTCCCTTCCAGCACGATTCCAAGGCTATTTAAAGTTCAAACAATAAAATGTAGAAAGGCAAACATGAACCATAGAAAGAAAAAGGCCTTAGGCATGAGAATTATTAGCATAACCATAACGCAATCTAACCTTTCTAATTGAGAAGGAATTTGAGACTTTTACATATCAACAACGTCTTTTTAACCTTTTGTTACACCCGTTCAAGATGGAGACACACCCTAGGTGTGCGCAGGTTTTTTTTTTAGACCAACTTAGTTAAAATATATTGATTGTTAACTAATTTTTACCTCAGACTTTAAATGTAAGTTAATTTTATCTTGATGAGAATTACGTTGAAAACCTTTTTCATTTAACTTTGTCTGGTAAGAATATAGCCTTAAAGTTACATTCTTAACCTTAAAGTTAATGTTACCAAACTTTAAACACACACGTAAACATGGTCTTTAATACACAAGGAGAGAAACTTTTGTTACGAAGACATGTCATTTCAAACACGAATTCAGATCTGTACTGTCTTAGCCGTTTGGGGAGTGCGTTGTCCAGCGGTGGCCTCTTGGGCAGCTTCACTTCTAGGAATTGCAGGCTGCGGCGATCTCTGGATGAATCTCTGCGTATTCTAGCTTATCTGCCTTCAGACCCAAGCTGGAGATCTCGGCCAGGGGGCCCAGTTTCGGCAGGGAACCCACGGTCTCCAGGTGGTCTGGGATCTGTCCAGACTTCATAGCACGAGGGCGGGCAGGCCAGCCGTGCAGAAGGCGCGGGCCAAGGTGCCCCAGGGTGGCGGCCATGATGGGCCACCGCGGTCCTGCCATGTCTGCTGCCCTGCTCCCAGCAGCCAAGCAGCGTGGAGGAAGCCCACGCCCAATGCCCCGCGCCACGCGACGGAAAGCCGCCTCATGTGGGCTGGCGTTGGGCTCCTGCGAGCTGGCGTTGGGCAGAAACCACAGAGTGGTCCAGAGATAAATGTTCCAGAAATAGCGAAACAGTCTCGTTAAGAAAGGGCAGAGGCCTTTGGAGAAGCCTATTCTGTGGAGAATGCTTTATGAATGTGAAAGTTACCCATAATGCATTCTGTGCCATCTGTGTGACTAGATTTCCAATGTGAGTTGGGCTAATGTGTTTCAGAGACTTTGTTTTCATGAAGACCCTTTAGGATCAATGTCATTGTCCATAGTTGATGATTATATTCCACCATTACTTATGGAAATAATACAACATCTCCTTTGGCTTTTCATCTAGTTTTTGGAATCTAAGAAAAGTTCAAAATGTGCATGAACAATGTTATTTATAATAGAATCTGTGGAAGAAGAAATGTAAAATGGTCAAAATTTACAATACAACCCTTGAAGGAGTTTTCTCATTCTGCAAAGATGACACTGCAGTAGACAACCACAGCAGGAAATTTTGTGTTGTTGTTGTTGTTGTTTTTCTGAGATGGGTCCGTGAAAAAGGTCCTTGGAAGAGTGAACAGAGCACTGCTATGGTTAGCTAAAGTAACTTTCAGGAACTGAAAAGCACTAGTGCCTAGTAAAGCGCTCTGTCT
Source organism: Erinaceus europaeus (assembly GCF_950295315.1). Taxonomy (NCBI): domain Eukaryota; kingdom Metazoa; phylum Chordata; class Mammalia; order Eulipotyphla; family Erinaceidae; genus Erinaceus; species Erinaceus europaeus. Next base: position 55,491,138 of record NC_080177.1, on the reverse strand, counting down.
CTCCTCTACTCTCCCTAAAACAACTAAGCTACAGACTGTAGCACAGTGCCATCCTTGTATCCTATGGTGAAACTCAACCCCAAAGATTAGTTCATGGTCCTGAATCGACAACTGAGAAAAGCCAGTTAAACTCAACCAATAGAAGAACTAATTTCTGATGAAGTACACTTGTAGGCAGACCATGTATGTTTTATAATTTCAGAAGGTTGCAGAAGAAAAGTTGCTGTAATTTTGATTGATGAAATTCTTAAGAATCAGTAAAGACAGAATGATAATATCCATTTCACTTAAAAGCAAAGTAGTTCAAAAATAAAGTCAAGAGATCATTCTAAGATAGATTAAAAAGAGAAGAAAATGTAGAAAGCATGGAGAAATACTAAACTATGAAAAACCGTCAGCATCCATTTACTCCATCATCTACTTACTACAAATCAAGAGAAGAAAGTAAGAAATAAATAAGTCAGGATCACCTCACAGAAATGAAGGTTTTGCCTTTCTTATTGAAAGAGTTTACTGTAGCAACAAAATGAATAAATGGGACCAGAGAGATATGTCACTGAGTAGAGCACCTGCCTTGTCATACGTGGCTCATATTCAAGTCCAGCACCAGATGGAAGTGCTGTGGAGCCAGGGAAATCTCTAATGTTGTCTCCTTATCTCTGTCTTTTTATCTGAATTAAAAAAAAAATAGTCTGCCAGGAAACAGTAAAATCATGTATGTCTGAGGCCTGGGTTCTGGGGGGTAGAAATGAATAGACATGTGTACACAAACTTAACTCTTTGTAGTCAACTTTGTGTAGTAAAGATTTTTTTTTAAATTCTGAGAGCTAAACAATAAACTTCTCAGCAACAGCACTGGATTTAAGAAACAATGGAGCAATCAACTAAAATTCTGAAAGGAAACTATTCAGAAGCTAGAATTATATCCTTTTAGGCATACCACCATCAAAGTGAAAGAAGAAAGAAATTCTTTTGAGACACACAGAGCCTACAAAGTTTAATCTTCATAAATCTTCTCATGAGGTTTTCCTCCTTCACTGAGAAAATGAATCTAGGAAGTGGAGTGGCAGAAGGTATAATGGAAAAATAAATCCATAAAGTAATGGCTAAATAGTAATTGTGAAAAAATGTTTTGGCAATTGGCAAGTAGAATTACAGATGTTATCATGATGGAATGTGGCATCGATCGTGGCCTTGAGATTTGGCAGTTACAGGGGGTGGGCAAGGAGAAACAGGCCACCCTTACTTTGTTCAGAATAAGGGCATAGATCTGTAATTAACTCTAGATGTTTTTGGAGCCTCAACTATTTGTGTTAAAGGTGATGAAATTTAGCTGAGATTGATCACTTTCAAACCCATAGAAGGCTAATGAAAGAAAGACATTTTGGTGAATTCACCAAAAGTCAATAAGAGAGGGAAAAGGAAACAGAAAGAAGACTTAGTAAATAGCAGGGCAAGGAAAATGTAATAAAGATAAATTCAAATACATCTGTAGCCACAATAGACATGAATGACTTAGTTTTCTCTGGATAGCAGAAAACCTTCGTCAGGGCAATGTAAAGTGAAATGAAATGACTTCTTTGTTTGAGCTCTCCAGAGCTTCACTACTCCAGACTAGCATTTTCAGATAGAGGGAGGTAGAGACACCCCAGCACCAGAGCCTCCCCCAGTACTACACCACAGCCCATGTGGTGTACAGGAGCACAGCCTGGATCACTTACATGGCAAAGTCAGTACAGTACCCTCTTAAGTGAACTATCTCCTTGGTTAGTGATGAGAATTTCAAATATGAAAGGAGCCAGGAGATAGCCTACCTGATAAAAGTGTCCACAAACCATGAAATATGCCCCAGGTCTGAGGCCCAGAAACACAGAGGAGAGAAAGCTCCAAGGAATTTGGAGCAGTGCTGTGGTGTCTCTGCATGCTGTTTCTCTCTCTCTCTCTCTCTCTTCTCTCTCTCTCTCTCTCTCTCTTTCTCCCCCTAATAAAATGAGAGTGTTGACCCAGGAGCGGTGGAAACATATATGTGCCAATCCCCCAGCACTATTTAAAATATCAATAAGTAGGGGGCCAGGTGGTGGCACACCTGGTTGAGCGCACGTGTTACAATGCACAAGGACCCAGGTTTGAGTACCTGGTCCCCACCTTCAGGGGGAAAGCTTCACTAGTGGTGAAGCAGTGCTGCAGGTGTCTCTCTGTCTCTCTTCCTCTCTATTCCCCCCTTCCCTCTTGATTTCTGGCTATCTCTATCCAATAAGTAAATAAAGATAATAAAAAAAATATTTTAAAAAATCAACAAATAAATATGATATAAGATGGAACTGTTCTTTTGCATTATCTTTTGGAAAAAAATCAATGGTGTTTGAACTGTGTTTATTCATGTCCAAGTCCTAATGATTAGTGGCCTACATATAAAAAGGCAAAAAGAAAAAATATATACATACACAATACTATGAGAAAATGTCAGACTTCCCTGTGGCATTATATATAGTAAACATCTTTTCTAAAAAGTGACTTATACAAAAAAACAAAGTACTCATTGCAGCCTGGAAAGTTGTTTAGCAGGCAGAGCATAGGACTTGCATGTGTTAGGTCCCAGTTTAGATCTCCAGCATCACATATGTTACAGTAGAGCAGTACTCTAGTCTCTCATAAATTAAACAAATATATTTTTAACTTATTTATTCTATTAGGTCAAAATTAAATCCCTGCCATATTTAAGCCCCTAGATTCAAGTCTCAGCACCACATGAAAGTGATGCTGTTCTGTCTTCCTATCTACCTATCTATACACACAAATACGTACGTACACACACACACACACACACACACACACACACACACACACACACACACACACACACACACACACACACACACCCTCTTCCCCGTCCTTATCTGTCGGAAATAAGGAGCAATGACAATGGATTTTTCCAAAATCTATGAGACTGGCAGAATATAACATTTGACCATCTTGCTTCCTGGGTGTGTGTTAAGAGGATAAAATTAAAACCACACATATCCAGTGATCCAGGAAGTATACTGTGCCTGCCCTAGGTATGCCTTGTGCACAGAGACACTCTGATGTTGTAGAAGGACAGCTATCAAACTCTAAAGGTAGTGAAATCTCCAGGAAAGGATGAGGGAGTATGTTGAGGGAGGCAAAGGAGTTGGGTCCAGAGGGCTAACAATGAAAACGATCTGTAATGCTTATTGTTTTTGCAAGGGGAAGGCATATTACTACGTATAAGAATTAAGAAATAATTTGTCAGGAGTACAGTGGTAGCTCTGCAGGTTAAGTGCATGTGGCGCAAAACGCAAGGACCGGTGTAAGGATCCCGGTTCGAGTTCCTGGCTTCTCACCTGCAGAGGAGTCGCTTCACAAGCAGTGAAGCAGGTCTGCAGGTGTCTATCTTTCTCTCCCCCCTCTATCTTCCCCTCCTCTCTCCATTTCTCTCTGCCCTAACGACAACATCAATAACAACGATAATAACTACAACAACAATGTAAAACAACAAGGTCAACAAAAAGGAAAATAAATAAATATAAAAAAAAAAAAGATAGAATTTGTCTCACTCTTCAGAAGTTTTATTTTTGGTTATGGAATATTTAGAAGTGGAAACTCTCTGGCCACAGTTCTTAAAAGGAGAAATGGTGTCTGCCTGCTATGCTAGTTCCTGGATCCAGGTTGAAGCTAGTGTTTATGTACACAAATCCCTTGCTACAGAGGGAAGTAGTTTTCAGATGATAATAAGGTTTACATATGCCTTTCACAATGTGCTGATGGATTTGCTTGGTAGTTGTCTTTATTTATCTTTAGTCATATCAATTTTGAGTGTTTGAGTATCTGTAATTGTTTTGTTTAACACTGTTGTGGTTGGACTTATTATTTAGCTCACCATTTGGGATGGTGAAATCTTAAAAAAAAAAAAAAAAGAAAGAAAGGAAGAAAAAGAACATCAAAGGCAGATTATTCTTTCCAGTTTCCTTTCAAGTATGTAAGAAATGGTAGGTTATGCACTTAAATTTTTAACTTCATTAAATAAATGGCATTAAACCAAACAGAAAATAATTGCCAATAATAACAGCATTGTTTCTGAGCATTTACTCATACTGAGTCATTTTCTCTCCTCAAAATAAGAAATGTTATATTTTTTGTTTTTATTTATTATTTTTCCTTTAGGTTAGGCCTTAAATACTTGACATTAACCATATTTTTTCTTCTTTAGAATTTTGTTCTATCAGTAATTGTATTTCTTTAGGAAATGTCTTTAAAAAAATTTTTTTTTAGGGGTAGAAACAAAGCTAGCAAAGAAACAGATGTGTCCCATATAAAATATGTAATAAATCTTGTCCCACAAATTCTTTGCTCTGAACTTTCTGACAGAAACTGTCAAATATCTACTTTAATTCAAGTATAAAATGTCCACTCCATGTCATGGCGCCAACTGCCATATGCCAGAATAAAAGTTAGTGACCCGCCATAAAACCAGCAGCAGAAGCACCTTTGAAACCATGCAAGTCATCGTGGGTGAGAATGACCCATATAAATCCATGGGGAATTAATCTCAGCCTCACTACTATCCTGCTGTGCTTTTACAACGAGCTCCTGCTCCCACCCTGCCAGTGTAGTAACACTTTTAAAAGGAGAGTCAGAGAGCAACATGGCCACCTAATGAGCTGGTGGGAGGGTCAGGGGGGTTGGAGTGATCCAAAAAGCACCCACTTTTTCTCCTTCCCCCAGAGCCCCAGGACTCCACTTGAAGAGCACAGATCAGAAACCTGGTTGAATAGTCGGTGCGCTTCTTTAGTTGGCTTCAGAGATCACGTGAAACCAGTCCTAAGAAATGACTCCAGCTTCATAAATCACTGTTAATACCCCACGGGAGGAGATAATGCTATGATTTTTCTCCACTAAAACATTTCAAGCCTCTGGTTTCAAGAACTTCTTCCTTTTCTTTTATTTGTTTGTTATGTCTTGTTTTTTCCCCCTCTCCTTTCTAAAATAAACTCCATGCCATTTGCTCAGTGAGCTTCAGGCTCTTGCCTAAAGGACACAGATAGGCTTCTCCCCCCACCTACTGTTTGGATACTTTTAGATCTCTCAGGTTTTAAGGGAGACCTGTTTCCTGCTAAGGTCTGTGCACATGTGTGGCTTGTTGTATGCTCAGAGACTACTAAGAATCCAAGAGCCCTCAATATTGTTGTCTATTAAGAATTTTTTTTTTCATTTTATTAGGGAGATAATGGCTTACAGTACAGTTGTGGACACATGGATATAGTTTCTCATCTTCCAAGTGATAAGTGTCTACAGACCACTCCCACCCTTAACTTAGATCTTTTTCTACTATCATGCACCAGGACCTCAATGCCCTCTCCAACCCCCTCTGAGTATTTTCTTTAGCCTGTATTTTCCAAATACAGAGTAGGCAAATTAAGCTTAAGCAGAGTAGAAAGAAACTGACATATTTTGCAGCCTTAAACATGATGCAAAATTTTGTAGTCATCATTTTCTGAGCTGGGAAGATAAGCGCTCAGCATTAAAGCACACGACCTGCATGCCTGCCTTACAGGTCTGAAGTTCAATCCCCAGCATCACCACATGCCAGAACTGAGCAGTGCTATATTCTCATCCCCCCCACCACCCCTCCTTCCCTCCTTCTTCCCTCTCCTTCCCTCCCTCTCTCCTTATCTCTCTATCCTTTCCTCCTTCCTCTTTCTCTCTCCCCCTTCCTCTCTCTCTCTCTCTCCCCCCCCTTCCTCTCCTTCTCTCTCCCTCCCTCTCTCATTCACTATCTCATATAGATATAAATAAAGTATTTCCTTTGAAGCAACATAAAGAGGAAAACAAAAGGGTGAAGTGATGAATTATTTCCAAATGAAAGCAAAAAAAAAATCTGCTTTGATTTTTATCTGACTTTTGTTTTTTAAAAGATTTATGTCCATGAGAGAAAGGGAGAGGACCACTGAGCTCTGACAGTAGGTGGTACCAGAGATTAAGCCTGACATGCAAGGTGTCAGTCACAGCTGTTCTATCGCCCCAACATTACTTTGGCAGGATTCTAATATTCCTTTATAGTCAAGTGTTTTTCTCCTGTAAGATCTCATTTGAGAAATTCTGTCATTTTTAAATTGCCTTCTTGAACCTCTGGAAAATATTTTAATAGATTCCATATCAATTTTTTAAGATAAAAGCTGACTTTCCAGTAATTAAACATTATGTTTTATCAAGTGTTTATAAAAACATTCATTTAAAAATTGACTGATACACTGACATACTAAATGAAAAAAAAATGCTGAACTTTATATTTAGTTAAATGACCACAACAATATAAGAAAGATAAGTATATGATTGTGAAGATATCCTTACGGTTACTAACTATACCTAGATATTAATAGTTGCCATTACTTAGAGAAAGGTTTATATACTGATTTAGTTTTTTCTTAAGTAACTAAATTGCTACAATAAACATTTATTACTTGTAAATATATAGCAAATATAAGGATTTGTTAGTGGGGGACTGAAAAAGAGTAGAGAGAAACTTTAACTCTGATTCTGATTAAATCAAATTTAAAATTGATACCAAAGCAAAGGGTTTATTTAGTGCTTTTATTGTATTTACTTTAAATATATTTATTTATTTATTACTGGATAAAAACAGAGAGAAATTGAGAGGGGAGAGGAAATAGAAAGATACCTGCAGCCCTGCTTCACCATTTGTGAAGCTTCCCCCATGCAGGTGGGGACCAGGGGCTTGAACCTGGGTCCTTGCACACTGTTATGTGAGTTCTTAACCAGGTGCACCACCACATGGCCTCTGTTCAGTGTTTTTACAAATATTCTCCAGAAGTTTTTCAAGAAGTTGACAGTTGTTGAAAGCTGTGTAACTTCAGAAGTCTGAATGTTATTACACTCACCCTAGAAGAGTTCTAAGTGGTATACCCTATTTTAATTTATGCCTCATTTCTTTGTTTCCTTTTATGAACTCTGATAACAATCTTTTCATTACAACTGGTTCTGTCTGAATAACTTCTACTGGCTGGACCGAGTTTATGTGCAAAATATCTTCTATAGCTTCTTCTGGAAATCCTACTTCTAGTATTTTTTATTTATTTATTTTGCCTCCAGGGTTATTGCTGGGTCATGGTGCCTGCACTGCTCTTGAAGGCTATTTTTTTCCTTTTTGTTGCCCTTGTCGTTTATAGTTGTTATTATTATGTTGTTGTTGTCATTGCTCTCATTGTTGCTGGATAGGACAGAGAGGGAGGGGAAGAGAGAGAGGAGGAAAGATAAACGCCTGCAGACCTGCTTCACCTCTTGTGAAGTGACCCCCCCTGCAGGTGGAGGTCCTTGCACTTTGCACTATGTGTGCTTAACCTGGCTACCACCTGGCTCCCAAGAAAAAGGTCATTACTTACCTTCCCCATCCAGCATACTTGGTTGCATCACAAATATTAAAATTATAGTCAAGTCTAGGTATCATTATCAATTGGACCATTTTAAACCCTTTGCTGTGATAAATGCTTGACATGTGAATGAAAAGAGAATAGAAATAAAGGCAGTATTTTTAATGTTCAAATTCAGAGCAGTTATCAGAAAAGTTAGGCTTTGTCCATTGATCATGACCTCTAAATATTACTCCCTAAACACATTTGCCCTTTGCCAGCGTCCTAAAAGAAGACTGGTTTAAGGATAGCATTAAATACTTCTTGATTGTGTACACAATACTCTGCACTCCACTTATTATCATGACTGAACATTTGTTTTTCTAGAAAGAAAGCTTAAGTTACTAAACATCAATGAACAGGTTATGTATTGGAGTTGATCACAACTGTCTGAAAGTTACAGATGTGTTCATTGCTTATGTTTATAACTCAGTGACATTTGATAACGCAAACAACTATAGCATTCTATTGTTTTTTAATTTTTATTTATAAAATGGAAATATTGACAAGACCATAGGATAAGATTTTCCGAATAATTCCCGCCCCTAGAACTCTGTATCCAATCCCCTCCCTTGATAACTATCTTATTCTTTAACATTGTATTTTTTTAGATCATTTTCCCACTTTTTTGTTGGGCTAAATACCAATCCCTTGTCAACTGTGTGATGTGAAAATATCATTTCCCAATTTCTAGATGATTTCCGATTTGTAAAAAGTGTCTTAATGTGGTCCCGTTTATTTAGTCTTGATTTATTTTTCCTTGCTTAAGGGATTGCATCTCCAAATGCATTGCCACTATCAAGGACCTGGAAAGCATCACATTTCTTTATTATTTCTTTTGTATTTTATGACTTGGGACTTAATCTCCAGGTCTTTGATTTATATTGAGTTAATTTTCATGTATGCTCTTAGGTGGTTGTCTAGTTGCATTTTTTTCTTTTTAAATATTTTATTTACTTATTTTTAATGAATGAGAGACAAGCAGAGAACTATACAGAGAAATAGAGAGACCAGAGCACTGCTCTTTCTGGCTTATGGTGGTATGAGGACTAAACCTGTAACTTCAGAGCCTCATACGTGAAAGTCTTTTGCATAACCATTGTACTGTCTCTTCAGTACCCCCCTTTTTTTTGCCACAAATTAGTTATATGGCCACAAACAAGTCACTCACTTTCAATGTGCTCTGCTACCACTGCCAAACAGCACCTGTTTCCTTGTTCAGATTGTATCAGATGATGCTAAGTCTTTGAAAACGTGAAAATTAAAAAAAAAAAAACAACTTAGAGCAGCATAAATAACTACTCTAATGTGATGCTTGCAAAGTTTTCTTTTAATATTTATTTATTCCCTTTTGTTGCCCTTGTTTTTTATTGTTGTAGTTATTATTGTCCTTATTGATGTCTTTGCTGTTGGATAGGACAGAGAGAAATGGAGAGAGGAGGGGAAGACAGAGGGGGCAGAAAAAGATAGACACCTGCAGACCTGCTTCACTGCTTGTGAAGTGACACCCCTGCAGGTGGGGAACCGGGGGCTCGAACTGGGATCCTTATGCCGGTCCTTGTGCTTTGCTCCACGTGTGCTTAACCCGCTGGGCTACTGCCTAACTCCCCTTGGATAGTTTTAATAGACAATATAATGTGTTTCAGTGATACACATTTTAACATAATTTTAGGACTCCGTTATCTACAATTTTATATTCTGAGTTTTTTTTTTAAAGATGTATTTATGAGAAGGAGAGGAAGAAACAAAAGACAGGAGCACTGCTCAGCTCTGGCATAAGGTAGTATTGGGAGTTGAATCTGCAGCTTCTAGGGCATCAACTTTGCAAGTTGGTGGTCCAGCATAGTAAGCCTTGCCCTTATATTCTGTGTTTTCTCATATGTACTATGCCATAATGATTTCCCTTGTTATCTTTGAAAGCATTATTGGGGTATTTGGGTCTAGGAAATTTGCTTCAGATGATGGGGAGTTTGTATAAAGATACTGCACACTAAGAGAAAATCAGAACTAGTCTCACGGGAGCCCAAGAAAAAGTTGAATAAATAAACATCACTAAATGACTAAGAGCTATGGTGGTGGCTGCAGTGATTGTGATACTTAACACTGAGATACTGTGCCAGGTGCTATGGTTAAACACTTTTTAAGCATCTCATGTCATCTGTTTAATGCAAGATATAATTGTAGGCGATATTATAACCACCACACTATATAGTAGCAGTTCATTCCTGGCCAGATTAAAATAGCTTGCCCAAGGCCAACAATTAAAGTAATAGAACAAATTGAAGCTTGCACTTCATTCACCATATCCATAATGTACAACCCACCCAATGTGCATATTGAAAAAGGTTAAATGAACTATGTAAATCTCTTAGCATCTTACCAGGCGCACACCTAGTACCCAGTGAATGTTCATTACCATCACCATTACCACCAGTCCCAATTTGTTGTATGAAAATGCTTCATAAGCAGCTAATCTTCAGTACTTTGGAAGATCTTCAAAAATATAGGTACTAACTCTTCCTTGAAAGTTTTGCAGGATTTATTTGTGAAACCATCTGGGTATGGACTTTTATTGTTGGGAAGGTTCTTGATAACTATTTCAATTTGGGGCTGTGATTGAGCTACTCAGGTTTTCTAGTTGTTCTTGGTTCAATTTTGGAAGGTTATATGTTTCTATGAACTTTTCTATTTCTTCCAGGTTCCCAACTTGATAGCATATCAAGTATATATATGATAGTAGTAGTCTTGCATGGTACTTTGGATTTCTGTGGTGTCTGTTATGATATCTCATCTTTCATTTATAATCCTCGTTATTTGAGTCTTCTCCCCCACCCCCACATTTTTTTTTTTTTTTTTTTTTTTTAGTCTGGCCAAGGGTTTGTCAATTTTGTTTACCCTTTCAAAGAACTAACACTTAACTTCATTGATCTTTTGTATGGCTCTTTTATTTTTCATTGTGTTTGGTTTTCTTTTTCTGTATGAATTTTAAGTATTTCACACCTTCTGCTTGCTTTAGGGTTTATTTGCTTTTCTTCTTCTAGGTCCTTGAGATGTGCAGTCAGATTGTTTGAATTTTTTTGTGTTTCCTAATGTGTATGACTACTATGAATTTACTTTTTAGTACTGCCTTAGCTATGTCCCAAATATTTTGGTAGCTTGTGTCTTCATTTTTCAGTGCCATTATTCTAAAGTTGTCCTGAATGGAATATTTTTGGTGATGTTGTTATTGCTTAGAGGAATCCTTGTAGAACTTTTTGGTGATGCTTGTCTAAAAAGGGTTTTATCCCTCAGTCATGCCTGCAATCTAATACCCCAATTATTCTCCAAAAACTGCTGGATAACAGGCCCTAACTCTCACAGCTAGCCTAAGCAAGGTATGTTATCTATGTGTCCTGGGGTACTGCCAATTCTAGTACAGCTGTGGCTCCCTTTTCTGACTCTAGCAGTCAAAACTATTGCACAGTAAACTTTTTTCTGCTGGAACCTGAGATCTGGTTTACTTCTGGAATGTGATGTTAGGGGTTCTTTCTCTTAGTTGGGGGCATACCTCTGGAATGTAGCCTCCAAAGACTTAAATCCCTGGTCTCAGGACTTGGGAGGTAAGAGACAAAAAACCAAACCAAAACAAACAAACAAACAAAACCATAAATCTCCCATTTTTATAAATTAAAACAAAAACACAGATCTCCCATGTTTTCCTTCAGTGTCCTTGGTACTGCTGTTCACACATGTTACAGTGTGTGTGTGTGTGACTTTTTTGCATCCTGTTCTGAAGCGCCTACATTTTCTTTTTTTTAGTATTTATATATCTATTCCCTTTTGTTGCCCTTGTTTTATTGTTGTAGTTATTGTTGTTGTTGGATAGGACAGAGAGAAATGGAGAGAGGAGGGGAGGACAGAGAGGATGAGAGAAAGATAGACACCTGCAGATCTGCTTCACAGCCTGTGAAGCAACTCCCCTGCAGGTGGGGAGACAGGGGCTCTAACAAGGATCCTTATGCTGGTCCTTGCGCTTTGTGCCACGTGCGCTTAACCCACTGCACTACCGCCCGAATCCCTGCTCCTGCATTTTCTTATCTCCTTTCTAGACAGACAGATTAGAATCTGAAGAGATTTATTGAGGAGGAGTTCCCTAGGCTTGGCTTATGGCAGCCATCTTGTTTTTTCTTTGCTTGAGTTTTTTTTATATTTATTTATTTTCCCTTTTGTTGCCCTTGTTGTTGTAGTTATTATTGTTGTTATTGATGTCATTGTTCTTAGACAGGACAGAGAGAAATGGAGAGAGAGAAGACGGAGATACAGAGAGAGAGAAAAAAAGATAGACACCTGAAGGCCTGCTTCACCTCCTGTGAAGCGACTCCCTTGCAAGTGGGGAGCCGGTGGCTGGAACCGGGATCCTTATGCCTGTCCTTGCGCTTGGTGCCACTTAATGCTTAACCCGACTCCCTGTTTGTTTTTATCGACTGCTTTGGTAGTCTTACCCCTTCCCCAATTAATGGCGAAACAGGTTAATGATTTATAAATACTAACTTTATAGTCTCAAGAACTGACCAACTTAAATACAAAGTGAAAGGAATACATAGCCTGTGCTTTCCCAAAAGTATACACCTTTAGTCCAGTGCTAATATCAATATTGGACAGAATTGTTTGGGAATGAAGACCTTCCAGAATTTGTACCTGAAACTTATTATTGCTAAGTGGTTATGAGCCTCTTTCAGTGGATCATAAATAAAATTAAATTAAAAACCCTTGATGATCTTCTAGGAAGCCAGAGGCAGGATATGTAGAGTGAAAGCAAAAGTTTCCTTTCAGCACATTCTCTGTGATGTTGGTACTCCTTTGGAAACTGTACAATACAGTTGAGCTCTACCTTAATACCCTAGTTCTGAGAATACCAGAGAAAAACCCCTTGAAGAAAAGAGGAGGGAACACTGGGAAGTATACTGAATTCTAAGTCAAGGAGCCTGGGTTCTACCTCCTACTAGTGTAAACTAGGAATGGAGACACCTGTTTTGTCACTTCTGTAAAAATTAGAGTGTTGCACCTAAGGTAGGTCATAGATTATGCTGTCTCATCTTCAGTCATTGCATCAGTAAGTATCACCTTGGGGGAGTATTTCTGTTTATAAATAAGTCTATTTCGGTTTGTGGGACTTCACTGAAGTATGTAGGAGAGATTAAAAAGTAGTCTATTAGCAGCTAATCAAGTGGTTGCAGGTAAGAAGCATGGGCAGAATTCTTTCCTTAGGTTGAGTTCATATTGTGAGCAAGTGAATTATTATTTTTTTTAAATTTATTTCTTTATTGGGGAATTAATGTTTTACATTCAACAGTAAATACAATAGTTTGTACATGCATAACATTCCCCAGTTTCCCATTTAACAATACAACCCTCACTATGTCATTTATCATCCTTCATAGACCTGTATTCTCCCCACCCACCCACCCCAGAGTCCTTTACTTTGGTGTAGTATGCCAATTCCATTTCAGGTTCTACTTGTGTTTTCTTTTCTGATCTTGTTTTTCAACTTCTGCCTGAGAATGAGATCATCCCATATTCATCCTTCTGTTTCTGACATATTTCACTCAACATGATTTTTACAAGGTCCATCCAAGATTGACTGAAAACGGTGAAGTCACCATTTTTTACAGCTGAGTAGTATTCCATTGTGTATATAGACCACAACTTGCTCAGCCACTCATCTGTTGTTGGACACCTGGGTTGCTTCCAGGTTTTGGCTATTACAAATTGTGCTGCCAAGAACATATGTGTACACAGATCTTTTTGGATGGATGTGTTGGGTTCCTTAGGATATATCCCCAGGAGAGGAATTGCAGGGTCATAAGGTAGGTCCATTTCTAGCCTTCGGAGAGTTCTCCAGACTGTTCTCCACAGAGGTTGGACCAATTGACATTCCCACCAGCAGAGCAGGAGGGTTCCTTTGACCCCACACCCTCTCCAGCATTTGCTGCTATTACCTTTTCTGATGTATGGCATTCTCACAGGGGTGAAGTGATATCTCATTGTTGTCTTGATTTGCATTTCTCTGACAATCAGAGACTTGGAGCATTTTTTCATGTGTTTCTCGGCCTTTTGGTTCTCTTCTGTGGTGAGTATTCTGTCCAAGTCCTCCCCCCATTTTTGGATGGGGTTATTTGTTGTCTTGTTGTTGAGTCTAGCAAGCTCTTTATATATTTTGGTTATTAAACTCTTATCTGATGTATGGCATGTAAAGATCTTCTCCCATTCTGTGAGGGGTCTTTTGGTTTGGGTAGTGGTTTCTTTTGCTGTGAAGAAGCTTTTTAATTTGATGTAGTCCCATAGGTTTATACTTGCTTTAGTCTTCTTTGTTATTGGATTCGTTTCATTGAAAATGTCTTTAAAATTTATGCAGAAAAGAGTTCTGCCAATATTTTCCTCTAAGTATCTGATAGTTTGTGGTCTAACATCCAAGTCCTTGATTCACTTGGAATTTACTTTTGTATTTGGTGAAATACAGTGATTCAGTTTCATTCTTCTGCATATTTCAACCCATTGTTTCCAACACCATTTGTTGAAGACGCTGTTGACTGGCTACGGAAGAAGGGCAAACGCTAGAAGAAGAAGAAGAAGAGACTCTGCTTTCCCCCATTGAATAGTCTGGGCCCCTTTGTCAAAGATTAGATGTCCATAGGTGTGGGGGCTCATTTCTGGGCTCTCAATTCTATTCCACTGGTCAGTGTGTCTATTCATGTTCCAGTACCAAGCAGTTTTGATGACAATGGCCCTATAATACAGTTTGAGATCTGGGAGTGTGATGCCTCCCGTTCTGTTCTTTTTTCTCAAGATTGTTTTGGCAATTCTAGGTCTTTTCTGGTTCCAGATAAACACTTGTAGCATTTGTTCTATTCTCCTAAAAAATGTGCTTGAGATTTTGATGGGGATAGCATTAAATTTGTAGATGGCTCTGGGTAATATATTCATTTTGATGACATTAATTCTTCCAACCCATGAACATGGAATATCTTTCCACTTCTTTGTGTCTTTATCAATTTCTTTGAGTAGTGACTCATAATTTTCAGTATACAAGTCTTACACTTCCTTGGTTAGATTTACTCCTAGATATTTTATTGTTTTTGTTGCTATAGTAAAAGGAATTGATTTCTGGATTTCAATTTCTTCTAACTTAGTGTTTGCATAGAGGAATGCCACTGACTTTTGAATGTTAATTTTGTAGCCTGATACCTTACTGTATTGCCTGATGATTTCCAAAAGCTTCGTGCTGGAGTCCTTAGGTTTTTCTTTAGGTGTATACTATCATGTCATCTGCAAATAGGGAGAGTTTGACTTCTTCTCTTCCAATCTGTATCCCTTTAATTCCTTGCTCCTGCCTGATTGCTATGGCAAGAACTTCCAACACTATGTTGAATAGTAATGGTGATAGTGGGCAGCCCTGTGTAGTACCTGATCTGAGTGGAAATGCTTCCAGGTTTTCACCATTGAGTATGATGTTGGCTGTAGGTTTGCTATATATAGACTCCACTATCTTCAGGAATTTTCCATCTATTCCCATTTTTTGTAGTGTTTTGATCATAAAGGGATGTTGTATTTTGTCAAAAGCTTTCTCTGCATCTATTGATATGACCATGTGGTTTTTGGTCTTGCTTTTGGTGATGTGGTAGATCAAATTGATTGATTTATGTATATTAAACCAACCTTGAATGCCTGGGATAAAACCCACTTGGTCCTGATGAACAATCTTTTTGATATACTGCTGTATCCGGTTGGCTAGAATTTTGTTCAATATTTTCACATCTATGTTCATCAGAGATATTGGTCTGTAGTTTTCTTTTTTGGTTGTGTCCCTGTCTTCTTTGGTATCAGGGTGATGTTGGCATCATAGAAGCTGGCAGGGAGTATTCCAGTGTCTTCAATCTTCTGGAAGACTTTTAAAAGTAGAGGTATTAGTTCTTCTTTGAAGGTTTTGTAGAATTCATTTGTACAACCATCTGGTCTAGGACTTTTATTTTTGGGGAGATTTTTGATAACTGTTTCAATTTCATTAGCTGTGATGGGCCTGTTCATGTTATCCACTTCCTCTTTACTTAGTTTTGGAAGTTGGTAGGTATCTAGGAAGTCATCCGTTTCTTCCAGGTTCTCTAGCTTGGTGGCATATATTTGTTCATAGAAGCCTCACATGATATGTTGAATTTATGTGGTGTCTGTTGTGATATCTCCTCTTTCATTTAGTATCTGATTTATTTGGGTCTTCTCCCTTTTTTGTTTTGTGAATCTGGCTAAAGGTTTGTCGATTTTGTTCAATCTTTCGAAGAACCAACATTTACTTTCGTTGATCTTTTATATGGTTTTCTTATTCTCAATGTTATTTATTTCTGCCCTTACTTTAGTGATTTCTGACCTTCTCGTTGCTTTAGGGTTCCCTTGTTGTTCTTCTTCTAGGTCTTTAAGATGTGCAATCAGGCTGTTTATTTGTGCTTTTTCTTGTTTCCTAATGTGTGCTTGTATAGCTATGAACTTCCCTCTTAGGACTGCTTTAGCTGTGTCCCAAATATTTTGATAGCTTGTGTCTTCATTTTCATTGAACTCTCAAAACATTTTGATTTCTTCCTTGATTTCCTCTTTGACCCAGAAGTTGTTAAGAAGTGTACTGTTGAGCTTCCACATTTTTGCACTGTTACTAATCTTTTTTTGATTGTGAACTGTTAGTTTAATTCCACTGTGGTCTGAGAAGATGCTTGGGATGATTTCAATGCTCTTGAATTGGCTGATGCTGTCTTTGTGGCCTAACATATGTATGGTCTATCCTTGAGAATGACCCATGTGGATTTGAGTAAAATGTGTATTCCAGTTTCTTGAGATGAATGACTCTGAAAATGTCCAATAGTTCTAGTTTATCTATCTCTTCATTTAGCTCCCTTATGTCTTTATTGATTTTCTGCCTTGATGATCTGTCAAGTTGAGAGA
Source organism: Erinaceus europaeus (assembly GCF_950295315.1). Classification (NCBI taxonomy): domain Eukaryota; kingdom Metazoa; phylum Chordata; class Mammalia; order Eulipotyphla; family Erinaceidae; genus Erinaceus; species Erinaceus europaeus. Next base: position 55,474,729 of record NC_080177.1, on the reverse strand, counting down.
GTGGGGTGCTGAAGTCCCCTACTATGATTGTGTTACTGTTAATATATTGCTGTAGCTCTTTCAGTAGAAGTTTGATGTATTTAGATGGCTTCTTATTGGGTGCATAGATGTTAATAGTTGTTAAGTCCTCTTGATTGACTGATCCCCTGAGCATTAAGTAGTGTCCATTCCTATCTTTTTTAATTTATCTATTTTAAAGTCTATCATGTCAGATATGAGAATAGCTGTTCCTGCCCTTTTTTGTGGGCCATTGGCTTGTATGATAGTTTTCCATCCTTTCACTTTAAATCTGTGTTTGTCTTGTTGAGTTAGGTGGGTTTCCTGTAGACAGCATATTGTTGGATTGTGTTTTCTGATCCATCTTCCTACTCTGTGTCTTTTAATAGGTGAATTCAGGCCATTGACATTTGTTGATATCAAAGATTGAAGATATTTTAACGCCATTCTTGTAGAGTTTTAGAGTGTTTTGATATATGTCCTATTTGTGGTGGTCTGGTTGTTTATAGGAGACTTTTCAGAACTTCTTTCAGGGCAGGCTTGGTGATGGTTGATTCCTTCAACTGTTGCTTGTCTGAGAAGGTTTTGATGCCTCCATCTAGTCTGAATGACAGTCTAGCAGGATATAGTATTCTTGGCTGAAAGCCTTTCTCATTGAGTACTCGATAGATATCTTGCCATTCTCTTCTGGCCTGTAGTGTTTGTATGGAGAAGTCTGCTGCTAATCTTATGGGTTTTCCTTTGTAGGTGACTCTTTGTTTTTACTCTTGCAGCTTTCAGGATCCTTTCTTTATCCTTATTCCTTTCCATTCTAAGTATGATATGTCTTGGTGTCTTTAGGTCTGGGTTAATTCTGTTTGGGACCCTCTGGGCTTCTTGAATCTTTATGTCTTTGATGTCTAGACTAGGGAAGTTTTCAGCTACTATGGCCTGGAAAATGCTTTCTTCCTCTCCTTCTCTTTCTTCCTCTGGTATGCCAATAATGCGTATATTGTTTCTTTTGAAGTCATCCCATAGGACTCTGTTGTTGTTTTCAGCATCTCTTAATCTCTTTTTGAGATCTCTTACTTCTTTTTTAGTTGTCTCTAAATCATCCTCAATCTTGCCAATTCTGTCTTCAGCCTCATTTATTCTAGTCTCTCTGCCCTCTACTATTTTCTGGAGTTCATCTATTTTGTTGCCCTCTTCTGATACTGTTTTATCTTGTTCAGCTAGTTGCATTCTTAGCTCAGCGATTTCAGCTTTCAGCTCTCTAATGACCATGAGATAATTAGTATTTTCTTCCATATTCTCATTTGTTGTTCCTGTATTTCTGATTACAATTTTTTCAAATTCTTTACTCACTCCTGTTATTATTTCCTTAGCTAATGTTTGGATGTTGAACTCGTTATTTTGTGCTTCACCCTCTGGAGGACTCTTAGCTGGACTCTTGTCCTGGTTCGATTTTTTCTTGTTGTTTTAACCATTTTATATATTATGTTATGAGTTCCCTTTATCAGTACTTTTCAAATTATTGATCACTATTGCCTGGATTGACTTGTGTCTAAGTAAGCTAATTAAAGGGTTTACTGTGGTGGAAATTAACAGTTGTTTCAATCCCTGAGTTGGAGCTCAGTGGTTTAAAAGCCTTTTTTTTTTCTTCCCTGTAGGCTATGGGTGCCTGAGGGCTTTTAAACTATCAATAGGCTTCTTAGCTTAATCACTGACTCCTGACCAAGAGATAAAGCAGCGTGTGGCAGAGATAATCCAGTGTTTATTCAAAGAGACTTTCACAGCCCCTCAGCTATGCCACTGAGGTATAGGTCTTCTCCTGAGTTTCCTGGTTAGATCTCTGTCCCCTGGTGTCCCTCCCTGTCGCTGCTCCAGATTCTGAGGGTAGTAGCAATGGAGACTCAGAGTTGCACTTGGTGAGTCTCTGGGGAGTCCTCTCCTCCCTTAAGCTGTCCCCTTGTTGGTGGAGCAGACTGGAGGTGGTGTCTCAACTGATAAACTGCTAAACTGTTAGCAGTCACTTAGTCTCTCCTTAGGCTCCTCTCTCCTCTCTGTCACCAGCCACACGTGTTTGTACTCACCACATGGATCCCAGTCACTTTCAAAGCCAGCAACAAGCAGCTCCTGACAGCTTTCAACCTGACGCTGTTGACTGGCTACGGAAAAAGGGCAAACGCTAGAAGAAGAAGTGATTTACTGGGTTCCTGTGGTCATTCTAGTCCTGTCTTATTTCGGTCCCGGGTGGTCTCCTTTGGTATTCCTAGTTGATCCGGGAGAGAAGAGGAGAGGAGAGGAGAGAAAGCGATCTGCTGCTCGTAGCTCCACCTCTGGAAGTCGAATTCTCACAAGTGAATTCTGTCTTACCTGTAGGGGCAACATCCTCAGTGCAGGTGAAAGTAGCGTAGAAATGGTGAAGGTGTCATGGAACTCTTTAGCAGGGATTTGACCTCTGAAGTGTCAATAAATTTATCTAGATTGCAATGAAACTCACATTCTGATTACTTGTAATAACTGTAAGTGATAAAATATTTGCTTTTATTGGCATTTAGTTACTATAGCGAGAGCAGTTGTTACTATAAAGAATGAACCAGGCACATAATCTAGTGAACACTTAGAAATATATAGTGCAGGCCAGTGAGCTAGCCTAAGGCTCAAAAGTCTCATGGCTCAGTCCCCATCATCACCAAGAGCCAGAGCAGAGTAGTGATCTATGTGTCTGTCTCTCATTAATATAAATAAAAGCTTTAAAAAAAACTAGAGGCCAGGTGGTTAAGCACACATAATACTAAGTAAAGGGCCCATTCAAGGATCAAATGTGAGCCCCCTGCATCCAACCTTCAGGAGGAACACTTCACAAGTGGTGAAGAAAGTCTGCAGGTACCTTTTTCTCTCCCTCTCTATCTCTCTCTCCTCTCTCAATTTCTTTCTGTCCTAGAAAAGAGAGGGAGGGAGAGAGGGGGAGAGAGAGAAAGAAAAAGAAAGAAAGAAAGAAAGAAAGAAAGAAAGAAAGAAAGAAAGAAAGAAAGGAAAAAAAAAGGAAAAAAGTGAAAAATGGCCTTCAGGAGCAGTGAGTTTGTAGGGCCGGCACCAAGCTCCAACGATAAATCTAAAGAAAAAAAAATACATTGTGATACTTAAACTGTACTCGTTGAACCCCCAAATAGCTGTTTATTATTTAAAAAAATACATGTTATCAAAAATTGCATGGTTCTTTTCATTATAGAGTGGGGAAGATATTTCTAACTCAGATGGCTCCCACATGAAGGAGCACAGCCCTTTTGTTTCCTTGTTAGCGTCCCCCGGCTCCTCTATTTGTAGAGCTGTAATAAAAACAGCTTCTTAACTGTGTGTCCTGTTGGTTTACACCAGCCATGTCAGGTTCATAAACCATGGTATATTAAAGTGTAATAGGCTGTGTAAAGAGTGCAGGGAAGATAGTCCACCCTCTGTTCTCTCCCCTCCTTTCACAGCTTACTCCTTCCCAGATGCAGCTCCATAAATAGAACTTCATCATGGAAGACATGAAAGCCCCACTTGGTTTGATGAACAGCTATCACCTTCAGCCACTTTCGGTGCCAAAATGCCACCCTTTTGAGCACAAAACTTTGGGCATCTTGATTAATGGAGAAGATGGATGTGCTTAAGCATGTTTTATGGAATTGTCATTTTACTTCTAAAGAGGCCTGTTTAGTTTTTTTTCTAGTTACTGTCTTTTAAAAACCATCTGAGGTAGATAAAACCCAAAGGTTAATGTTCCTCATACTTGTGGTACACTAGTGCAAATATTCAAGCAATCCAAAATGAAATCCAACAGGAGAAAAAGAGTGCTCTCTCATACTTTGATTCTCTCGAAGGCTCTTCTGCAAAAAGAAAATGAAAAAATAGAAAATTGTTATGAAAATTGACTGAAATATGACTAGAAAATTGTTATGCCAAGGGATGGACTTTGGTCCCCTGGTGAGATAATGATGAAGTTTTCACTACTGTCAGTTTAGCCACTGGTAAATAGCACAAGTGACATACTAAGTGTTGATTGAGAAACACTACTTAATAGAGCCTGGCTGCTGCCTTCAAAAGCCAGAGTCTAACAGAAAAATCAGCTTACAAGCAAGTGACTTTAGATGCTAGCTAGCAGTTAAAGTCGAGTCAAGAGAAGAACTTTAAATATTTATTTATTTATTCCGTTTTGTTGCCCTTGTTGTTTTATTGTTGTAGTTATTATTGTTGTTGATGATGATGTCATTGTTGGATTGGACAGAGAGAAATGGAGAGAGAGGGAGAGAAAGATAGACACCTGCAGACCTGCTTCACCACTTGTGAAGCGACTCCCCTGCAAGTGGGGAGCTGGGAGCGCAAAATGGGATCCTTAAGCCGGTCCTTGTGCTTTATACCACTTGCACTTAACCCACTGTTCTACCGCCTGACTCCCAAAAGAAGAACTTTTAAGATAAAATACAGGGCAGGCAAAATAGCTCAACTGGATAGTGCACCTGCTTTGCCATGAGCACAGCCCATGTTCTAGCTCAGCCCCCACTGCACCAGGGGAAGATTCAGTGCTGTGTGTCTCTCCCTCTTTTCCTCTGTGTCTGAGAATGTCAGCCTCTGGGAGGGACAACAACAAAGGAAAATGAATCAGATAGAGTGTCAGCCCAAGGAAGAGCCCCATGTGATAGGAACAAGAAACAAAATGAGAAGCAGCAGGGGCTTGTTTGAGAGCTTATGGACAGTGTGACCATGATTCATCCTGAATAGAGTGAGGCTAGTAAGTATGTCAGTCATGAAAGTATTGTTTCCTTTTCCCTGTAAATTGACTGCGGGGCAAAGGGGGAGAGGAGGCACTTGGTTGAGCACATATGTTACAATACGCATGGACCCAGCTTCGAGTCCCCCAGTCCCCACCTGCAGGGGGAAAGCTTCACAAGCGGTGAAGCAGTGCTGCAAGTGTCTCTCTGTCTCTCACCCTCTCTATCACTCCCTCCCCTGTTGACTCCTGTCTCTATCCAGTAAATAAATAAAGATAATTTTTTTAAAATTTAAATTGACAAGGAGGTGAATCGCAGAGAACTGGACTTACTGTCCAAAACAAGAAACTTGTCACACCTCTGGATAGAACTGACAGCTTAAAGAAATTATCTTCAGAGCCCTACCTCACTAGGGAAAGATAAAAACAGGCTAGGGGTATGGATCAACCTACCAAGGCCTCTCTCCAGTGGAGAAACAATTGCAGGAGCCAGAATTGCCACCTTCTGTACCTCCATAAAGAATTTTGGTTCAGAGGTCAGGTAGTTGTGCACTGGGTTAATCACACATTATACAAAGTGCTGTACAAGAATCACAGGTCAAGCCCCCGGCTCCTCTCCTGCAGTAGAGTCATTTCACAGACAGTGAAGCAGGTCTGCAGGTGTCTGTCTTTCTCTCTCCCTCTCTATCTGACCCTTCCCTCTCAATTTCTTTCTGTCCTATTCAATAAAATGAAAAATGGCCTCTGGGAGCAGTGGATTCATGGTACAGGTACCCTGGAGACAAAACAAAAAAAAATTGGTTCATACTCCCAGGAGGAGGAGTGACAGGGGGAAGATGATCAGGGGCTCTGAACTCCAACTCCATGAGGACCTGAGGAGCAAAGAGGAAAAAGGGAGGAACATTTAGATGTAGTAATCGGTGCATGTGTAACTTGGAAAGGAAGAGAAGATGGAACCATAGGAAAAAAAGAAATGGGGGGTGGTGGCAGGTGGTGGTACACCTGGTTGAGCAAATGATACCATGCACAAGGACCGAGGTTCTAGCCCCTGGTTCCCTCCTGCAGGGAGGAAAGCTTCACAAGTGGTGAAACAGAGCTGCAAGTGTCTCTCTGTCTCTCTCCCTCTCAGTATCGTCGTTCCTCTCAATTTCTGGCTGTCTCTATCAAATAAATAAATATAATAGAAAATTTAGGGAAAATGGACAAGTATATACAAATATGGACAGTTGTAGAAATAATAGTTAACCCATATCTGCAACCTTAAGAGAACTACAATAGCTTACAGTGGAGGGATTGGAGAAACAGAACTCTGGTGGTGGGAAAAGAACTAGAAAATTGGGTTAGTGGGAGTCGGCGGTAGCATAGCAGGCTAAGCAGTAAGTGGCGTGAAATGCAAGAACCAGCCTAAGAATCCTGGTTTGAGCCCCTGGCTCCCCACCTTCAGGGGAGTCACTTCACAGGCGGTGAAGCAGGTCTGCAGGTGTCTATCTTTCTCTCCCCCTTTCTGTTTTCTCCTCCTCTCTCCATTTCTCTCTGTCTTATCTAACAACGATGACATCAACAACAACAATAAAAAACAAGGGCAACAAAAGGGAAACTAAATAAATATATAAAAAAAAGAAAAGAAAGTTGGGTTAGGGCTAGAGTAGCTCCCAAACTTGAATAAAATCTATGAATAAAATTAACTATTTACCCCCATCGACCTAGCCCAGGGCCCATGTAGATTCATATTTAGCACAATAGCCTGTGTAACCTCTGAATCCCTGTTGGTCTGCGCTTACAGTTTGTGGTAATAGCTGGGAATATTCCAGGCTATACTTACTTCAGGCTCAGTCTTCCTTGAGTGATGACCCAGCCTCCCTTTGGAGAGTGGGGAAGTCCCTACCATTGCTACTTTATAGAGGACAAGTTCTTGGAGTGGCCCATGAGAGGGCTTATGATGATGTTCCTGATAGAAGTGACCAATGATGGTGGAGAGAGGGATCTGTTAGAGGTCTAGGCCCATCATATCTGTGTGGGTAGCCAAAGATTCCCTGACTAGGGCCCCAGCTGATGGGGTGGTCTGGTACTGACCAAAAAAACCATCATTAAGTGAGCCAATCCCGAAAGAAATATTTTAGACTGGAAGAGCCTACAATGTCCTCTGGAAATGATATTGTTTTTGTTTAAAAGAAGGCTCTTAGGAATTATAGAGAGCTCTAGATTCTTCTTCCTCTCCAGAAGCTTCTTTCCCCCAGTTCCTTGGAGGCTCTATAGTTTATTACTTCTTTATATTATTATTAAATATTTAAAACCTTTTTGTCCAAATAACTATTTTCATGGAGCCACTGTATGCTGGTCCCTGTTCAGGCACCAATATGCCGGGTCAGCTTCGTGGGCGGGAGACAGATGACCAGGGACTCATGGCTGAGCTGGGAACACAGTTCAATCTTTATTAATGAGCAGGAATCCAGTGCAATCTATCTAATCTCTCTTCGTTAGAAAATCCTGTCCTTTATATCTCCTGAGGCAGAAGTGTCAGATCAGAAGAGGAAATACGTAGGATAGGGGGTGGGGAGAAGGAGAAAGCACTCGAACCAGTGGGGATTAAAGGGTGGAAAACAGGATGTCACTAGGAGAGGGGGCGAAGTGGAAAAATTGCTCGAACCAGTGGGGATTAAACCAGTGCGGGTCTCAAACAAAACAATGATTATGTAAATAGACCATAGTCTATTTACATTAAGCAATGCAAGTGAACCTAATGTGATGATCAAAACAGAAGGGGTCTTAGAAGCAGAATTAGAAGCAGACCAACAACTGTAAAATTGTATTTTTAATTCAGTTTGGGTAAAAAAATTCTCAATCAGTTAATTTATGTGGAGTGATAGCCAGCCCACAGTCTACTTAGTACAGCAGGAAAGTAGCCAGTTAGATATCATCTAGTGCTAGGGACTAGCACGGGTACTCCAGGGAGGTCAGTCAGACTTCAAAGGAAATAATCTTCTTATTTGGCCATGCATACAGTTAAGGAGACTGGCTGGTGGTGAACGAGGTTATGTGTATGTGTTACCATGCATAAGGACCTGGGTTCAAGCCCCCACTTCCCACCTGTAATGGGGAAGCTTCACGAAATAGTACTATGGGTATCTTTCTCTCACTCACTCTCTTTATCCATCCCCTTCCCTTCTCAGTTTATCTCTGTCATATAAAATTTAAAATAAAGTTTAAAATATTAAATATATATATTGTGAATTTAAAAAAGAAAGAACCACTGGGTGGGAACAAATCACTAGTGGGTTCACATTTTTGAGAACTTACTAATCTAGGAGAGTCGGAGGTCACTCTTCTGCATCTGACTGGCAAAGAACCAGCCTAATTCAGAGGTTTTTACTGGGAATATAGAGGGAAATCATACAACTGATAGCTATAATTATAATGGGTGGTGGCACAACTCATAAAGTTCACATTATTATGTGTGAGGACCTGGGTTCAAGCTTGTGTGTATATGGGGGAGGGCTGCACATGCAATGGAGCAATGCTGTAGGTGTTGCTCCTCTTTGTCTATCAGTGTATGGGTGTGTGTGTTCTCTCTCTATCTCATCCTCTATCAAAAAAGGAAAATGAAAAAAAAAAATCTGGTTACCAGGAATGGTAGCATCATGATAACCCTGGTGGCAAAAAATATATATAAATAAAAAAATAAATAAATAAATCATTTTTGTTAGTTGAAGTTTAGTGACTTGGAGGTAGTAACATATTGACATTCTTCTTTAGCCTTTACTCATAATTCTTAAAGTTTTACATATAGCAAACTTGGCATCTCTCTTTATAAACCACCTTATAAAGACTAGCATGTGTGTTTTTAAACTAAAATGAATTTTATAGGTGCTTTTTCATGTTGAAAAAGATACAGCAGAACACAAGTAGATGAAGTCAGTGCTCTCCTGGAACTTGTATTTAGTTGTCATTGTAATAAACAAATTGTCAGGTAGGGAGACACTGTGGGGGGAATGTTAATATAAATAAAGTACATTTGCGGGAAGGGGTGAACTTTTAGTAAGGACAGGGAAGGTAGTAGTTGAGCTGAGACCTGAATGGAATGAGAGGGACTCTAGAGATTGGGCACTGGGCACTGGATACGTGCCTACCCAGATTTGAGCCTTGACACCATGCCAAAGTGTCACAACACCAGAGGAAGGTCCAGTGCTGTAGCATGCCTCCCTTTCTGTCTGTTTTCTGAATGAAGAAATCAGCCGATGGATGAGTGGTGAAATGCATGTGCGAGGCCCAGACTCTGAGGGGAGAAAAAGAATCAAATGGATCAAGGAGCCCAGTTATACAGACTGTGGGAAAAATCAATATCTTTCTCCAGAATATACGGTAGAGTCACCAACCACTGAATTGAAACTTATTTTGAGAGCCATTAGATATAATCAAAGTTAGAAGATTATTACACAAGAGATATAATGGGGAAAATCCAGTCTAAATTACACTTATTTTTCTCTCACAGCCAAAAAAGAGCATAAAACAGAAGTCAGCCACTTGGAGAATGCGCAGAAAAGGTAAGCAGCTCTGGTAGAGCACACCTTCTTTCTCATTAGTTGTTGTTAAGTACTGGGGTTTAGGCCCTTAGCATTGCTAAGACAGTCATCACCTGCATCCACTTATCCATGGCTCCCTGCATTCTCTCCTCCCCCATCCTTCTGACTTTGACAAGTCATAGCACTACGTATAAGTAGGATCACACAGTGTTTTTCCCTTCATGACTGATTTTTAATTGACTCACCACCCTACTTCTGAAGACTAGACAACCATGAGCAGCTAGAGACTCTCGGGAGTGGCAGGGAACTCATAGTATAGTGATGCTTTTCCTCAACAAGGATAGACTCAGCCAAAATTGACTCAAGTGACTTCTATGTCATGACACAGTTCCCATCTGTGTGCCTGTCCTCTGCTCCTAAAAAATTTGCATGAAAGCAAGGAGCTAAGAGATAGCTTGTCCAGTAGAGTACAGGCATTGTCATGTGCAGGAACTGGGGTTCAGCTCCCCCACCCCCAGCCACCACATGGGAACATTAAGTTTCAGGAACAGTGCTCTGATCTCTCTTATGTTTCTCACTTCCTAAAGAAAGGAAATAATAATAATAATAATGGTCCACCAGGAATGGTATACTTGTGTATGAAACCCCAGCAGGAAAAAAAAAAACTGGTGGCAATTAATTAACTAATGAATTAACTTTTAAAATATTTTATTTATTGGTGACCAGGCAGTAGCGCAGCACATAGTGTGAACCGCAAGGACTGGTGTAAGGATCCCTGTTCAAGCCTCTGGCTCCCTACCTGCAGAGAGGTCGTTTCATAAGCAGTGAAGCAGATCTACAGGTGTCTGTCTTTCTTTTCCCCTCCCTGTCTTCCCTTCCCTGTCTTCCCTCCTCTCTTGATTTCTCTGTCCTATTCAGCAACAGCAATGGTAACAATAACAACAACAAGGGCAACAAAATGGGAAGATTGCTTGTCTCTCCTAGGCCCTAGAGTATATAGCAAATGAAGGATAAGAGGAGACAGGTTTCTCTATATTTAGAACACTCCCTCAGAAATAGAAGAGCAGATGGGTATCAGTTCACTTCATACCATGCACGAGGTCCTGGGTCTCATCCCATGATGAACATGGCAGCACCATGGGTAGTGCTGGGGGGCGGGGCGAGCTCCAAAGAGAGTGGAGTAATGCTGTGGTGTCTCTCCAATCTGTGTGTCTTTTTCTATCTCTCCTTTCTAACTCTGAAGAAGGAGAATGAGAAAATTGGCCCTGAGCTGTAGTATTATGTATGTATGAGGCCTTGGTGCCACATTAAGAAAAAAAAAAAAAAGGGCCATACTCCCAGAGGGATGAAGAATAAGAAAGCTTCCAATGGAGGGAATGGGATGCAGAACTCTGGTGGTAGGAATTGTGTGGAATTGTACCCCTCTTATCCCATGATCTTGTCGATCATTATTAAATCAATTAAATAATAATAATATATTCCATTCAGAAAAAAAAAGTGAGGGAAAGGGACTTCAGTGGTGTGCCTGATAGACAGCTCACATTGCCATACTCAAAAAATACAGGTTCAAGCAACAGTCCCAACTGCAGAGGTGATGTTTCATGAGCAGTGAAGCAGTGCTTCAGACTGCTGCTTCTCCTCCACCTCTTCCTCCTTCTCTAGTTCTATCAGAAAAGAAAGAAAAAAAGGTATATAAAAAGAGAAAAGAAAATCACAAGGAATAGTGAGGCTATTATGTTGGCACCAAACCCAAATGATAATTCTGGTAACAACAAAAAAATAATCATAAGTAAGTTGGAAGAGATCTTTCATAATCCTAAGTAAATTGTGAAGCTTTCCCCCTGCAGGTGGGGATGGGGGCTTGAACCCAGGTCTTTGCACATTATAACATGTGTTTCCAACCAGAGGCACTACTACCCACACCCCTCTTTTTTTTTATTAGTGAATTAATATTTATTTACAAAATAGTAAGATAATAGGGATATGGTTCTCAAGGTCACAGATACTGGGCTGATTCTATATCTATCTCTAGCTATATATTTTCCCCCATATTTTTAACAATCTTGCCTTCACTTCCTTTCCAAGTCACTTCTATACCTATTACTACTTCCAGGTATCTTCCTTTTTTCCTTCTCTCTCAGGAGAAGCAGATAAGGAACTTTTCCTTATTCATTTAAGAGAAAGAATATAAATTTTTTTGGTAACAAGTCTAAGAGTACTAGAACATGGTGGGAAGGGTGGTGGGCAAGAAACAACTTGTAAGGAAAAGTGAGAATGAGAAGTGTGTGGTGAGAGGAGGAACAAAGTATTTTCTCAGTCATGGTTTCTGAGAGTTCTGGAAGTTTGTAAACAGTGTTGTCAGCTATAATCAGACAGGCACCCCCATCCTGTCTCCACCTACCAATGTCACCACTATAAACTCAAAGGCAGATGAGTATGGGGTTCATGTACATTTTGTATTCTGTTCAGTTCCCAGGGTCAGGATTATCATCGTAGCATGATCATCTTTGCAGGCCAAAGCAATTACACCGTTATGTATATTTTTTTCAGATTTAGTGCCCCTTGCTGAGTTTGCTTTCCTCTGTCTGTAAAAGTAGTATTGGCCCATGTTACAGAAATATTCTGCCTGTGAAGAAGAGATCATCCACAAGACACATGAATAAGGGATCCACCAGAAATATGATTTCCGTAGGGGATGTCAGATTTGGGATATTTCTTCAAGAGTCTGGCCCAAGGCTGCTGCTGTGCATTAGCTATGCCGAGGGGGTTGTAAATTTTGGTTGTCAGCATTTTCCGTGCTTTTGCGGCCAAGGTAGTCCCCGCTTTCATGTCAGACATGAAATATGCACGGCCCACAGCCCGTCTTGAATAGAGATGCCACAATTGTTTGGTTCCCTTTCTTCCAGGAGGTTGGTGGTCAGTGTTGTAATATTTGTGTGAGATTTAGTCAATTCTTGTGTTTGACTCTCAAGAGAAACAATTTACTCTGAGGGTAAGGAATATTTGCTTTTCCTAAGCAGTTTCTCAAGGCATGCGTGTAAAACGTTAAGTGGATGTGTTCCGCTTTGCCATCCCAATGCTGCAGAAGGAAAAGAGTTCACTTTGCTAGGGGCTCTTTGATGGAAATCACTGTCTGTACTTTAAAAATGTTTAGCTGGATTAAAAAGATAGAAATCAGACAGGGAATGATAGCAGACAGGAAAGGAATCAGAATCGTTTAGAGGACAAGAAAAAGAAAGCTTTGGGAGACAAAACATTGAAATCAAACTCTTGAAAGTTCAAAACTATTTTATGTATGTGCTGACCAACAGAAATGTTTAAAAAAAAAAAAAGTAGCATTATTGTACATCTGCCCATTACAGAACATTCTCCTCATCTTTAAATGCCTGAAGCTGCCATGCCTATGTTTCAAGAGATCTTCAAAAATTAGTCTCCCAGCTGTGGAGACAGCAGGGTGATTATGCAAAAGACTCTCATGCCTGAGGTTCTGAGATCCCAAGTTCAATCTCTGGCACCACTGTAAGCCAGAACTGAGCAGTGCTCAAAAAGGAGAGAGGTGGAAAGAAGGAAGGGAAGCAGGGAGGGAGGAAAGGAGGGAGAAGGAATCAAAAATCAGTCTTCTGTGAACCAAAATTGAATTTGAAGAGGCTTATTTGGGGAGAATAGTGTAATCATTAAAATAGCTGTGAGTTCACAGTCCAGCTTTTACCTTCCCCCTCAACCAAGAAAACAAGTAATGCAAGTCCTCTGAGTAAATTCATCTGTGTCAAAGTTGTTCAGTGCCAAAGCCTGCCTGGCTATCCTGTGAGACTTTATTCAGTACTCCTCAAGAAGTTCACTTGCTTTGACTACTCTGGGAAAAACTAATGAAATGTGTCATTTCCTTCAATTTTTCTCCCACCTCCCTTTGAGGGTTAGTAAGTAGGATCTTGGCAATCCACTAGGGAACCAAGGTGACACTGAGAAAAGTGAGCCCTGCAGGACAGTGACATGGCTTTTCTCTAACTCCAGGACAACCCACCACCAAAATTACCAGGGGTATTTGTGATATGCTGATCTTACCATCTAGACTCCGAAAAAGTTTCAGAGGTGCCAGGATGACCCAATGCCTGGACTTCCTGTACTCTTCAACATCCTGTTGGGAAATGGGAAGATAATGTGTTTTTACAGAGCTTGAAAAAATAGCTCACCTGGATAGTACAACAATTTTGCCCTGTTAGCAAACAAGCTTCAAGACTGGCCAGTGCTGTAGCATTCTATCTCTGTCTCTTTCAACATATATATGAAGAAGTCATCCCAAAGCAATGACCAAAAAAAAGAGTTCTTCTACATTTTAAAAGCAAACAGACTTTCTCTTCTATACAAATACAGGAGTAAATGAGCTTCTGTTTAGAATGAGGCTTATGAGGCAGAGGGGGAAAAAATGATGTGCTCTGCTGAGGGTTCTGCATATTATGCCTGACACAAGGGGCAACTATGTCTAAAGTTGAAATGGCAAAATGACTGATTTCTCAAATGCCCATGTTAGCAAGCCTGAGCACCAGGGAGCCAAGGTAGACAAAGACCTTTTACAGAAAACCAGAAGAACTAAGTAGAGGCCTGATAGCTGCCAATGAGTAATGTCACTTGGTCTTTTTCAGGTCTTTGTTTCCTCATCTGTAAAATGAGAACATTGAACCAGTTGGCCCATAAACCCCTTTCTAATTCTAAAGCCCCCGGACTCAATAAGAAAAGAAATTCAGGGTCTGTTCCTTTAGGTTACATCACTCTGTACTTTTGTATTGCAAAAGTACATAGAGCACCGTTTTCATTTTGAATGAAATGCAAGTATGTGATAAAACTTTGGCTTTATCAATATTTTGACTTCCACAGAATTAGTTGTGTCTGGAGTGAAAGTGATCATTCCTTTGGATTATATTTTTATTAGTAGTTTTGCTCCAAAGTCAGTCTGTTTGCCATTGTAAGAGAGTCCCTTAAGAAATCACGGTAGTCACTGCCTTTCTCCACTTATGCACTTCTAGCTTTTTATTAACTGGGAACCAAAATTCCCTGACCAGTAGTTTTAATTTGCATTAAAAACAGATTTATTATTTACAGAAGCTCAAAGAATTTATGGGCCTCAGCACTACTGCCCCAGCTTGGATCTCATCTAATCATATCCATGGAATCAATTAACAGTTTGTCTGTGAAATGTGATAAAATCTTATGAGATACATATTGCCTAATAACTGTGAACGAGATGAAAGTATGCTCCACAACAGTCATGGGGCTTCGGGGTTTTACAGCCACCACTGAGTAGTGTTCCATTAGAAACTCCGTATTCAGGATGGCCACAAAAACACACTGTGTCTGAACAGATGATAGGGCAATGAGTAATAAAGCAAGCCAGCCACTCCTGCTTTGATGAGTTTCCAACACCCTAGAAAAAGGGGGCCATTTATTTATGTGTGCTTACTCATGGTAAATGAGCTAGTAAGGCTTGGGGTGAGTGGAGTAGGTGGAGGCAAAGTTTGAGTGCTGAGCTGTAAATTGCCACAAAGCTAGTCCCTCCAAGACGGGCTGCTTGGGAGGCCTGGGTAGTCTGGTGTGCAGCAGAGCCCCATGGGGTAACTCAGGAGCTCTTAGCAAGTGAGTGATATCTGGGGACCTTCCTTGGAAAAGTTTGTATGCTTTTCTGACCAGATTAGAGAATGCTTTGAAAATCGGACATGATGATGTGTCTCTCCATTAAATCTTTTTTTTTTCCTGTTCATTGGTGGCTTGTAGTCTGGTATCACATTAAGCTTTAAAGCATAGGTTTCTTAATGATAATATAGTATTAGGGCCAGTGAAATAGCTCACTTGGAGAATGTGCTACTTTGCCATGTGTGTAACCTGTGTTTGAGCCTGGCACCCACAGCACTGAAGAAAGTTTCAGTGTTGTGATTTCTTTCCACACACATTCTCATTCTCATTCCCATTCCCATTCCCATTCCCATTCCCATTCCCATTCCCATTCCCATTCCCATTCCATTCTCTCTCTCTCTCTCCCTCTCCCTCTCTCTCTCTCTTCTTTCCCCCCACCTTTATCTAAAGCACACACACACACACACACACACACACACACACACACACAGAGAGAGAGAGAGAGAGAGAGAGAGAATTCTAAGTCTTTTATTTAACCCTTGAGAAAATGGAGCTTCCAATGTGGAGTAATTGACCCAGAATGACAAAGCTAGCAGATGTCAGGATAAAGGTACAGTGGTCTTTCAATTTTCCATGAACACTCAACAGATATCACTTATTTCTCATGGACTTGCTGACCACTGCTAATGCTAGACCGTCACTGTGTCATCAATATCCCTGGAGATCACTAAACATAAAATAATGAGCAGGTGGATGGTGCCAATTAAAGATGAAATCCATATAACTTTACCTACAATATTCCCCTCCCCCTCACAAAAAAGAAAGTTCACCTGGTATTAAATACTACAATGTGCCTGGGGGTATCCCATACTTAGCTGAATTTACTGGTAAATGAATTTCAGCAGACAGGTTTTCTGAAGCCTAGGGTAAATCACAGTCATCCTGAGCACTGGCTTCTAACACGAGGAGAGGTGTGTGAGAAGCTTGCTCCAGCCCCAGAGCCCCCTCTCCTCACCCTATTGGCCTTTGGTATTGACAGTTACTTACCCTCTATCTCACTCTTGTTGCAGCTTTGAAGCAACTGTAGGGTATTTTGGGATGAAGCCGAAGTCAGGTGAGAAGGAGATCACACCCAACTACGTGTTCATGGTGTGGTATGAGTTCTGCAGTGACTTCAAGACCATCTGGAAGCGGGAGAGCAAAAATATATCTAAAGAAAGGTAAGGCCTGAGGTTCTGAGGGTCCCAGGTTCAATCCCTAGCACCACCATAAGCCAGAGCTGAGCAGTACTCTGGTCTCTCTCTCTCACACTCTCTCTCTACCTTTCTCTCTGTATCTCTATCATCAAAATAAATTAAATTTTTTTTAAATGCTGGGGGCTGGGTGGTAACACACTCAGTTGAGCACACATGATGCCATGTGCAAAGACCTGGTTCAAGTCTCCAGGTCACCACCTGCAATGAGGAAGCTTTACAAGCACTGAAACAACACTGCGAGTGTCTCTCTTCCTCTCTACCCCCTCTCCCTTCTCAATTTCTCTCTGTCCTATTGAAATAAATAGGTACATATTTTTTAAAAGAAAGAAAGGCAGGGTGGCCCATGGAAATGGTGCAGTAAATACATCATTGGACTTTCTAAGCAGGATGTCCCAAGTTCAATCCCTGGCATCACCACATGCCAGAGTGATGCTCTGATTCACTCTCTCTGCTACTCTTTCTTTCTCATTGATAATTCATTTTTTAAATTGATTAAGAATAAACAAATAAAAGGAAATAATGGGCCAAGTGGTGGCACACCTGGTTAAGTGGATGCATTACTATGCACAAGGTCCCAGGTTCAAGCCCGTCCTCATCTGCAGGAGGAAAGCTTCACGAGTGATGAAGCAGGTGTCTCTGTCTCTCCCCCTCTACCTCTCCCTTCCTTTCAATTTCTCTCTTTTCTATTAAATAAAATAAATAGTTTTTTAAAAAGGGAAATAAAAGGAAAAGTCAGACTCTAACAGAATCATAAATACTCCCTTCAGAAGACTAGAAAACAGCCTTCTCAAAGCTCCCAAAGTGTGCCTGGATCACACTCAGCAGTGTTTTCTTTCAGATGGAGTGGACGAGAAGGAAGAATTACTGCCCCAGGGATGGGGGCGGGGGGCATTGTCGGTCCACACAGGCAGATCCACTCACGTGACCTGTGAAGTTACACTTTCTTAACCCCTTCCAATTACTAGCTAGTAAATGAAAGGGGAGTAGTGCTAATTTGCAACAGATTGCTTCCCTGTGTATTTCCATGTGGGCTCTGGCTAAATGAGGCACCCTTGCTGTCCCAGACAGTGCAGACAAATAAAAGCGATTGCTTTTTCTATTAATATACTGCACTCGCATCAAAGGGAAATCTCATTGACTCGGGCCACACTTAGTGCAGCGTTGAAGCCCAGCTCTGGATTTACAGCGCCACTTCTGACTCCCGTATCCTGCTGGGGACATCAAACTGCTTGCCGCAAGGCCTCCTGATTTTATTAGTTGGGGGGTGGAACTAGGGGAAACCTCAGCTCTGAATATAGGAGTAGGGAGTAAGAGAGAAAGAGACAGAGATTATGTGCTCCTGCTTCTAAGAAAGGGACTGACTACAGATTACCAGTTCACAAAGAAGTAGTTTTGTTCTGTCATATGCTTATTTTGGCCAAGTAGCCCCTGTTCTGCAAAGGGCAGAGTGAGTTTTTAACTCCAAGCAGGTTTTGTTCCTTCTGCAGAAAGGATGTATGAGAGTGTCATCTGTGGGCAGGTGAACTAGCTCACTTAGTGTGTTGCTTTGCCAAATGCACAACTCAGGCTCAAGCTAAGTCCCCAGGAGGTAAAAGAAGCTTCAGTGCATTAATGTCTCTGTCTCTCTCTCTCTCTCCCTCCCTTCCTCCTTTTTGTCTCTCTAAAAAAAAAAAGTATCATTTGAAGTGGAACAGAAGACAAAAAAAAAAATCCCACTAATTAAAATGAGCTGTTGGGAGTCGGGCTGTAGCGCAGCGGGTTAAGCGCAGGCGGCGCAAAGCACAAGGACCCTCCGGTTCCCGGTTCGAACCCCGGCTCCCCACCTGCAGGGAAGTCGCTTCACAGGCGGTGAAGCAGGTCTGCAGGTGTCTATCTTTCTCTCCTCTTTGTCTTCCCCTCCTCTCTCCATTTCTCTCTGTCCTATCCAACAACAATGACAACAACAATAATAACTACAACAATAAAACAACAAGGGCAACAAAAGGGAATAAATAAATAAAATAAATATTTAAAAAATAATAAAATAAAAAATAAAAAAAAATTTTTAAATGAGCTGTTAAGTTATAACATCATTTCCTTACTAAACACCGAAAGGTGTAATTCCACAATTCAGTATTCCTCTTCTTTGCAACTTGAGAAAAGGTATATACATAATTTATTGATTTATGTTTGCATAATCTGTTCACTCGCAATACACCAATATGTTTGACCATTTGACCTTTCATAACTACTTTTAAAGGGTCTCTCAGGAGGTAAAGACTTCAGATCTAGTATAGCTAAGTTTCTAAGTGTTCTTTCAGAAAGCCTTTTTTTTTTTTTTTTAACAAAGGCAAGGAACTTTAAGATTGTCTACCAATATGCCTTTTCATCGTTGTCTCTGTGGACATATGGGAATTGAAGTGAATGTGTAAAATAGAAGCAGAGGAAAAGTTAAATGACACTGTAAGAAAGTAGGTTGTTGTGAGTGGTAGGGAACAGGATTTTTGTGCTTGACGTCTCCTTGAGTGTGATCCCTGGTGCTTCAAGGCCCCTATGATCAAACCTGGAGGCCTGTCAGTGAGCCCTCAGTGTCTACCCTTTGCTTCAAATTCCAGGCCTAGCCCTTCGTGAATTTCTTCCACAGCCCAATCCCCCATGCAGCCTAGGAGGTAGCAATGTGCATAAAACACTGGACTTTAAGCATGAGGTTCTGAATTTAACCTTTGGCATCACATGTTCCAAAGTAATACTCTTGTGCCCCCCCCCCCCCCCCCCCCGTATATCTGTATCTCTCTTACAAAAAACAAAGGGTTCTGGGGAAGGAAGGAAAGAGATGAAACAAGCATTGGGGTCCTCATGTATGACAGTGGAAAGGGACCTAGATTGGGGGCAAGAGTGATTTAAAGACACCTATCATGGGAAGATGAAAAGTTGTATCTGTGTATCAATACTTATATTGTAAACCATTAACTTGCCCTGCCCCAGTAAAGTGAGAGGGGGGAAATAACACAACATCAAAAATGAACTAATACATATTTTTAAATACATCCATACCCTTCAAAAATAAGCAGTGGAGATATAAATGATGGCTTTTCATAAATGCCTAATCATAGTTCTATATAAGGACTGTTTGCCCAACACAGCAGTTAGACTGAACTAATAATGGGCCCTGGCTGGCAGTGATACTGAATGTTCCTCTGTGATCCTCCGCAGCAGAGCTGCTTCCTGGATGCAGCTGGTGAATTGCCTGCTTCACACTCTGTAAACCAACACCTCTCCAGGGTCATGACTTCATGGGACCCTTCTCAGTTCTTCTCAGTTTAGCGAACTCAGGCATTCTGTCATTCCAGCTATACGTCTTGAGATGGAGCCAGGATTCCCAACCTAAAATATTTAGAGAGATGTTTACATGTGTTTTAAAAAAATTTTTTTAATATTTATTTATTCCCTTTTGTTGCCCTTGTTGTTTTATTGTTGTAGTTATTATTGTTGTCGTCCTTGCTGGATAGGACAGAGAGAAATGGAGAGAGGAGAGGAAGACAGAGAGAGAGAGAGAGAGACACCTGCAGACCTGCTTCACCCCATGTGAAGCGACTCCCCTGCAGGCGGGGAGCCAGGGCTCAAACCAGGATCCTTCCGCAGATCCTTGTGCTTTGTGCCACCTGCACTTAACCCACTGCGCTACAGCCCAACTCCCAGATGTTTCCATGTTAATGACTACTAGTAACAATTTTTAAGGCAACTTGTTTACAAAGATCTGGTAAGTAATATTGGCAGTGTATTTACTATATGTTAGCTCATTCAGTCAAGCTGATTAATACCTAGGGCTTTTTTTTTCTTTTTCTTTATTGGGGAATTAAATGTTTTTACGGTCAACATTAAATGCAATAGTTTGTAGATACCTAGGTTTTTTTGTGAAGATTAATTTATTTAATCCCTTTTTGCTGCCCTTTTTTATTGATGTAGTAATTATTGTTGTTATTGATGTCATTGTTGTTGGATAGGACAGAGAGAAATGGAGAGAGGAAGGGAAAACAGAGAAGGAGAGAGAAAGACAGACACCTTCACCTGCTTCACCGTTTGTGAATCGACTCCCCTGCATGGGGGGAGTCAGAGGCTCGAACCGGGAACCTTAAGCCGGTCCTTGCGCTTTGCACCACGTGTGCTTAACCCATTGTGCTACCTCCAGACTCCCCAGATTTTTTTTTAAATTTTCCCTTGTCTGCCTAGAATCTTTTGTTTTTAAACTGTTGCTATCACATGTATTGTGGTAAAGTAGGCAGTTGAACTTGAATTGTTCACAATTAATTGAATTGTTATAGTTAGCCAACAAGGGCCAGGAAAAATAGCATAGTAGGGTTATGCAAAAGACTTCCATACCTGAGGCTCTGAGGGCCCCAATACCAACATAAGCCACAGTTGAGCAATACTCCTGTATAATTAAATAAATAAATAAATAAGAAATTATTGATAAGTGCAATAATATGATTGATTTGTTCTGACATCTACTTAATGGTGTTTGGTATTATCTTTTCTCTTTTGCTTTTACCAGAGTTCTAATCTTAATAACAAAGTCCTCCTCAAGAGTAAAATTTGCAACCAAAGGAAAGCCTAATAGCTTGTAATTTTTAGGGGTAGCTGAGTATAGCTTGGGATCCCATGAAAAGGAATTTTACCTTTTTGGTTTTTTAAAAAACATATTTGAAAGTCAGTTAAAATTCAAAATCATTGTTGAGGGAAATTAAGGATCAATAATAATAGTTTTAAATGAACAAAACTACTTCCACATGAAGTAAAAGTGTTGAATACTGTGTAAGCCACTTGGAATCAATTTTAGGTAGCAGAGAATATTCATTTCCTGTTCAGCTAAGGATAGTTTTTTTAATATTTATTTATTTTTCCTTTTGTTGCCCTTGTTGTTTTTCATTGTTGTTGTAGTTATTATTGTTATTTATGTTGTTATTGTTAGATAGGACAGAGAGAAATGGAGAGAGGAGGGGAAGACAGAGGGGGAGAGAAAGACACCTGCAGACCTACTTCAAAGTCTGTGAAGCTACGCCCCTGCACATGAGGTCCTTGCGCTGTGCGTCACCTGCGCTTAACCCACTGCGCTGTCGGACTTATGAAGGATAGTTTTCTGGAGTACACATTCATTGATGCAAAGTCAAGATGGCTACAGCCCTACGACAAGTATCTGTGGCATCTCATTGTCTTTATTTGCATTTCTCTGATAATTAGTGACTTTGAACAGCCAGATCCTTTCTTATAACATCTTAGTATAAGCAGTGTTCAGTAAGGCTGGGGTGGAGCTTCTAGCTAGAGAATTGAAGACCTTCATTTTTACATCATTAATTTGCTATGTGATCTAAGTTCACACCATTTGCTTGTTATCTGGGTGGCCTGATCATCTCTTCCTGTAAAATATATGGACTGGAATGAAACAGGAATCTGGTGGTCTCTTCTTGCTCAAAACCTCTATGGATCTGGAAACCCTCTTCTCATAGTTTAAGAAATCATGTTTCATGTCTAAGGTAATCTTCCTCACCTTTGCTCTTAAGCTCATTAGGGGCTATACTGAAAGAGTTGGCAAGTGTCAACACTGCCTTTTTTTTTTCTGTTTAACCACTCTATGACATAGGGTCCTTTCTTATAAAAAAAATAAGTAAATAAAGATTTCAGGACTTAGGATGTCTGTAGACTACACTGCACATAGTTCACTCATGCACATTTACATACCACAAACTGCTACCACCCACAGATAAGCTGTAAATTTGCAAAAGGTAGAGAATCCCCAGAGAAGTCAGACTCTAGGAATAAAATCTTGGCAAATAATTCACCCTGAGCCAAAGAAAACTTGAAAAGTGCCTTTAGAAACCCCATAATGGTGAAGTAATGAGTAAAGAAGAGTTTGGTGAACTTTATGTGAAATGCAAATAAGAAATTTCGTTAGACAAATAAGCTATAATTTACACCATGGGGAAATGAGTGGGTTTTTGGCTTTGTTCTGTTTTTGTTTTAAGGAGATTACTTGCAGCTATTATGGTTAGTTATGGAACTCCCATTGTCTAGGCAGGAGATAGATCAGAGCTGTTGTGGGGTTGTCAAAAAGCTGTTCTCAGAGCTCCCTGTTGCTCAGGTCACTTTGGGACCAGGAATTGGGGATGTAGGGAGGCCATCACATAACCCACAAAAGAGTTACTGATTGCAGTGTAGACATTGTAGCAATTGCTCTCTTCCTGGAAAATTCTCCATAAACTACAATTTAATTTATTGAATTCTGCCTTTTACTGACAGACTTACATGATCATTACAGTAACTCCTAGCAAGTTAACTTTCTTTTCTTTAGTGTTCTGCTGTGTGGTTAAGTGTTTTCTATTCACGTAACTGCTAAGAAGCTTCCTATTTCCAAACACCCCTTTAATGACACAAATAACCACCCTCCAGTTATGTGGCAAAACTTTGAAGTGTTCTAAGTTACATTTGAAGACAGTTTTGTGCAATTACATGCAGAGTAAATATCCCAGCCAGCTACTTGTGAATAGAATTGTCACACTGAAGAACAAGCCCTACTTCAAAATTAAAGAAATGCTGTGAATGAGGAGAGGGATAGTAGAAAGTAGCTTCTAGTCTTTTATGTTTGGCCCTTTCCCAAGGTTCGGATCTGTGTTCCTCTTTTATACACTATGTTCTCTCTCCCTACTCAGCCTCAACTGTTTTGATAGCTTTACTTATCACTTCTTTGCCAAGGCCTCCCAAGTCTTCTTACCAGAACTGAGCTCTACACTAAGTTTTAGATCCAAATCTTCTGATCTACATTTAAAATCCTCCAAGGATACTCAGCCTTCTTCTGAAAGTCAGCCTTTTTGCCTTGTTTTCACAGTGGCTTTCTCCTAGTGTAGAACGTGTGTGTTCACCTGGATTTTTAAAACCTCTGACTTTTTTGTTTCTTCTTCTATGCCATTTTTTTTCTCATTTTTTTCCTGTCTACTGGGGGATTAATGGTTTACAGTCAACAGTAAAATGCAGTAGTTTGTTCATGTGTAATATTTCTTAGTTTTCCACATAACAATTCAACTCCCTCTAGGTCCTCCTTTTCTGTCATTTAGTATTGCATCCAGTCATCTTTCTGAAGCAGAAATTAGATCACATTTGTTTCGTGTGTGTGTGTGTGTGTGTGTGTGTGTGTGTGTGTATTCATTTCCAATGACATAAAGGGAAGAAAATGAACCACAGTAGGTTTAATTAACTTATTGGGCCCTTGCATGTCCCTGAGAAGGAGATATTCTTTTCATAGAGAAGTCCAGAAGAGAGTGAAGGGTTCCATCATCACAGTTTCACTAACAGACAGCAGGATAAGGTTAGGGAGCTAGGTTTTATTTAACAATAAAGTTTGAACTGTTTCAGGTGTTCCATGTTACTTCTAGAGTATGAGCCTTAGGTCACTATGTACATTTAGGGAGTATTACATGCTGGTTTGATCTACATGCATGGCAAAATGATTGTTGTAATAGGTTTAGCTAACATTCATCCTCTCATATTTACAATGAAAAGAAAAATGATTTTTTTTCCCTTGCGATAAGAACTCCCATCAGAATAGCATCAGGATCAATTTTCTGGAAAGATTTCCTGTACAACCTAGTAATATCATTTGTACTTGTCATGCTGCATGTTATCTCTAGGGCATATTTCTCCTGGGTCTTTTTTATTTGTTTGTTTATTGTTTCATGCAGTACTGGGGAACAAACTTAGGGGCTTCTGCATATGGAGTACCACTGAGTCACATCCCTGGTCCAGTTTTTATTTAGAGGCAGATAAACAGAGGGAATGAGGGGAAGAAGTACTAAAGCACCACTCAACCATCCATGTAGTTCCACCTGGTTCACCCTTGGTGCTGTCCATGGTGCTCCCACTGGGGAGGGAAACTGGAACCTCATGCACAGAAGACATAAACTTGCCTGGCAAGCCACTTCTCAGCCCCACCCCATCCTGCATCTTATAATTTAGGATTTGTACCTTTCAACTACCTTCCTTGAATTTCCCTCTCCCACACTCTCCATTTCTGGTAATCACAAGTCTGATCTCTCTCTCTCTCTCTCTCTCTGTCTCTCTGTCTCACATGTGTGTATGTATTACCTCTTATAAAAGTCATTGTGACATTTGTCTCTCTTTGACTTATTTTACTTAATATAAATTCCTCAAGTTCCACATAGTCACAAATGATAGGATTTCTCAGATTTTTTAAAATTTTTTTAAAATATTTTATTTTATTTATTTATTCCCTTTTGTTGCCCTTGTTTTATTGTTGTAGTTATTATTGTTGTTGTCGTTGTTGTTGTATAGGACAGAGAGAAACGGAGAGAGGAGGGGAAGACAGAGAGGGGGAGAGAAAGACAGACACCTGCAGACCTGCTTCACCGCCTGTGAAGCAACTCCCCTGCAGGTGGGAGCCGGAGTTCGAACTCGGATCCTTATGCCAGTCCTTGTGCTTTGCGCCACCTGCACTTAACCCGCTGCACTACAGCCCGACTCCCGATTTCTCAGATTTTTAGGGTTGAGTAATATTATTCTCTCTCTCCCCACACTCTTTCTATCCCTCTCTTGTTCTCTCTCTCTCTCTGTGTGTGTGTGTGTGTGTGTGTGTGTGTGTGTGTACTGTGTACACCACACTTCTTTGAACCTTCATCCATCAGCGGACACTTAAGCTGTTTCTATGACTTGGCTATTGTAAATAAAATTAAAACAAATGGTTCAATGAAAATAAATATCTTTAAACCTTATGTTTTCTTTCCTTTGAATATATTCACAGAATTATTGAATCATGTACTATTTCTAATTTTAATGTTTGGAAGATCCATCATACTGTTTTCTATAGTATCTATGCCAATTTATTTATTTATTTTTATTTAAGAAAGGATTAATTAACAAAACCATAGGGTAGGAGGGGTACAATTCCATACAATTCCCACCACCCAATCTCCATTTCCCACCCCCTCCCCTGATAGCTTTCCCATTCTCTATCCCTTTGGGAGCATGGACCCAGGGTCTTTGTGGGTTGCAGAAGGTAGAAGGTCTGGCTTCTGTAATTGCTTCCCTGCTAAACATGGGCATTGAACATGGTCCATACTCCCAGTCTGCCTCTCTCTTTCCCTAGTAGGGTGTGTCTCTGGGGAAGCTGAGCTCTAGGACACATTGGTGGGGTCTTCAGTCCAGGGAAGCCTGGCCGGCATCCTGATGACATCTGGAACCTGGTGACTGAAAAGAGAGTTAACATACGAAGCCAAACAAATTGTTGAGCAGTCATGGACCCAAAGCTTGGAATAGTGGAGAGGAAATGTTAGGGGAGTACTCACTGCAAACTCTAGTGCACTTCTGCTTTCAGGACTATGCCAATTTATAACAACACAAGTTCACAAGGGCTCCCATTCCTCTACACCCACACTAGCAATTGTCATTTCTTGTCTTTGATGATGGCCATTTTAGAAAGTGTGGCGTAATAGTAATAGTGCAATGTTTTGTTAATTTACATTTTTCTTATGACAGATTAGAGAATTTCTTTAGGGGCTTGGGTGGTGGCATACCTGGTTAAGTGCACATTGTAATGCACAAAGACCCAAGTCTGAGAACCCCTGATCTCTACCGGCAGGAGAAAAACTTTGTGAATGGTGAAGCAGGTGTCTGTCTCTTCTTCTGTGACCCCCTTCCCTCTCAATTTCTGGCTATCTCTATGCAATAAATAGATAAAATCAATAATTTTTTTAAAAAAGAGAGAATTTCTTTATACTGTATTGCCCCCTAGTTATTCCCTGCTAAAGTATACTCTTCCTTTAAGAACTATGTCTGAAGTCCAATACCTCTGAAAATTTCTGAAATATTCTTAAGTAGAAATGCTTTTTACTCTGGTCCCCTGAAGACATTTTTTTCTTTGCACTTAATTCATTCCAACTTACCATGTTACAAGTCTATATGTCTCTTCCCATCTCTAAAACATAAAGTCAAAGTACATTCTCTAGCATGGTGCTTATTAATAGTTTACTAGTTTAGAAAGAACTTCACAGCATAGTAAAAACGATTAATTAAGCAGTGAAGATCCTGGATGGTGTAAAAGTTTGAAGGAAAATAATAATCCCAAAGAAATATGGAGTGCAGGGCTTTGGGTAGATAAGCAGGACCACCCTCAATCAGTGGGTATAAAATGCATTCAGAATGGGGGGGGCGATATTAGAGAACAGTTACTTCTAAATCTAGCAAGTCTTCCAAATAACCTAGAGAGCTTCATAAAAAAAAAAAAAAAATTAAACGGATAAACTGAATCCGAATCTGGATGGACCTTAAAAGGCTGCAATATTAGAAAGCTCCCCCACAGACAGGGCAGAACAAGAGATCATTTTTACCATGGTTTATTTCCATAAATACTTTGGCTTCATGAACATCCCTTACTTGAATAGGTCAGGTAAAGGTGCTGGACAGTGGTGCACCTGGTTGAACACACAAATTACAATGCAAGGGGACATGGGTTTAGGACCCTGATCCCCCTTAAAGGGGCAGAGGGTGGGAAAAACGTCACAATTGGTGAAGCAGGTCCATGGGTATCTTTCTTTGCTTCTCCCTTTCTATTTCTCCCTCCCCTCTCAATTTCTGTCTGTCCTATCTAGCAATAAATTTAAAAAAAAAAAAAATGGCCACTGGGAACAGTGGATTTATCATGCAGACACTGATTCCCAGTAATAACCTTGGTTGATGATGACAGAAAAAAAAAAAAAACTCAGGTAAACCCTGGAGGAGGTAGGGAGGATACATCTGGATGTTCTTACATGTTCAGTCAAGTTTGAGAGTTGCTAAATTTTGATCTGGCAGGTTTCTTCCCATCTTGATTTGCTGGGATTTTAGATAGAAAATGAATTGGATGTTGACAGAGCACATGAATCCAACTACTTACAAAAGTCAATCTTCTATTCCCCCCCCCCAGACTACTTTATAGGGGGAATAATGGTTTGCTTGGCAGTTGATGATGCATGAGTGCAGGTCCTTATTACCCCATGCATGTAAATCACTCCAGACAAACCAAATCTCTTAACCATTGTGTCCTCTCTTCCCGCTCCATCTTGCCCTAGTCTTGAGTTCTTTGCTTCATATCTTATATCTTTCTGCCTCGCCCAGTCCAAACTTCACCCTGTGTTTCCCATTTCTTGCCTTGCTTCTTACATACCACCTTCAAGGGGAAGCAGCTGATAAGAAGGGCATTCTTAAAGATAGCATGACAAAGATCTAGACTTGAGAAGTTTAGTGCCGTTTTAGAGGAACCAGTCCGATACTATTTTCAAAGGCTTTATCTACTTATTTATGAGAAAAAGGAACCAGAGTACTACTCTGGAATATATGGTACTTGAGATTGAATTTGAGACCAAACGCATGCCAACCTAACACCTTACCCACTGAGCTAGCTCTCAGGCCACCATCATGTGATTTCTAAGGCCAATCTTTGTGGCATCTTTCCCACCCTTAGTGCCCAATCTACAACAGTATCTCATATATTTGCATAATATAAATTTGTAGTATTTGGCTTATAGAAAAAAACTTTCAAAATACCTAAGTATTCTTAAAATATCCATTAATTTTAAGTACTATACAGGCTCTGGAACTCTACTGTGGGAGAATGTAAACTGGTGAGCATATACTGTTACCTTTAAGAAGCTTTCACCAATTTCTGTGAGTTAATCTTTCCTTCAGGATTTGGGGAATTCATCCTCTCTCTAACTTGGGATTGGTGCTTTTTTCATCATCTGGTTACAGACATTTACTCCCTTGAAGACATCATGGGCCCTTGAAGACAAGAGCAATGTCTTATATTTCTTATTTTCTCTTTGGCTTCTTGTTTTTCCTTATGTGCTATCAGTACTTAGTTCATACTTGTTGAACAAATAGACAATCACTCTTTTTTTTTTTTTTTACCATGTTGAAGCCTATTTCAGTCTCTGCTGTCTTCTTTTCTCTCTCTCTTCTATCTTCTGCTGATAGATTAAATATTTATTTGGGATTTGGCAGTAGAATTCACCCTAAATAAATACCACAAAGATTGCTTTTCCTTAGCCCTCTAAAATTGCAATGACTTTATAAAAGAAGATAGCCACATTCAGAACAAGAACAATTAGCTAGCGGGGTAAAAAATAATCACCTTATCTGTTTTGGGCTGTATTACTTTCAATTTATCTTTTTAAACAAACTTACAGGGGGAGGAAGTGAATATCCTTGGGTTTCATGACTGTGCCAAACCTCAGACCTCTCTGGAGCTCAAATGGGAGCCTTAGCATCTATCTGCACTCTGCTTTCCTAGCTTGGCAGACAGCAGTGGAAACCTAATGCTTGTATCCTTCATTCTACTAGAAAACATCTAAACTGCTTATCTGTGATCCTCCTGACAGCTCCTACCTTGGGCATGGGATAGATAAAAATAGTAGGGGCTGCCTGGATCATATGCTTTGAGGGGTGCCAGAAAGACTACCTCTCTCTCTCTCTCTCTCTCTCTCTCTCTCTCTCTCTCCTTTTATTTGAATCCCCTGTGCAAACTGGCTCTGATCAGGTCTTGTTTGGGGTGAGACTCAGTAGGTGGTATGGGTTTCAAAACTGAAGAAGGGAGAGTTGGGATTTACAAGTGCATGCTTGTCTTCATTATCCGAATGGAAGGCTTTCCAAAGACTTGCTGTGTGTTGCAATTAACTCTGCAGATTTATGACACAGAGCTGACTCCAGCCTCCAAGCTGTCTCCCAGACACCTCTCCCCCAACAAGGAAAGGCAATGCTGTTACCTTTCACTCTGCACCTACATGGCTGGGGAGGCTCCGGGGTGTTTCCTCTCCCAAGTGCAGAATGATTGGCTTTAACTGATCATGCCTTGCAGGGCAAGCCAGGAGTTACCCCCTCCTCACTTCCACTCCCCTGCAGCCTGGGGGAGAAGCTCTGAAAACGGAAGAGGCCTTTGTTCTGCAATTAATCACTTGAAGTCAAAGTGTGTTTGGGTATTTCAAGTCATAACCCACAAAAGCTATGAAGTGGCTGATTGTGGAGCTGGTGAAATTTGGTAACCAAGAGGGCAGCATCCTTCATTGTGAAAATAGAACAGTCTCTTGGGGGTTGGGGTGGAGAGAGGGAAGCAGTCACATTTTGGACATATTATTATTTACTTTTTAATTGCCACTAGGGCAGCTGTCACTAGGGCTCAGTAGTTGCACTATGAATCCACTGCGGCTATTTTTTCTGGGTGTGTGTATATTATCTCATAGGACAGATAGAAATAGAGAGAGGAGAAGAAGATAGGAAGAGCAAGAGACAGACCTACAGCCTTCTTTCACCACCTGTGAAGCTTCCCCACTGCAGATAAGAACCAAGGACTTGAACCCGGGTTCTTGCACATGGTAATATGCAAGCTTAGCTGGGTATTTTAAGTTTAAGACCTGTGTGACTTTCCTACTGGTCCCTTACAATGCTATTAGTGACCATGACCTAGGGGAGTGTGGAGTGGTGGGCAGGTCAGAATCTGAGTGGAACTCAAACATAAATAATAATAATAATAATAAAGAAGGCATGTTTCTGGCTAAGTATATAATCCAGTGGCCTTCCTAAGATTTAGGGGTTATCTGTTACTTCATTCTGCCTAAGGTTCTCTCCTCTGTTCTATTTTCTTACCCTTTGGGAACATTCCACAAAGGGTAGTCAGCAGTGTTTTCATCAGCTGCTACAGAGAGGAAGAAATTTCCCTTTATGGTGAGGAGCTAATGAGTTTGGTCTTTACATTGTTTATTTTTTACTGACAGTGAAGAGTGACATTGACATGTATAGCTTTTATTCCCATGTAATACTTACAGCAAGAATTCAGAACTAAAAAAGAATTTATAACTACTTACAGAGTCGCTGTCATGGTGGATAGAAATAAGAAGGTCCCTGTAGCCCCCAGAATTTCTCCATGATTTCCTTTATTTTCACCCAAAGGTAAACATTAATCTCTTTTTCTTGACTGTGTAGAAACAACTTGGCTTGGTTAATGGAGAACAGTAACTTGTGGAGAACTGATGAGTCTCCAAAGGCCAGAATAAACTCCACTGAGTGCACAGAGCCTGACTTCTGACATTCAGATTCAGTGAACAAAGGGACAGGCCTTACTATGGTCTTCTGAAAAAAACACAATGTTGAAACAAAATTACTCCTATGAGACTATCACCATCTTTCAGATAATCCTAGTGAAGAGAAAAACCAGAATGCTGCCCTCCCCCTCCCCCATCTGAAATGCTGTAAATGAGATCTTAAGTTTTCTTAGCAAACAAACCCATCCACATGTCCCAAAGCCTCTCTGCATATTATTCTTTGCCCCCTTGGCCTACATAACTTACGTTAAGCTTGCAAAGAGACTGTGTGGCAGAGAAATGAATAGTCAGTTGGCATTTCATTTTGCAGCTTCCTGTAGCCATTCTCTGACTTCTCCAAGACTCTTATGCCTGAGAAAGAGAGAGACAGACTCCAGAGCACTGTTCAGCTCTGGCTTATAGTGATGCTGGGAGTTGAACCCTGTCCCACTGATGGAGCTTCCTCTTTGAAGTGAGTATCCCTTCAGGCAGAAACTTCACCCCTATAATCCTGAAGATACTTCTTCCTTGGCCTTGCCGTTTACATGACAAAAGCAAGTGGCTTATTATCAAGGATACCCTGCATATATGGCCAGGCTCTATACTTTCTACTTGAAATAAGTGGTCATCATCACATAAGGTAATTCCTAACAAATAACACCAACAGGTATTTGAAACAATAATATGTTTGAGGGAATCATTTGATTTGTTACAACTTTTTCATAACAGTTATAGATCTACAACAAAATTGAGAGAGAAGTACACTGATTTCCCATACACCTTCTGCATAGTCTCTCCCCCATGAACAGTTCTCTCTCTCTCTCTCCCTCTCTTTATCACGCACGCGTGCACACGCGCATGCGCGTGCGCACACACACACAAATACACACACAAATTGAGAGGCGGATAGACACCTGCAGCCTTACTTGGCCACTCATGAAGTCTCCCCCACACAGGTGGTGACCAGGTTCTTGAATCCCACTCCTTGGACACAGTAACCTGTGTATTCTATCAGATGTGTCACTACCTGACCCCACTGTTTTGGGTTTTTTTCCTAGCAACAAGAAAATCTATATGGACACATCATAATCATCCAGAGTCAGCAGTTGGCCCTGAGGTTCACTTCTGGTGTTGAATATTCTGTGTTTAAAGATCCATCATGATAATATTACTAAGTACTGTCACTGCCCTAATAACTCTTCTGTACTCAGCCTACTACTAATCTCTTCTCAGGCCTTACACATCATGTTGCAGTCAGTGGTCATTCTCTGGTCACCATAATTTTGTCCTTTCCAGAGCATTTACCCAATTTAA
Source organism: Erinaceus europaeus (assembly GCF_950295315.1). Taxonomy (NCBI): domain Eukaryota; kingdom Metazoa; phylum Chordata; class Mammalia; order Eulipotyphla; family Erinaceidae; genus Erinaceus; species Erinaceus europaeus. The sequence goes on along the minus strand of NC_080177.1, from coordinate 55,443,192 downwards.
ATTCTAAAATTAGCCCTACTATTCACAATGTAGATCTCCCTCCTGATCCATAGTTTAAAATTAGCTGTGTTCAGATACCAAGTTGTTATGCATGTGACTTTTTAAATTATTGTTATTATTGCCACCAGGGTTATTGCTGGAGCTCAGTGCCTGCGTGGTCATGTTTGCCGTCCCCCGACCCCCACCTATTAAAATAGAACAGAGAGAAATTAAGTGGGGGCAGTAAAGAGGGAGAGAGAGAGAAACTGAGACATCAGCCAACCTGCTTTACTGCTTGTGAAGCTTCCCCCCTGCAGGTGGGGAGTGGAGGCTCAAACCCAGGTCCTTGTACATGGTGATATGTACACTGAATTGGGTGTTTCACCACTCAAAAGAGTTACCCAGAAGTTATAAATGGGAAAGGCTGTTATAACTCAGGTAGTCAGAATAGAAAAGAAAGAAAAGAGAAAAGAAAAAATGGCCCCAACGTGTGCAATACACTCACAGCAATTAGAACCTTAGATGGGGTATAATCAGATGGATCCATTAACTTTTTTTTCCATTGCCATCGGGGATATCACTGGGGCTTCATGCCTGCACTCGAATCTACAACTTCCTGTTGCCATTTTTTTCTTTTATTTAATAGGACAGATAGAAATTGAGAGGGGGTGGATATAGAGAAAGAGAGAGAAAGGCAGACACCTATAACACATGCTTCATGGCTCATGAAATTTAGCCCCTGCAGGTGGAGACCAAGGGCTTAAACTCAGTCCTTGCACATAGTAATGTGTACTTTCTAGCAGGTGCACCACCACACAACTTGTCTGCTGACTTTTCATTCTGGGATCATCAAAAAGAAAAGGAGACTAGACAATATAGGACTGAAATCAGGGAGATTAGACAGAAATGCACACTTTGTGTTTTAAAGAGTTGGTATTGTCTCATGCACTGAAATCCTGGCCATCTGAAGAATCATCATTTTTAGGGTTTTGTTTTCTTATTCAGCTTTCTGTCCATCTCCAAGATATCCCAGAACATTTGGGAAGAGATTTCAGTTGGCTGCCTTTTTCTTGGAAAGGAAGAATATTTCTTTTCTTTTCTCTCTTCTTCAGGGGGCTCTATTAAATTCCATGCACATAATTTTTTTCCAACTTTTATTTTAAACATTAGATTTCTTTTTCTGTCCAAGTGAAAAAAAATGTATGAAATGCCAATAAATAAAACAAACAAAAAATAAGACTTTTCTGATAGAAACAGGGTTTGAAGATGTTGGGATTCCCATAATGTTACCTCTTGACCCCGAGACACCTTTGTTTACTGTTAGGACTCTTTTGAATATAGTTTGAAAATGTTGTAAAAGATTGGTGACTAGATGAGTAAGACAGCCTGAACATGAGTATCCCACTTCCCTAATCTCTTACCTCTTTATCAGAAAGTGCACTTCATTTCTGTGGACAGAAATAAATAAATGTACAGGACCTGTGAAATAGTTCACTTGGTTTGCCATGTGCACGACCCAGGTCCAGGTTCAAGCCCTGCCCCCACCACACTGAAGGAAACTGTGGTGCTGTTCTCATTCTCTCGCTGCCTTTCTGCCTCTCTGTCGCTGTCTTAAAAAAAAAAAAAAGTGAAGGTACTTCTGTTTTTTCTTCTTCTAGCATTTGCCCTTCTTCTGTAGCCAGTCAACAGCATCAGGTTGAGCCTGATGTAAAGTTTCGAGACCTCCTTTGAATCTGGAGAGGTGGCAGTCGTTGACTATGTGGGTCATAGTCTGTCTGGAGCCGCAGGGGCAGTTCGGGTCATCTCTGACTCCCCAGCGATGGAACATAGCAGCGCACAGGCCATGGCCTGTTCGATAGCGATTGAGGAGGGCCCAATCATAACATGCTAGGTCAAAGCCGGGTTGACACTTGCAGGGGTCTGTGATGAGGTGTTTGTTCTTTACCTCAGCTGACTGCCAACTCTGTTTCCAAGAGTCTGGAACAGGGAAGTTCAGTGTAGGCGTAGGGGACCAGATTGGGTGACGAGACGTCAAGCGTTGGACAGGGTGGGCGAAGATATCCGCGTATATTGGCAGGTCCGGTCGAGCGTAGACGTGGGAAATGAACTTAGATGATGCCGCATCCCGACGAATATCTGGCGGGGCGATGTTGCTAAGAACTGGCAGCCATGGAACCAGGGTGGAATGGACGGTTCCAGAAATTATCCTCATGGAGGAATATAATTTGGAATCGACCAAGTGGACATGGGGGCTACGGAACCATACTGGGGCACAGTATTCTGCAGTGGAATAGCATAATGCCAGAGATGATGATCGTAGTGTAGAAGTGCTCGCGCCCCATGAGGAGCTGGCCAGTCTTGCAATGATGTGATTCCTCGCGCCCACCTTTGCTGCAGTTTTTATGAGATGTTCGTGAAACGACAGAGTGCGATCGAGAGTAACGCCAACATAGACTGGCTGGGCTTCATGCCGGATTCTCGTATCGCCAAGCTGCACATTAAGCTCACGCGAGGCCGAGGCATGGTGTAGATGGAAAACACATGATACCGTTTTTGCAGTGCTAGGGATTAGTCGCCATTTTTTACAGTAATCAGATATCAGAGACATGTCTTTCATGAGTGTTTCCTTGAGGATGTCAAACTTGGATGCCTGAGTTGCACAGCAGATGTCATCGGCGTAGATGAACTTCCTTGAAGAAGTTTCTGGGAGGTCATTGATGTAAATATTAAATAGCGTAGGAGCCAGAACAGAGCCCTGGGGGAGGCCACTTGAGACAAGTCTCCATCTGCTAGACTTGTCACCCAGATGCACCCAGAATCTTCTGTTTTGGAGAAGAAACGATATAGTGTTGGCCACCCATGGAGGCATCTTGAGAACTTGACTAGGAGACCACGGTGCCAGACAGTGTCATAGGCTGCTGTGAGATCAACAAAAACAGCACCCGTCTTTAAATTCTTCTGGAATCCATTTTCAATGTAAGTTGAGAGGGCCAGGGCTTGTTCGCAGGTAGATCTTCCTGGGCGGAAACCAGCTTGGGCGGGTGATAGGAATTTCTCTGTAAGATGAGAAATACGTGACAGAAGCAGCCTCTCAAGGAGTTTGTAACACACGGAGAGGAGAGAAATTGGTCTATAGCTGGCGGCCAGTGTTGGGTCTTTCTTTGGTTTCAAAACCGCTATAATCTTCGCATGACGCCAAACTTTGGGCATAGACTCAGATTCCAAGATGTGGGACAGGAATGAAGCGAGCCACTTTTTTGCCGCGGGATACTTCTGTTATCATAAACTTTGTTATCATAAACTTTGTTTTGGTTTTAGTATATTCTGCTTTGTATACCTGAACCTAGATGTCAAAAAAAATCATTTCTTCATAATTGGTTATGAATTGGTTTGATTTAACTGGCCCACATAAATATCTCTGTAGAAGTCCCAAAAATATGCCCATTTCTAAGCTCTCTCAGCGAATGAGAATTGTAGCTATGGGGGCCTGAGCCTCTGTACAGGAAGGTGTGTCACTTTTGGGAATGTAGTTTACTGAGCTGCTTTATCATCCAGCTCTCTGCTAGATGGAAAAAAGCATGTGTGATTTTATTTTAAAAAAAAAAAACTGTGACTTCAATACAGATTTAATTTTTGCGAAGTATGGTTTGTGCATTATCAGTGTTCGGATGAGAGGTATTCTTAAAACTTTCCACTTTCCACTTTCCCCAGATACAGAACCACAGTTGCAAATCTTTTTATTTTGCCCTGGTTATTATTGGGGCCTGCACAACTTCATTATTCCAGCAACATTTTTTTTTCTTTTTCTGTTTTGACAGAGGGAGGGAGGGAGGGAGGGAGGGAGGAAGAGAGAGAGAGAGAGGAAAACCCATGGTACTGCTCTACCACTCATGGAACTTCCCCTTGCAGGTGTATGGTAATATGTGCTCTACCAGGTGCACTCCCACCCAGCCCCACAGGTCACTTCTACAGAGTAATGTATACATCATGTATACAGAGTAATGTAATCATGTATACAGAGTAATGTTCAACAAGAACATTAGAGGACAGGTGTCACTGTGCTGTCTCAGCCTGGTACCTTTCCTCAGTAAAGCTGAGTAGTAAATTAACCATGGGGCTTCAATAATTCCTCATGGAGCACATGTACACAGTAAGAAATAAGAAAAGGTAGAATTTTCAAGAGTAAATTTTACTGATACATTTGTTCATTGAGAATAATTGTTTTTTCTCTAACTTATTTTTGTGTTTCTCTACCCTCCTCTCCCCCCGCCCCCGTATCCTCCCTGTATTTCAGGACTGAGCTTTGTTTTTGAGGGGTTGCCACAAAGCCAAGTGTGGATATTTGCCCATGAGTAATCATGAACACTGATACTGTGATGCTCCAGTATAAATATTTAGACCAGAAACAAAAATAGAGCCAGTATCTAGACCAGAATCAAAAACAAGCCCATAAATAATAGACCCAAGAGGAAGATTTATCATGCATATAGGTAGAAACTGCCTATATGCATGATAAATTATTGTTTTTCTTCGACTAAATAATATATAAAATAAAAATACTACTTTGTAAGTGAGGCAAATTCCAGAGTTTGGACAAGTTGTAAAATTCCTTTTGAGCCTCAGTCTTTGTGGGCAAGTAATGAGTTATCTGTAGGAGTCCTGGAGTGTATTCACAAACTGACACATATAAATACTGAGCACCTCAAGGTGAATTTGAGTTCCTTTCCTTTCTTTACCCCTATGTGGGACTCTCTTAACTAACCAATCATTGAAACTAGATTTTTAAATGCTTTTAGAGGATTTCCCCCCCAAGGACAAATACAAAGGATAATCATTCTACAACTCTGGGTTTTTAGGAAACATTTAAACTTGTTTAAGGCATGTATGTGGGGGTGAGGGGTGAACTATCTATGAAAGTTGTCACTTAGATATTTGCTGATAACTAACTTGAGCAGAGCGTAGTTCTAGATGTTAGAATTGGGAGGAGAAGCATGTAAGCATGGTCATTGTCTTCAAGTGGTTCCTGTGGTTTAAAGGAAATAAGACACTTACACCATCCTGAGATGAGAAGTCCTAAGTGCCTTAAGAGTCACAAAGTGCCCTTTCACTTGAGACAAGAGCAATTAGTCTGGCTAAGAGAGATGAAGGATGCTTTCATGACTTTGCCACTTAAGTTGGAAATAGAAGAATGGAAAGAATTTGAACACACAGTGAGTAAAAAGCAAATAGGAAGAGCAGGGCTCAGAGGTGAGAAAACCTGAGTGCAGAGAATGCTGAGTAGTTTAGCTAAAGTGGGCAGCCCATACAACAAGGGGAAGAACAAAATCTTTGATAATATCATATACAACATTGTCTGTATTTTCACAGCGGTTTGTACAATGTAGATATAGTATTAATTCCATTTTGACAGACGAGGAAATTAAATCTCAGAGGGGTTAAGTGGTTTGTCCAAGGATAAAATAATATCTGGGTCTAAAAAAGATAAGTGAAGCAAATAAATGAAGTCTAGACCAGAGGATCTTTGATTGGCAAGGTAAAGAACGTGAATCATGTGTTATTAAATTTCTTTTCATATATATTTATTTATTTCCTTTTGTTGCCCTTGTTGTTTTACTGTTGTAGTTATTGTTGTAGTTGATGTCATCATTGTTGGGTAGGACAGAAAGAAATGGAGAGAGAAGGGGAAGACATAGAAGGGGAGAGAAAGATAGACACCTGCAGACCTGCTTCACTGCTTGTGAAGCGACTCCCCTGCAGGTGGGGGAGTCGGGGGGGCTTGAACCAGCATCCTTACGCTGGTCCTTGCACTTCACACTACCCGTGCTTAACTGCTGTTCTGCCGCCCAACTCCCATATTATTAAATTTCAAGACTCAGTAGATTATAGCCTGTTGTCCAAATCCAGTCCACTACCAATATTTATAAAGTTACTAGAAACTACATTATATTGCAGTTCCTTCCTGTGTTTTTGTTTTGTTTTTATTTTTTCACTCTTTAATAACAGATTTGAATGATCACAACAGCTTCTATATGGCCCACAAAATCTGAAGCATATACTATATAATTGTTTTTCTGAAAGCCTTCTCTAACCCCTTCTATAGTTGATTGGAAGTCATTGAAAATTTCTGAGGAGAGAAGGAACATCTGTGGAGTTCTGCACTATTAACTCAGTCTGTGTTAATCCGTAATATAGTCTGGGGGAAGTTACATCACTTAGAAGACTCTCATCTCTTCACTCTTGGGATATCAGAGTAGCTTTGCAGCAATTCTTTAGGCCAAAACTCTAGAGCTTAGAGAATCCAAGTAAGCAACAAAAGTGAACCATAGGCCTTTGAACTTTTGTGGGCTCAGCACTTTCAAGAAATTAGAGGGAGCAGTTTTCAGGAAAGTAAAGGATATTTTTCAATTTCTGCTGTATGTCTCCATTCAGTCACTGCATTATTACCTGCCAACTACTATATCAAGAATGAGAGACACGACATTAAAAATGATAGCTACCATCTTTACCCTCGTGTGTTTTACAGTTTAATTGAGAGCATGCTATCTGGTCCAATTATGTATATCTTGGCTAAATTCTGAGAAGAGAAGTTTAAGTGACTAGTGAATCTGAATATCTTTAAATATAGCTTACACTGATAAAATTTAATATGAAAAGTATGCTTATCCATAAATTTTAAAATATTGGAAATGTAAATCTTACCTATAGTACTGACTGCCTCACACACTTCTTTTCTGCACTCCTAGTTATCACCATCATCCCAGATGACCAGAGAAAATAGAAGGAGGTGGGAGGAGTAGTGTAATGGTTATGCAAAGAAACTCTCATGCCTGACTCACCAAAGTCCAAGGTTCAGTCTCCTAAACACCACAAGCCAGAGCTAAGCAGTGTTCTGGTAGGAAGAAAGGAAGGGGAAAAGAAAAGGAAAGGAAAGACAAGAAGAAAGTGGTGCAGTGTGGTCCGGGAGGTGGTACAGTGGTGAAGCTTTGGATTCTCAGGCATGAGGTCCTGAGTTCGATCCCCGGCAGCACATGTGCCAGAGTGATGTCTGGTTCTTTCTCTCTCCTATCTTTCTCATAAATAAATAAAAATATTAAAAAAAAAAAAAAAAAGAAAAAGAAAGTGGTGCAGAGCTCTGAGAGGTGTGGGCAATAAGGAAAGCAGTGCTGAACAAGGCTTGGTAGAAGGTCAACTTAATAAGAAGAGACAGTAATTCAAAGATGGAAAGGACCTGTGAAGCTGAAAGATATGCACACCCTCACACACACACATACACACACACATACACACACACATACAAAATCCCTGCAAGTTGGGGAATCAGAAAAAGAATCATTATAAATCATTTATTAGAATTAGGCTTAAAGAGACACAAGTATTCTCCTTGGAAATCAATCTTGCTGGAAAGAAGTCAAGAGAAGATTCTATAAGTGTGGCCTAATTTATTAAACTATTGTAGTATTAAAATTATTCAGTAGATTCTCCTTAGTAGTCTGACCTAGATTCTGGATCTTTATCTTACATGCGTTGTATTCTGGCATGGATGGGCTCATGGTCACTTCTCTAAACAGGAAACTTTAACGGGCAGTGTGATATGTGAACTGAGAGCTGCCGTAGTATTGAGAAGTGCCATTGTCAAATCAGTTTTGCAGATGAATTGATCCTAAGTTATATAAATCATGGCCTGTCTTTATTTCTTTGTCTTCACATTCTGTGGTTTTATTTCCCACTTTGGATGGGTTCGTGAACTCAAGCATGTAGCGTTTTATTATGTGGCCTCAACACTTCAATTTTCTAGATTCTCATTTGCTGAGTGAATTACATTCCAAGTAGTGAGAAAGGAGAATTCAGTGGGCTCATCTGGTATTCTAGGGATCAGGAGCTCTTGTATTGGTTCAAAATCATAGGTTTCCCAAAGTTACCAGTGGTTTCTCTCAGTCAGTAATGGAAATTCAGTTTTGAATGGAAAGAAATATATTGAATACTCAATGAGAAAATTTTTCAGCCAAGAATATTCTACCCTGCTAGACTGTCATTCAGATTAGAGACAGAGGGATAAAAACAATCTCAGACATAAAATAGTTGAAGGAATCAAACTATCATACAAGCTAATGGACCACAAAAAGGGCAGTTCTGATCCATTTTGTCCCAAAGGACACAATGTCATCTTTTTTTTTTTTTTACTACAGAATAATATTCCATGGAACATATATCCTATGACTTCTATAGCCATTCACCTGTTGATGGGCATTTAGGCTGCCTCCGCTTTTTGGCTATTGTGAATAATGTAGCTATGAACAAGAGGGGTGCATATGTCTCTTCTAATTTGTGTTTAAGTAAAGACAGTTTATTGTTTGTTTGTTTGTTTTGATAAATCCATGTGTTTCAATTCTTTATATTGCTCACATGAGCAAAACTATCTTGTTGTAGTCTTTCAGAAAAATACAGGCCATTTGGTAACAGATATAAGCTATATAAAGAGAGTCCTTGGTGTCTTCTGCTTTTAAACTGCTGCTTGAACAGTCATACCCAGGCATAGAGATTTCTGTTTAACCTGGACTCTTCTTTTTTCCTCTTCCTTTTTTTTCTATTCTTTTTTTCAAATTTTTAAATTTATTATTATCTTTTTTATTATATAGAGACAGCCAGAAATCAAGAGGGTAAGAGGAGATACAGAGGGAGAGAGACAGAAAAACACCTGCAGCCCTGCTTCACTACTCGTAAAGTTTTCTCCCTGCAGGTGGAGACTGGGAGCTCATAAACCCGGGTCCTTGCACTTTGTAACATGTGCTTTCAACCAAGTGCGCCACCATCTGGCCCCACTCTTCCTCTTTTTACTATCTCTTCCCTTTCCATTCACTCTCTGCTTCCATTGCAGACTGAAGAGGGCTCAGGAATCTGTCAGCAAACTGACAGCGGAGAAGAAAGTGGAGACAAAGAAAATCAACCCCACAGCTAGTCTGGTGAGATATGTTTTGTTTGTTTGTTTGTTTGTTTTTTAATCAACATGACCTCAAGATTCTTCACTTAAATATAGATACACCCATTAGTCTGTCTGAAATTCAAGGATAAAGTGCAGAGGTGTGGCAGGGAGTATCCAGCTTCTGGTAAGGAAGCATATGGGGGGGGGGGCGGTGAAGGGTAGAGAGTAAGGAATTAAAACATAGCTTCTTGTGGCCTCCCTCCAAAAATCCCACACCTTGAAAAAAAAAAAAAAGAACAAGTTTAGTCATTTGTCATCTTCTGTCCTTCCTGCTATGATGTCTTTTGTCTCAAAGCATCTAAGAAATATTTACATGTTCCCTCTCTTCCTTTTCCCTTTAAAGAAAAGCGATTTGCTAGTTGGGAACATTGAGAGGCAGACAGATACAGCCTACCTAAGGTCACTACAAAGGGCTAAGAAAACCATGACGACACTCTGGAGTCTGTTGTCACTGCCTGGATTAGGAGCTGACAGCCTCATCATCCTTCCAGGCTTTGAAAAGAACCCCTGCACAATCTGGTTTCTGGTTGGGATTACAATGAATCTCAACCCTCATGTCCCTGGCCTTGTGGGAACAGCTCAAAGTTCATCTTAGCCACTTCATTAGTAGTGAGACCTTAATGGGGCCTTATTTCTGGATCACACCAGAAGCAAATGATAGTCCTTTGCTTCTTTCTTTTCAGAGAGCAGACAAGAGGGCCATGATGTTCCCTTTGCTTTAACAGTTGTTTTGGAGATGAGTCAAGATGTGCAAAGTTCCCAGCACAGAAGAGCTCAAGGAATGTTAGCCCTGGGCAGGGGTAGATAGCATAATGGCTATGCAAACAGACTCTCATGCTTGAGGCTCCAAAGTCCTAGGTTCAGTCTTCTGCACCACCATACGTCAGGGCTGAGCAGTACTCTGGTAAAATATTATAATAATAGTAATAATAACAATAATGATAATAAAATAAAAAAAGAAATGTTAGCCCTGGTTCTTGTGATTGATTGACATGATTTTCACTCATTTCTCCCTTCTTCCTCTCCCTCCACACTCCCCCCTCCTCCATTTTTCTTTTGCTTTTTTCTTTTTTCCCCTGGGAAGGAGCAATGAGTACTTCCTGTCCCTGCTTCCTGGACCCTGCTGGGGCACAGTGACTTGATTTATCCTTGTGTGCTACAAGAACTTTTTGCTTTGCCAGCTGCTTTGCAGATGCTTTGGTAATCTGAGTGTGGTTATTTATCCTTTTTAAGTGTCAATTTATTATTTAATGTCAATTTTTTTAATGAAAGAGTAAGAAGGAAAGAAAACCAGGGCATCACTCTGACATATGTGACACTGGGGATTGAACTTGGGACCTCCTAACTTGAGAGCCCAACACTTTATCCACTGCACTAGCTCCCAGGTTGCAGGATTATTTTTTGTTGATTGATAGATTGTTATCTTGTAGAATAGCCCATTCAGCAGCTAAATGAAGGTTGAGTAAGACTAATGAATCAGAAATGGAGAAGGTGGGACCACATTCCTTTTCCAAGGAAGCCGTGGTCAGTTCACATCGTCTAGGCCCATGTGATGGTGAATTCAGTATATGTGTTTGTATATTTTCAGAAGCAGTAGACTAAACCTGACTTTTTTAAGACCAGAGCACTGTTCAACTCTGGTTTCTGGTAGCTCATGGGAATGAAATCTGGGACTTCAGAGCCTTTGTCATGAAAATTCTTTTGCATAACTATTACACTGTTTTCCCCAGATTAACCTGATTTAAAAAAAAAAAAATTATCCATATGAAAGAAAGATGAGAGAGAGAACCAAAACTTCACTCTGGCACACGATGTTTGCGATCAAACTCAAGACCTCAGGCTTGAGCATCCAATGCTTCATTCACTGCACCACCTTTCAGACTGATGAACCTGATTTTTATCTTCCCCCTCCGCCAGCTTGTACTCCTTACTCCAGAGCAGTTATCTGGACCTCAAGTCTAGCTTTCATAGCCTAAAACATTAGAGGCAGAGAGAATTGTTTCAGCCCTGTGACAGAGGGGAATAGTGGAGCTACTAGACTCTTTTGAGATGGTCCCTGCCACCAGCAATGTCCAGTTGTGAACATCAGTTTCTCTTAGGATTATTTGGTTTGGGTGGAAATTAGAGAAGACTTTATAAACTGAATAACTTATTTTTTTTTTTTTTTTTTTTGCCTGCTGGAACTTTTGTGCCACCATTCCCACTCAACAGAAACAAAGCAGAGAGGGAGAGATAAATAGAGAAGGGAAGACAGAAGGAGAAACACCATAGCTCCACTCCACCATGATGAAACTTCCTCTGGTGCAGGTACTCCTGTGTGGTGCCACGGACTTGAACCCAGGTCTTTACATATGATAAAGTGTGTGCTCTCCCTGGTGAGCTATCACCCAGTCTCTGGATTCAATTTCTCAAGTCAGGGATGGTGTTCAGACTCCAGATGTATTTAAAAATCTCCAACTTGAGTTTATTTCTAGACTAGTTTTTAATTCACTGTAACAACTCACAAGCAAGTGAGAACTCGTTCATTCGAGATGGAGTTGTATCTGTTCTTTCCAAGGAATATTCTTCTCCCTTTTCTTTTTCAGTTTCTGTCCACCCTCCCCAAAGACCAGGAACACCCATCCATCTTTAATACATTTAGTTCCTCAAGTTCCAAGAATTCACGAGGGTCTGTGTTTCTTGCTTATTGTTGACTCATACCAGTGGACTGCCATGTCACCTGTCATGGCATCCCATGCCAAATTGGGGCCGAAAGCACTAACCACATCTTTCCTCACCAAGCAGTAGGGCCACAACATCTCCATTTCTCATGACTTGTTTAGTAAAAGGCTGTCATTGGGAGGAAAGCTTAGGGAGAGCCAAGCAGAGCATTTGGGGTAAGATAGAAACCATTTTACATTCTACAGAGAAGAAATATAGTCATCTTCCACTTTTCTTCAGCTTAGTTTAGCGTCCATTAAACTTGGAAACAGTGTCTATTTATATGTAGACTCCTTATATAAATAGCCAACATTCTTGGACGTTTTTCTAATTTTGTTAGTGGACCTTGAATGGGGATAAGAGGAATTCATGAATAAGACTATGACATGTGGATTTTGTCACAAAAGAATAGAACATAGCATGCTGAAGGTCAACATTGCTGGTGGGTATATTCAGTTTATTGGCAGATTAGTTTTTGTTGTTATTTTGGAGTATAAGGGTGATAGGTTTGGAGGGATAGGTAACTGAGGGTTTCAGGTAAAAGACAGACACACTCTATTTCCTAGGTGTCCGGTACAAATTCTTCCATGTTGTAGACTTCTCAAAATCCAAAAAAGGTGAAGGCTTGAGGAAGGAATGATAATTAACTCGTTTTTCTTTAATAATAGAAAGAAAGACTGCGTCAGAAGGAAGCCAGTGTGACCACCAGCTAACAGAGACACCCGAACATGATGACAACAGGGACATGGTACCTTGTATGAGCTTTGACAACACCAGTGCTACAGAAAGTTCTTGACAGAGCTATTCAGTGTTTGTTATGCCTATTTCTTTCCGAGGCTTTCTGCAGTGAGCATCCCAGAACTTCTTGCAAGTCTCTTTCTAAATCACAGAAACCATTAAAAAAACTGACATAATAGCATATTTGAGTACTGTCTCTTGTAGAGGTCCAAAGTTTACTCTAAAATCAGAAGCACTAATAAAAATCCTTAACATTTTTTTAAGTGGAGATTTCAGACTTTCTGAGCCAAGCTTGCTATATGTAAATTTGTGACAGAAGGATAGAAGAATCTTTTATGGCAACTTCCTGGTGAAATTTCAAGCTTCAGTCTTTACTTGCTGCTGGTATTGGTCTTCATTTTGATCCTAGTGCAGCAAGATCCTGATATGTCTTTCTTGCCAAAAATCTTAAAGCTTACCAAAATTATATTTAAGAAGTATCTGCCTTTGTATTTCCCAAAGCAGAGAGGAATGGTTATTTTGTTGTTGCTGTTGTTGTTCCTGCTGCTGCTATTCACATAGTGGAAAAGAGAAAATGGAATTGCACATGGATAGAGAAGGGGTTAGTCAGCCACTTGCCTCCTCCTGGAGAGCCAGTTGTAATGCAGAAAGTTGATACCAAAAAAAAAAAAAAAAATGGGGAGTCGGGCTGTAGCGCAGTGGGTTAAGCGCAGGTGGCGCAAAGCACAAGGACTGGCATAAGGATCCCGGTTCGAACCCCGGCTCCCCACCTGCAGGGGAGTCGCTTCACAGGCGGTGAAGCAGGTCTGCAGGTGTCTATCTTTCTCTCTTCTCTGTCTTCCCCTCCTCTCTCCATTTCTCTCTGTCCTATCCAACAATGACAACAACAATAATAACTACAACAATAAAACAACAAGGGCAACAAAAGGGAATAAATAAATAAAATAAAAATATAAAAAAAAATGCTTGTATATAAAAAAAAAAGTTGACATAGCCAATATGAGCAATCCATTCTTCTGGTTTTATTGTTATCTCACTGTGGTTTATTGAACCAGAAGGGACTCCACACTCCAACTCCTAGAAAAGTCCGTGACACCTGAGCAAGGTCAGGCCTGGAAGCAAAGCACTTGCTCAAACAAGCTTCTGAGGATTTGAGCACATCAGACCTTTCAAGAATGGGTGATACCACAATGGCACGCAGCTGAGCTCTGCATTATTATGGTCCAGGCTGTGTGAGGCTTGCTCCCTCTCTCTGCCCCCTGGAGATAGTTTACAGACAGAGGAGCAAGATCTGCTCTTTTGTCATGACCTTCGCTTATGGGTATGAAGTGGAAGTCTTCAATGTTAAAAAGTTCAAAGCAGAAAACAGCCCTTTATACTGACATAAAAAAGGCAGTGATGACATTAAAATTAAACCTCAAGTGGAGTATGTACTTTTTTGTGACCTCTGGGGCCTTTCTAGCCTCTTGAGTCACAAAGGAAACCACCTGGCCTTTTCAAAAACCCTGGTATTTTTTTTTCTTCTTGAGTCATCATTCTTTGAATCCTTCTTGGGAAAGGAAATGTGGAAGAATGAGGCAGGTGACTTAAGAATAGCATTAATGACTACCATGTATTGACTGAAGCAGAAGGCACCTGAACTTTCTCTTCCAGTTAGTGGAAGATGGTCTACAGATGGGCAAGAACCTTGAAATGCTAAGCAATCCAGCATCCATGTGTGGCTTCTTCTGTCCTCATCATCTCCCCAGAATCTTTCAGCTGCCAGATGACTGTGCACCCACCAAGGACATACCTTCCAGTCATCAGCCCCCTCAGGGAACCTGATAAAAGATATCAACTAATTAATTAAAGTGACACCCTATCTTAATATTATGCACAGCCAGGATCAAATCAAATGTCAGAAGCTATATTTATGCTGGTGCTAACCACTCTCTCAAAAGAAAGGAATGTGATAACATGGTTGACTCGGTTGTTTTTGTTTTTCTGAATTCCCAAATAAAAGGATGCAGCAAGCAAACTTGAAAAGCTGGTAGGGGGCTTCCATAACTAAAAGAAGACATATGCAAAAAAGTTTCTTAACTCTACCTTCTTCTACGATATCTCTTCATTCTCACTGAGCTGTGAGGGAAACCAAGGAAATTCATTTTTTCAATTTCAGACAAACCCCAACGACAGCTCCACTAGGCCCTATGACACTATTCTAGTATTATCATACAGAAGAAAAATGCCTGTTTTGTCCACAGCATGGCAGTCAGCCTTGAGTTCAGTGAGGCCAGCACTCATCTAAATCCTTATGGATCCTTCTAGACTTGATGACCTCAAGCAGCAGACTGCTATTAGGGGAATCCTATAGTCATTTGAGGTCTCTCAAAGTCACCAGAGCATGAAGCAATCACTGAAGGTCAGCAGGACTTTCCCTTTGGCCACAGACCCTGTAAACAACTTTCATGGAACTAACGGATATTTATGCTAAAGGATAATGTGGAGAAACACTTAACTTGAGAGAACTATAAAATGCAGCCAGGGTTGGATTGCATCTGGATGGATAGACTGTCAGTACAATACCAATTTCAAGAGCGCAAAGACTACCTGGCTTTGTTGGGGAAATCTGATTATTTTATTTAAAAAGCAAAAAGTGTGAAATGCAGCACAAGTGTATCAGGGCAAAAGAAGAGAGTTTTTGTTACTCCCTACTAGTGTGAGACCCACAACATGTCTCTGAACACCCACTCTAACCCCACAGATGTGCCACACTGTCAATATAGCCTTCACTGCTCAATTAATTCAGTGTTCAGCAGAGGTCCCCAAGAATTCTGCCAGGTAGAGTCCTTAAAAATTAGCCTTAAAATTAGCCTTCTAGAGTGTGGTTGAGGTATATCCAATGCAACAAGTGCCTCTAAACTTTTTATGGAGAGGAAGTAGTGGGGGAAAAGTTCTGGCAAACCAAGTTTCATTTGCTGCCTTAAACACAACCCATTCTGAAGAGTGGCTACCATTGCTTCTTTGTCAAAAACTAGTTGGGCTGAAGTTCAGATTCTTGCCTGGCTATCGAGATCTATCAAATATCACACCAAGACATTGTGTAAATAGGTTAGGTACAAAATCCCACATCTGTGAGGTGTATAAAATCAGGTTAAAAAGAGCTATGCTGTTATATGACTTTTTATTTGTTTAGAGTGTTGAAGTCTCCTACTAAATATTGTGCTGCTATCGATGTATTTCTGTAGCTCTTTCAGTAAATGTCTGATGTATTTAGATGGCTCCTCTTTGGGTGTGTAAATGTTAATAATTTTTAAGTCATCTTGGTTTACTGAGTCTCTGAGCATTATGTAATGTTTATGCCTGATTTTTATTACTTTATTTATTTTCAAGTCTTGTGTCAGGTATGAGAATAGTTGTCCCAGCCATTTTTTTGTGATCCTTTAGTTTGTATGATAGTTTTCCATCCTTTCAACTTTGTTACATGACTTTTAACCCAAGAAGAGGCAGCTTACGGTAGCAGGGGATGAGAGCCACTATGGTCAGCAAAAGTAAATGAATCTGATGATGGCAGTGGCCCTGAGGTCACAAATGATGGACCTGCTGCCCTCTGAGTCCTTATGTTGTCATTCATGATGTCTCTTGAAACATTCACTGGAAGAACCTGGAGAATATGGAGAAAGAAGTCAAGGAAGATAAGGAATCTCAGTGGTACAGTTGTGCCTTAATAGTCCCTAGAAGAAGTAAATTAGTACTATAGTGGGGGAATTGAATGCCTTATTGTATGCTGATCTCCAAACCTCTCATCCCCTGCCTCCATCCCTCTGTAAGGACAACAGAAGCTACAGAGCCTTCCTTGGACACCTCTTTTCCCCCACTTGAAAGGAAAGGTATTTATTAAATGAAGACCTTCTCTGATGGTGGAGAAACTGGAAGATCCCAAGGAAGTTCTTATGGCAAGGGGCTGGGGTGGGGGGAGTGAAAATTGCCACAGAGATGAAGTCATAGGTATGCTTCTTTCCATGGACCATAATCAGATGATGTCCTAGAAAAGATGGAAATGTACTTTTGGTAAAGATTTGATGGCTGGAAAGGTATTTCATACTGCCTGCAATGAGGTTGTTTTTATCTTGACTACAGTCTTGCTTTCTTTCTGGTATTTTCTCACCTGTGATTGTGTGTGTGTGTGGTGTGTGTGTGTGTGTGTGTGTGTGTGTGTGTGTGTGTGTGTGTGTGTGTGTGTCCCATGCCTGTTGTCATTAAGCAAGTCACTGTGTTCATCAGCACAGCTAACAGCACCTCAGCAGTGGGAGTGTGGTATGTGGACAATGAACAGTCTCCAATAACCAGATATTATAACACTTTCAAGAAAACCTCTTCACTCTTTCTCTGACATCTGAAATATGTCTACTTTATAATAACCTTTCCCTCCCCAAGTAAAGATAAATCCAGTTCAGGACTTTCTGTGTCAAAGAGATTGAAGATACCCACCCCCAAAGGGTAACTGTCCCCCACCCCCAATATCTGATTCAGATAACTGGCATAGCATTTTAAAAGGAGTTTCAATTATCTTTAAAGATTGAGAGTGAGAACTGCCTCTATGTGAGTTCCATTTTTTTCTTTCATCCTTTTTATCTTATCAGAAACAAATAAATAACCAAAAACTGGAAGGGAAAAATGAAACATCAGCAGACTTGGTACTTTGCAAGTAAGTTAATTAGTTCCTGAGTCATACATGCACAAAAGTGGACACGGGCCTAGCAGCAAGGGAGATGGTTCAGCAGGTAGAGTGTATTCCTTGCATGCATGGCACAATGCTTTCGAGTTCCTGCACTGCATGTGACAAAATAGTGTTTTGATCTCTTGTTTTCTTTAATTAATACATATCTTTTTTTAATAGTCTTAGTAGCTCTGTTTCCTATCGCCTCAAATAACTTCATTTCTAAGTCCACTAGCAATTGAATCCAAGTATAATTTAGCTAGCTAGACAGCTACAGTAGGTCTATTTTTTATCATATCTGTACCCCTGCCTATTGTTGACACCTTGTTAGAAGCACTTAGTATTAATTTCACAGTTTCTCCTTTGCCCTCCCAAAGACTGGGCAATCTATCAGTCTTTCCCAAGTCATCACCCTGCTAGAATGTAGTAGACTCAAGAAAGTTTCAACAAATGAAGCTTGAAAGTGCTTCAGCAGCCTTATATGTTCCAAGACTCTTCATCAACACTGATAGAAACAGCATTCAGAAAATGTGAAGCTATCAACTTACTTGGAAATGTGAAGACATGAAAATGGCAGCTAGTTAAGTCAGTCTTTTAAGACCCTGTTACAAATTTAAGTTTCTGCTAAAGAAGTCTTCATGGAAGCAATTAGGGCTCACTCAGTATATGGTGGTCTCTCTTCAAATGGAGGTTTTTTTTTTTTTTTTTTTTTATCTTCTTTCTATTCTCAGCCCCTCTCCCAGCCACCCTGGTGACAGGCAATAGCAAGTCCTATTCATCCTTCCCCTCCCCTTCTCTACTATCACAGTTCACTTTACTTACTAGCTCAAATGAACTCAGACTATGTTTTTGAATATTATGTCTGTGAAGTTCTTGTTCATGAGTGTCTTCATTCTATGATTTGGGAAGGATTGACTTATTCTCAGTTTTCTATATGAAAGTGGTAGTTAAAGTACTTTATTCTGTCCATAGTCATATAATTCTCTTTTTTTTTTTCATTTTAAGTGTGCTAAGAATATCCTGTCTGTCTCCTGAAAGTTGGTCTAAATACTTCTGCAGGCTGTTCTTTCTACGCTTTGTGGGAAATTTGATAGTGTTGAGCTAGAAAAATATAAATAAGCCGATAGTATCTGGCAGAAACTCACCCCCAAAGAATTTAGTATTCTCCATAAACACATTTCCTAAAGTCTTAAAAGAGAATTTTTCAGGAGGCTGGGCATTAACACAATGTGTTAAGCACACACGGTGTGAAGCACAAGAACAGGTGCGAGGATCCCAGTTCAAGCCCCCGGCTCACCACCTTCAGGGAATCACTTCACAAGTGGTGAAGCAGGTCTGCAGGTATATATATTTCTCCCTCTCTGACTTCCCCTCCTCTCTCAATTTCTCTCTGTCCTAACCAGCAACAACAAGAATGACAACAACAATGACAATGGGAGAAAAATGGCTGCCAGGAGCAGTGGATTCATAGTGGGGCACTGAGCCCCAGTGATAACCCTGGAGGCAAAAAGAATTTTTCTCCCCACTAGAGTGTGTACTGCCAGTGTACCATCTTAGCAGATAAAAAAAAAAAATGTCTTTGAAGCATGCATCCGTTGTGATTTGTCAATGCCTCTGGCAGAGTTGACCCTACTTTCCTTCAGTATTAGTTTCCAGGTCTGTCTTTCCAAAATGTGAGGCTGGCTCCATAGAGCACTGGGTGTGCAGGGAAATTACTCACTCCCTCCCTACCGTGTGGATGAGAGATATGGTCAGGAATGCATGATTCACCAAGAACTATTGGGATGAGTTTTGAATTATAGGTTTCTTTCAGTGAGATGTACAAAGGTAGGTAGACAGCATACAAAAACTATACTATTCTTCCCAACATAAGACCAGGAAATTAAAAATCTATAATTTTAGACAGGTAAACCACAAATCACTTTTATTCCTTGATGCCTTTTCATAGGTATGATGCTATTTCTTCACATTGGAAACAAGCCATAAAGATGATAACATCTATCTAACTGCTCTATTTAGTCCTCCCTACACGTTCCTTTTGGAAAGAAGTGCATGAGTGAAGGGGACAATGACAATTGCCTAATGACCATTGCTTGTCTTCTAAATGGATGCATATGAGGTTTGGAGGTCTACAAAGTAATAGGTCTGTTCTGAGCAATTGATAGTATAATTCTGCAATTCTCCAGTTCCTGAGACACAAATAAAACTTGACCCTGTTTTTAGGAAGATCCATGATCTTCAAAGAGTATGAAAAACCATCTAAGGTATTCCTTAATATAGGAGAAATTTTAAATTAGAAATTCTTATACTCTAGAAAAAGCACGTCATTGATTTATCATAGTCTTTCGCTTTTGCTGAGTTTCAACTTAAGACTAGCCTGGAAACAGGGTACCCCTGGACTTGAATTTAGGGGATTGTGTTTTGGCCTAGAAAAGCAGCACTAGCTTGTATGTCCAGAACTGAAGTGGAGTCAGTTAGCAATTTAATCAGATTCAGGCCTTATCAAAAATGTCAATTATTTCAAGTAGTTTAGGGCTCAGTTTCCTCAACAGTACCCTGGGTCTCCTGTATGAAACTAATGGTCTTTGCATAGCTGTATCATAGGCAGCTTTTCAATGAGAACTCAAGGGATCTGTGTTAGGCAAGTGTGCATACATGCCAGTATCTTCTTGTAGTGGTCTGAGCGTGACAGTGTGTTGGACAAATAGCCAATCCAGTAAAACTGGTCAATACTTGCTTTAGTGATTCTATGATACTTCAGATCCCTGGGTTGATTGTCCATGGGCCTTTCTGTTTCCTGCCCTTGATCAAAAGTCATTTTTGGTTTCTAGCTTCAATACTTCTACTTTGGCCTCCCTTTCTGTCACACCCCACAGATATTTTTGACTCAGTTTACTTCTACAGTTTCCTCCAGGACCCTACTTTCTTCACTGCTCACTCACACAGGTGGCCAGATGTCTCCCTGACCCCTCCCTGTGCCCCATCCCCAGGCCTCTAGATAGGGTGTCCTGATGTCACCAAGTGAGACAGAGCCATGACTGCCTCTTGTTAATGTCACCATCACCTCATCACTTAGGCAAAGAGGGAGAAAATCCATAAAAGAAATGGAAAATACATTTCTGCCTCATTTTATGCTACTTTATTTTAAGAACATTGTGGAGAGGACTGTTCAAGTCCCTCTCAGTTTCTCATAGATTTCACTGTAAAACTGTCTCAATAAGGGACCGTTCATTTGACAAATTCAAACCTGGTCCAGATCACCAGTTATGATGTATAAAGACACAACTTTTGAATATCAAGTAACTGTTGTACTACTGGACAAATTGACTTAATTCTGTGCAAACCTGTTTGAATCACAGACTTTTAAATGTCTGATCCATTCTCAGTTCCACTAAGGGTTCTAATTATCTACTGCCAATCTAGGTCAAGATGTTGACAATTTGTGGTTAGTTTCAGATCAACAGTCACTGTCCTGCTCTTGAAAGTACTTCAAATGTGTAAGCATGCCCTCCATAGTTAGGACCAGGACAAACATTGGCTTTCTAATGTCCAACATTTGACTTATCTGTAGACACATTCTTAAAAGATTTTAAGCAATATTGAAGATTGAGAATGGAGAAGGCATCTTAAAAACATGAAACTTTACATGCCTTTGGGTTTTTTTAATGTAATAAGTTCATTGGCATCAAGAATTTCTCCCTTTAGTTTTTTAATCTGCATTTCTAATTTGCTTGCATATTTAATTTTATCTAATTGAAGTTATCATGAGTTGAACATGTGTCATCTGCAACCAAACAACCAAATAAAGTATTTATTTTTAAAAAAGGATGAAAGAACCAATAGCGATTTGTACATAATGAAAATGTGAATGTTTGTGTGTACAAATACAAACACATATGTATTTTCCTCCTTGATAGTACTTTATCATCACATCAAGTGTATTTTTGTATATAATATATATTGGCTAGAAAATACTTCTTTCAAATAACTCTATTTGTCTGATAAATTATATTTATCCTAACCTATGATACCTCTGATTTGTCTTCAGATATAGCACTCTATTTTTTTTGGAATTTTCAGAGAATTGCATCCATGGCTCCCAGTTGTAAATATGCTACATGCATTTTAATAAATCTTGGTTTCATGTCTATCTGGTGTACAGTGTAGGTTTTTTTTTTTCCAAGAGTAGTTAAAATCATCTCTCAGAAGTATCTTAATGTAGAAAATATCCTCCTATTCTGACTCACTACTTCTCAAGTTTAGCATTACTACAAAGTTGCAAGTGCTGAGTCTTAGCAAGTTCAGGATTCACATTTCCTTCTGTGTCTCTGTCAGTACGACCAATATGGCGAGGCACTGAACACAGACTGACAAACCCAAGCAGGCATTGTTTAGCTAGGCTGAGCCCAAAACCGCACTGCTTGTGTATAAATTGCCTGAGATACAGGTTCTGAGAGGTATGATAGTATCACAGGGTTTAATGACTTCAGAGTGTTGTTGCAAAAAGCACAAGCAATTCTATGACACAAGCAAGAAACAATGCACAAAAACACTCAACTATTCAGCAAAATATTCTTCTGTTTTGCAATTGTGTTTGTGAAGTGATTAATTTGGACAGTGTTCCTGAAATCCAGGTGTACTTGAGTTCTAGAAGTTTGCCAAAATATGCCCGATGTAAATATATTCAACAACCATAGTTATTATTTGAGAAGACAGACTATCAAGATCATAAATTTGCAAAAAAAAAAAATATTAAGGCTGGGTAAGTCTCTTGCACAGAATGAAAATGTGCTGAAGTTCAAGGGACTTGTAGATAGTCAAGCCCTATATTAGTAAACACAAGACAATGAATGGTTCAATTTATGTTAAACTATTCTCCTGTTCAAAATATTGCACTAGTATAGATAAATGTTCTAGAACTGTTTAGATAAAAAGGTCTAAATGTTAATGCTTACTTTGAAAATTGAAATTAGGGATTAGGAGGCAGGCAGTTTTGCACCAGGTTAAGCACAGAGAGTACTAAGTGCAAGGACCTGCATAAGGATCCAGGTTCGAGCCCCTGCTCCCCACCTGCAGAGAAGCTTCACAAGTGGAAAATCAGGTCTACAGGTGTCTATGTTTTCCTCTCTCTATCTCCTCATCCTCTCTCAATTTCTCTCTGTCCTATCCAATAAATGGCGGAGTGGGGGGGAGCCTCCAGGAGTAGTGCATTTGTAGTGCCAGCACCAATCCCCAGTGATAACCTTGGAGACAAAAAAAAAGTGAAATCTATGTTAGAACACTTAGGAGAGGGTAGAGGTCTGTTTGACTTAAGAAGAATCTCTCACTTAAACAAGGTGTATGATTCTTTGTTGATCTTAGTGAAACTTGCTGAATTGGTTAGTGTGCCTTTTTGGCCTATATTTTAAATAGCCTGTGTGTGCTGGCAGTCTAATAGATCATATATTCCTGAAGCTCAACATTCCACTTCAGACTCTGACTGCCCCTTTCACTTGACTACAGTAGCCTTCATGGAAATAAACAGGGAAAACTGACCTGCTCCCGTCTTATCTACATGGATTGATGTATGTCTCTGACTTCATTCCCATCACTGTGTGACAAATGATAAATGCAAGTGACATTAGTTACCAGTTGTTGCATAATGAAATACCCCCACAGTTTAGTGTATTAAGTCAACTATCAGTTATGATTTCCAAGGTCTCTAGATTTAAGAAGGCATCCATCAGTACTTCTCACTTCTAGTCTCATTAGGTGGCATCTTGTGTTCACTGGAACTATAGTCATCTGAAGCTGATGTGTACTTCCAAAGTGAGCATCTCACTAAGAAGACAAACTGATACCAACTTTAGTATGGAGACCTTAGCACCTTTACACTCAGCTGCTTGAGTGACCCTAGGTTTTTTTTAAAAAGTGTAATGGTTGGGAGTAGGGCAGTAGCACAGTGGGTTAAGCTCACAGGGCGAGAAACGCAAGGACCGGCAAGGATCCCAGCTCCCCACCTGCAGGGGAGTCCCTTCACAGGCGGTGAAGCAGGCCTGCTGTTGTCTCTCTCTCCCCCTCTCTGTCTTTCCCTCCTCTCTCCATTTCCCTCTGTCCTATCTAATAATGATGACATTGATAACAACTACAACAACAATAAAAAAACAAGGGCAACAAAAGAGAAAATAAATTAAATTAAAAAAAAAAAAGTAATGTTTTTCTTGACCAAAACCAGAAATCACATCTAGTCCCTTTTATTATAACCTAGTGGTTGGGACATTTCTTTGTTCAGCGAACCAGAAAGTAGATCTCGCCTTTTACTGAAAGGTCAATGTCACACTGTAAAGAGACTGTATAGAGGTGGAGATACATTGGAATCATCCATCTGTTCAGTAGCTAGTCTTCCTTCTTCCCTTGTTATTATTTTTGTTCTAAAACCTAAACTTCTGGTTTCTTCAAATTGTTCCTTATCTTGCCCACAGTACTTTTCCTGCCTGCACACCAGAGCACAGAAATATTTGCCTTGTTCCTCTGAAAAGGGGCATTCTTTGCCTTTACAAAACTGAGTGGGGGTGAACTTCCGGGAGGCATGGTTTATGAAGTAGCTGCAATCACACCTTTGCTCTCCCGGATACAACTGTTGAACACAACAAGAGATCGAACTGGACACAATCTACAGCTGAAAAAAATCCACAGCCTCAGGTGGGTGCCAGGGCATATGGCTGGGGAAATGGGAGTGGGTTGGAAGACACAGTTGGTTGAAACCAAAGCTCTGGACAGACTGTGCTCAACACCGACCTGTGCCATCTTGGACAGTAATGCAGTTCTCAGACTTCCCAGAAGAAATTGGAGCATAAAACCTGTCAACCATTGACTCAGGGTTCTTATTTTTATTATGTTTTTTATGTTTGCTTTTGTTTTTTCTCAGTCTTGAGTTTAAGACAAAGACAAAACTCAGCCCACAAGATAGCCAAAACACACCCCCCACCACCACCGCTGCAGATTCAAATAAGGGGAAAACAAAGACTACAGCAGCACCACCTGCTGGCCAACAATAACCAACACCATACATGTGAAAGCAAAGAGGCAGACAGTTAAACACTATGCCACATCACACAGAGAGAAATAAATCAGACGAACTATAAGAAATTCCAGATGCAGAGTGTCAGAATATAGAAAGACAGAGACAGAATATAGAAAGCTGATGAGAACTCTACAAGAATATAAGCAAGAGTTGAAAGAACATTGTACTTTGGAATTTGATAAGAAGCTACAAAGTGTGAAAGAAGAACCCAAGCCAGAGTTCACGAAGCAGTTAAGCATCTTGAAGGAAAAATTTCAAACAGAACTGCAAGGACTGAAAGACACCTTTAATGCAGTTCAATCTCAGGTAGAAAGCTTAGGAAATAGACTCACATATGCAGAAGAAAGAATTTCCCATCTAGAAAACACAGCCTACTCTTTCAATTCAAAGATGAGGGAGAGGAATGGTTTAGAAAGAATGAAGCTACTCTCTGAAATTGCAGACTCCATAAAAAGGTCAAATATATGAGTTACAGGGATACCTGAGGAAGTAGACCAGGTCAAAGGTCCAGAGGTAATTTTCAGATAAATTTTAGATGAGAATTTCCCTCAACTAAGCAGTCTTAATAACACAGCTATTTTGGACGCAGATGGATCACCCAGGTTCACAAATCCAAAAGGACCAACACCAAGGCACATTATTGTAAAATTATCAAAACTCAACGACAAGGAGAAAATTTTGCAGACTGCTAGGGAAAGGAAAGAAGTTATATACAAAGGGAAATATATCAGACTTCCATCAGATTTTTCTTCACAAACTCTAGAGGCAAGCAAGGAGAGAGCAGAATGACATATTCAAGGCACTAATGGAGAGGGAATTTCAGCCAAGAATTTTGTATCCTGCAAAATCACCCTTCAAGTATGAGGGAGAAATAAAGGTATTACATGATATTCAAAAACTAAGGGAATTTGCCACAGTCAACCCCAAGAAATACTGAATGGTGTCTTAAAGGAAAGGAGGAAGCAAAGGAACACACATTCTCAGCAAGGTGAACAGCAGTAGACTAGAAACAAAAAAACAATAAAATCGGAAAGAACAACAAGCAAATGGAGGGAATTAAGAAACAAAAGAACCCCTATCAAATGTTTGTTAATCAAAATCAACTTAAAAAAGACTTATCTATATACACAGTGCTAGTTATTACACACAGGGTAACCACAAAACAAAACAGGGAACAGAGATGTACAGAATCCACAAGAAAAATCAATAAGGAATTCACTACAGAAACCCATCCACACGGTAGGCTAGATAGAAACAAATGGAAGACTCAACAATTAAAAATAAACTCAAAACAAAAATCAGAATGGACATAAGTAAACCACATATATCAATAATCACCTTAAATATGAATGGCCTAAATTCACCTGTCAAAAGACTCAGAGTAGCTAAATGGATTGAAGAACAGGATCCATCCATTATATGTCTTCAAGAAACACACAGCCAAAGAAAAGACAAATGGAAACTGAATATAAGAAGTTGGAGCAAGGTGTTCCAAGCTAATAACTCACAAAAAAGGGCAGGGACAGCTGTCTATCTCAAGCTCCCCAACTGCCAAGACTGTAGCCCTAAGCACATTAGCTTTTGCTAATATTTATCTTAGATTTGCAAAATGATCAAACTCTGATAATGGGATTAATTGTTTATGGATCTTTAAAAATGTATCTGAACATGTCTGCAAACATCTAAATCAACTATAGCTTTAGGCCAGATAGGTCAAGACCTTTTGACCTTGTAAGTATTTAAAATACAAAGAGGTTCAGATACCACTAAAAGCATTCAAATCATAGGGAAGTCAAGTATACTAATATAGATACCAAACCCCCTAGCTAACCTGGCTATAATAATTAATTATTGATATTTTAACTCTCTCTAAGACTATGAGAAGCCCCTTGCATCCTCTTTAAGACCTGCATTTCTCCTAGTCCTGGTACCTCTAGCATATGCCCATACTTCTTGAAATCCCTTCTCTATGATTCCTTACCATCATACCAACTTGGTCAACTTCAACCAAATTGCTACTGGTGCTGCCACCCCACATTATGCTGCTATTGAAATCCTACTGTGTACTGCAATCAGATATACCAGCCTGAGAAGTCAACCTCACAACTCTTCAAATCTGGTCATGCCACCTTCCAGACACCAGGCTGCAGATGCTACGATGACTCCACCCCGACTTCTCTGGGCAGATGACTTCACCAATGTGTCCTGGACCCTCGCATCTCCAGAGCTCTGGTCCACTGGGGGAAGACTGAAACAAGCTGTATGGATCGACCTGTCAATGCCCATGCTCAGTGGAGAAGCAGCTACAAAAGCCAGAACTCCTACATTCTGATCCCCATAAACAACCTTGATACATACTCCCAGTGGGGGAGAAGTGATAGAATGAAGATAAAAGGACTCTGCACTCCAGCTCCATCATCATCCAGAGAGAGAAGAAAAAGGAGAGGGACATATGGAGATAGCTGTGATGTTATGAGTGACTTAGAGGGAAAGAGAGGATTAAATCAGAAAAAGAAGGCACAACTGTGTACAAATGTGGACAGATAGTTGTAGAGAAGATGGTTGGCCCATGTCTTCAACTTTCGGGGAATTGTGGTGGATTTCAGTGGGGACAGTGAAGATTCAGAACTCTGGTGATGGGAATGGTGTGGATTCAAGCCCCTGTCAAGATGTAATTCTGTAATATGTAAAATATGAAAAAATTTAAAAATATTAAAAAAGAAAGTGAGTGGGGGTGTGTGGAGGGGTGATATCATAATGGTTATGCGAAAAGACTTTTATGCCTGAAGTTCCAAAGTCCCAGGTTCAAACCCCCTCACCACCATAAGCCAGAGCTAGGTAGTGCTCTGGTCAGGAAATAAAAAAAAAAGTGAGTTGTATGTGAACTGGAGCTTTATAACCACTGGTGGAGAACATGGCTCAAAGGCGATCCCGGAATTACATTCCAAAAGTCATAAATCTGAATTCTTTTTTTTCCCTTCTAAATGATGCTATTGGAGTAAAATAACAGTAGTTGGTATGAGTACAATTTCTTATTTCCCCATGATAGATGTGTGCATACTACTCCCACCAACCCGTCTCTCTTCACCATCATATCCTAGGGAACCAAATATCTTCTCCCTAACTTATCTCTCCGAGTCTAGGTTTTTTGTTTGTTTGTTTGTTTTGCTTTGTTTTGTTTGCAATAAACCTTACCCATCCCAAGGTTTGCCCTGTGTTTCCCTTTTCTATGCAGCTGTAAGAAATAATGTAATCTTTTCCTTTCCTATATCTTGTATGGAACCTGAAGGAATCATGTTAAGTGAGGTAAAATAAAAGAAGAAGTGAATACCAGGTGATCTCACTTACTCACTTACTTGAGAAGCAAGGCAAGGAAAGGGTAATGCAAATTTCTTCTAGGAGTAGCAGAAATGCTTATCCCCAATAAGGCTGGATATTGGCCACACTTCTGATGGTTTAGAATAAAAGTTCCTTTGATGATTAATATACTATTTAGGTATTTTAATTTTAGTGCATCCATATCAATGTTATGGAATATTACACAACCTGAAAAAAGAAATTCTGACACATGCTATTATATAAATAAACATCAGAAGACCCAAAGTTAAGTGAAATAAGCCAAGCACAAATATCATACAATCCTGCCTATATGAAGTTCATATAGAAGTCAAATTCATAGAGATGAAATGATAGTTGTTAGGGGCTAGAGGAGAAGAAATGATAGTTACAGTTTAGTGGATAAGGAGTTTTCATTCTGGAAGATTAAAAAGTTCTGAAATGAATAGTGAAAATGGTTATATAACAGCGGGAGTACACCTAATGTCATACAACTGTGCACTTAAAATGTATATGCACATACATATACATGCTGAAAATAATAGTATAGGGCTGGGAAGATAGTATAGTAGTTTGTGCACCCGGCTTGCATACATGAGGCCCCAGAAGCCAAGTTCAATCCCCAACTCCACCATCAGCCAGAGTTGATGAGTACTCTGGTTAAAAAAAAAAAAAAAATCATGACTAATGTAGAACTATTAGAAAAGATATTAACTATTGCCAACTTTAGAATAATCAGGAATTTGAACTGAAATGCAGTTTTATTTATTCATAGTAAGTAAAAACAGAAAACAACCCAAATACCCATTAAGAGATAAGCAAACTGTGGATTGCAGCCATGTGTCAACTACCATTAATATAAACCAGGTGTCAACATACATTAATGTAAACCACTGACCCCTCAGTAGGATAATAAAAATTAAATAAAAATAAACAAGCTGTGGAATACTGATACAGTGGTATATTATTCAGAAACAAATTTTTAAAAGAAACAAGGAAATTCAGAAGACAATGACAAGCTTTATTCTGTGTTAAAAATGACACAAAGAAATTTGTCACTAGAAGCTCTGCATAAACTTTTAGCTGCAATGCCTTTTTTGTCATCACCTGAACTTCATCAATTCAGATTGAACTTTTAAGATTGGCTAAGAGAAAACATGAGAGAGAGAAAAAGAGAGAGAGAAAGAGAGAGAGAGAGAGAGAAGACATCACAGCATCACCAAAGCTTTCTCCTGTACAGTAGGGCCTGGGCTCAAACTTGGATGGCACAGATGGCAAAGCAAGCATGTTAACCAGAGCAGCTGTCTTGATGCCTTTCTATTAATATCTTTTAAAAAAATTTTTTTTATTTATAAAAAGGAAACATAGACAAAACCATAGGATAAGAGGGGTACAGCTTTGCACAATTCCCACCACCAGACCTCCGTATCCCATCCCCTCCCCTGATAGCTTTCCTACTCTTTAACCCTCTGGGAGTATGGACCCAAGATTATTGTGGGATGCAGAAGGTTGAATGTTTGGCTTCTGTAATTGCTCCCCCACTGAACATGGGTGTTGACAAGTCGATCCATACTCCCAGCCTGTCTTTCTCTTTCCCTAGTGGGGAAGGACTCTGGGGAAGCAGAGCTCCAAGGCACATTGGTGGGGTTGTCTGTCCAGAGAAGTCTGGTTGGCATCATGCTAGCATCTGGAACCTGGTGGTTGACAAGAGAGTTAACATACAAAGCCAAACAAATTGTTGGACAATCATGGACCTAAAGCTGGAATAGTGCAGATGAAGAGTGGGGGGGGGGGGGGGGTTCCTCCATTTTGTAGATAGCTAGTAAGCATATTTTAGTTATATTTCAAAAGGCCTGTAGCTATACTAGTGTTTTGTTTTGTTTTTGTTTTGTTTTTTTTCCTGAGCCTAAAATCTGATGTGCAGGTGAATCCTAATTATTGTCCAGGGAGATGATGTCATGACTGGGAAAAGGACCAGAAAGCTAGGTCAGGGAAGAGAGTAGCTCCCTAATATGGGAAAGGGGTATAAATATTACTGTAAACCCCATCAATTTTATGTGATCTGGGGCCCATAATTAGCTTAGGAGCCTGTGTGACCTCTACATCCCTCTAGATCTGAGCTCACATTCTGTGGTCATGAGTAGGAACATTCCATGCTGCCCCAGTATCGACCCATCTTCCTCAGGTATAGCATAGAGTATGTTGTCCATTCTCCCTTCAGAGGATGGAACATTCTCTACCATTGTTGATCCAGGTTGAGGGCAAGATCCTATAGGGGCTCACAAAGGGGTCTATTTTGTTGTTCCTACTATCTTTTTAAAGCTACATACAGATGAAAAATCCTTACAGTAAATTAAAAAGAACATTTTATAATGTTGAAGGTTTTACCAGGAAAATGAAATTTTCATACATATATATATCAGTATACCATCACATGCACACATATGACAGTATCCAACAAGTTTTTAAGCAGATCAAAACATTTTTAAAAATTGATCATGTGTTGGTATATCAGGCAACTATCCCTCTAGGGGGGAAAAAAAGCAACAAGCATAGCTGAGCCAGCAAAATAACTCACTTGAATAGTGCACTTACTTTGCTGTATGCACAAGGTGAGAGCCTGGTCCTCATCTCATTGGAAGAAGCTTTAGGGGTGGGGATACATAACATAACAGTTATGTAAAGAGACTCTCCTGTCTTAGGCTCAGAAGTCCCAGGTTTAATCCCTCACACCACCATAAACCAGAGCTTAGATTAGTGCTCTGGTTAAAAACAAACAAACAAACAAACAAATAAATAACCTTCAATGATATAGATTTCTCTCCCCCCCCCCCACATACCTTCAGATTCACTCACTCTTTCTATCTGAATAAATATATAATCCCCATAGTCCCTGTATGGTTCTCAGTTCATGTACATGCAGTTGAAGCTTTTTTTTTTCTTCCAGTGTAGCCAACAACTGGAAGTCTTCTTTTAAAAATAGGATTGATTTAAGTTTGTGGGAAAGGGGTAAAAGTGTGTGTAGAGGAGAAACAAATAGATATTGGGTCCCATAGAACACAGAGAAACAATCACTTTAAGATACCTCACTTTAAATGGTAGGGACTATCCCAGTTTCTAAAGGGAGGCTGAGTCATCCTACCCTGCCACTCAAGGATCACTGGTCCTGGGAGTCCCGTGCTGGCGCAGCGGGTTAAGCGCACATGGTGCAAAGCAAAAGGATGACTGGTCCTGAAATGAGCACAGCCTGCAATGCTTCCAGCTGTGGCCATGATTTGTGAGCTCAGACCAATAAAGACTCAGAGGTTACACAGGCTGTGGTGCTAAATATAAATATATATGTGGGCCCTGGGTCAGGTGGATGAGGTAAACAGTTAATTTTATTGATAGATTCAAGAATGGGAGATACTCTCTGCCTAGTCCAACATTCTCACCCTTTTCTTTACTCTAACACCATCTTCTCAAACAATATTTTTGTCCAACTCCATGTTGTTTTTTTTTTTATCAAACTCAAGCAAAAAAAAAACTGTGATAGTCATGGGCCCCTAAGAACATGCCTAGAATGGACTTCCTAGCTTCTTTCCACCCAAGATTCATATTCTCATCTGCTCTACTCCTACTTTTTTCCTGTTTATTAATCATTTTTTTCTGCTTTGTATCTTGAAACCCTTCATCCACCAAGTTTCAGATGCTGTCATGATTCCATCCTGACTTCCCTGGGCAGACAACTTGACTAATGTGTCTTGGAACCACTGCTTTAGAGCCTTGCCCCACTAGGGAAAGATAGAAATAGGCCAGGGCAATGGATTGACCTGCCAATTGCCATGTCAAGTAGAGAAGCAGTTACAGAAGCCAGACCTCCCACCTTCTGCACCCCCAAAATAATTTTTGATTCATACTACCATTGGGGGAGAAATGATAGGAGGAAGATGACCAGAGGGCTCTGAACTTAAACTCGATCATAGACTGGAGAGAGAGGAGCAAAAGGGGAGGGTATATTTGTGACTTTGGAAGAGAATATGGGACCCCACTCCAAAAAAAAAAAAAAAAAGAGAGAAAAAAGGCCAAATATATACAAACATAGGCAGATAGTTGTAGAAATAATAGTTAAGCCACATCTACAGCCTTAAGAGAACTGCTGTAGCTTATAGTGGAAAAATTGGGGATCCAGAACTCTGGTGGTAGAAATGGTGTGGAGTTGTACCCCTATTATCTTGTAATTCTAGAAGTCAATATTGAATCACTATTCAAAAATAAATAAATAAAACTCACTTTACAATATGAGTGGAGCAGCTTCATTTTTACTCCCCTATGTCTTCCTTCACATCTACCTATGTGGACATAATCCTGTCATTGTTAACTACAGATCATGTAAGCGCCTTTTCTGCCATTTTGTCTGTAGTGCTCTTGGCTATGCAGACTGGGCTGTATATTGTCTCCATACCTCTTCAAAACATCCAGTCCAGTACCTTGCAACTGCTGAGAAAATAGATTAATAGGACTTGATGATTCAGTGCTGAGGACCTGCTTCTATTCCAAATGTCATAACATACCTCCTCACTACCCTGGTAGGTTCCTAAAAGCCACTCTAGAAGCCATCTTCATCAGACACAGAGGCTTTCCAGCTGGGGACATCATTCATATTCCAGAGCCATAAAGTAGACAGAAGTACTTTACAGCCTAATGCCTGCTATCCAAGGAATTGATGGAAAAGGAACTGGAAAATATGATGGAAGTGTTGACGCAAAACAGGAATCAGCATGCACTGTTGACTCACTCCTCACCTCGCTTGAGTGCTTTCTTAGCTTGTCCTAGCTCCCAGGAGAAGTTTGGGATTTCACTGTATCCATTTGCCAAACTTTCCTACTGACAGAGCTCTGTCTAGTCCTCATGGTTTGCAGGTAGAGGGATACGGTACATCCTACCAATGGAACAAAACAAAGCACTGGAACAGGGACCACAGACTGAGTTCCAGAACTCCTTGCTTTCAGACTAGTGATGAAGCTTTAGAAGATACCTTTACCCCCTCCCCCCCACTAACTCAGCTTTCTGGTGCTACAAGATTAATAGTACAGCCTGACTATATCACAGGGTACTGACTGGACTCAAATAAGATCTTATGAAAGAACTTTTTAATCCAAAAAATTGCTCAGTCACTATGACTTTGCTTAACCTTCCAGAAATAAAAGCAGAGTGAAAAGAAGCCTTAATTCCCATAGTCCTAACCCATAGTCCTAACTTAAATGTACTGAGACTCCAACCTCCTTTCCTTCCTTTGCTCTGGTGTTCTTCATAGTCTAACTTCTTAGCACAGTTACCTGTGGTTTGATCCACCTGAAGGCAGGAACTGTACCAAGTGTTCTCACCCAATCAGCAGTGTCCACTTAAAACCCCCTAAAGGATGTTCACTCCCAAATACTATTTAATTCATCTCATGGACTGAGCTTAGATTCAGATATGTGTGCCTCTAACTTTCATAGCTCTAATAAAACAAGGCTCTTGCCTCAAATCAGGCTGTATTCACAGGACAGGAATGCAGATTTCTACTGAGAGAAAGTTGATAGAGGGCTTGGAGAAGAAGGACGATTTTCTAATATAGGTTCCTTTACTTCCATTGGATTCTTATGTTTTTATCATTATGCCAAGAGAATGGTTCTGCAAGAAGCATTCCTATGATGAAGAAATATGACTAGGAAAGAAAATACTAGTGCTCCCAAGGAAGTAGACGTCTCTTCCTAGCAGAGAACTGCATGTTCTCTGCTATACCCAGTACTTGTCATAAGCTACTGGCATTTTGGGGCCTATATTTAACCACCACAGTCGCCTATATATAGCCCTGTCTCGTGCAAAGAATTTAAAAAGCATTAGAATGTAGAAATCAAAGAGACAATAAATTTAAAACCAATCTTATTGTCTGCAGCCTAAAGTGTTATTCAGATCAAAGGGGAGGGGACATCTGGCTTCTGGCTGGCTACAAAAGACAGATCATGTTACCCACCAATCACTAGATTCCACTATTCTCTCAATTTGGAGGTCTAGAAAACATGACCGTTTTAACTCCCAATAAGCATACTGGGTAAATCAGTCAAACTTCCTAATACTTTTGAAGTGAAACAACTTTTACAGAACCTTAAAAATAAAAATACACTGATGAGTTCAGCCCTATGTCTCTCTGGTGACATACAAAGCCTCCATAGTTTAAGGCCATGGCTGCATTGCCTCCACATGGCCCTTTGTGAACACTCTTCTCTAGCCCTGTTCGCCAAGCTAGAACTTTGTTTTGCAAGGCCAACTTCATAATTGAGGACATGCATCCATGTTGGGCTATTTAACTCTGAATAACAGTTTGGAATAGAGTCAAAGAAAATTTAATGGGTTGCTACTCCTCCATTTTAGTTATAAGCACTGATTGGTCTGACCATACATTTTTCATCACAACTTTAAAGCCATGCTCATCAAGAAATGTACTTAGTGGCTGTTCAGAATCTATATGTGATTCAGCTCTGAAGTGTATGAATAAGTCCCCGTACAGAATAGACAATGGAATTATGGCAACTGAAAGGCATTTCTTGATATTTCAGAAATGTTAATGCTTGGTTCTAACTTAATTTATTCTCATGAGTAAACACAGAAGATAGTGGGTCTGCTTGCCTCCTGCCCCCCCCCAAAAAAAACTGTTTCAGAGGGACACAATGAAAAACATAAGCACCACCATTAAAACCATTTCTAATTATTCAGCAGCTCAGTACAACCCTCTTTCTTCTTTCCAGTTCGTTATGCCAAGTTCTGATAAGAAACTGTCACTCACAATTACAAAGACTCTTGGGTAATAATAAGAATATCTTCGTGCTCCCATCAATATCCTTGGACTATTAATTTACTATCCAAAGTAAAGCTTCTATTGTAGACTCTCCACAAATTGCATAATGTTGCTTACTCCTGTTTTCACCACAGTTTCCTTTTATTAACTTCTGCTGTTAAGGACCTTCTGGAAACTCACAATGCAAACCAAGAAAAAAAAAATTTCCAGAGGGCTGTGTGGTAGAGAACCTGGTTGAGTGTACATGTTACAATGTGCAAGGACCTGGGTTCAAGCCACTGGTCCCCACTTGCAGGGGGAAAGCTTCACATATGGTGAAGCAGTGCTGCAGATGTCTCTCTGTCTCTCTCCCTCTCTCCCTCCCCTTTTCTTTCAATTTCTCGCTATTCCTATCCAATAAATGAAGATAACAATTTTTAATGTTTTGCTGTTTTTTGTTTGTTTGTTTGTTTTTGTTTTACCAGAGAACTACTAGGCTCTGGCTTATGGTGGTGCTGGGGATTGAACCTGGGACCTTGGAGCCTCAGGCATGAGAGTCTTTTTTGCATAACCATTATGTTATCTCCCCAGCCCTTGCCATCTCTTAAGATGTAAGCCTTTCCTTCTCTTCAGCAGTTCTCACCTGTCCTAAATCTTCCTCATAAAAGATTCTTGATCAATCACAAGTAAAAACAAAACCATTAAGAGATTTGGCATGCTCTTTGTCAGATCATCTTCTTGAAGAAACAGTTCTCTTTCACAATCTTGCTTAGTTCTTCACTGAGTATGCCAGTTTTGTTAATGATGGAAAACGGTCAATTACAAGTACAAAGAATCTTGGGTGTGAGTAAGAGCAGATGTGGGAATTTTCATATTACTGGGACCTCAGACTAGATGGATAGTTGAATACCTTCAGTTTCAGGATGTTGTTGGGTTCTTCCATTTAGCTTTTTATTAACATTAGTAGTTCTTTTGTTCCATTTTCAGATATAGCATAGTTTCCTTTCAATCCTGCATCAGAAGTGAGATTTTTAGAGAGGAAGTTGGAAAAATTTAATAAACATGATGGGAGAGACCAGTAGGCAAGAAACTAACTCTCCCACTCTTGTTTTGAACAATTAGAAAAGGTAAATTTTGATGTTGAGTACCAGGACAAAGAAACCCTAGTAACTTACTTATCTTCTTAAGCATTGAATTCTATTGATTCCTCTTTTTTTCTTTAAACATTCAACTTCTCTCTAGGGATTAGTACGACATCCCATAAATTTTTTTTGGATGCTCTCCTGCTCTCAAAGAAACATCTAAAACGTAGAATCATGCATATGCTAACTACTCGATAGTGAAAGAAAACTTAATGCCTCTCTTAATTAGCATGCTTACAACGTAAAATATCCTATGATACTAAAATGATCCAGGAACATTCCCCCAACAGACTTTGTCTATTATGATATGTCTATGTATTTATTGCAGGCTCAATGACCAAACCAGTATGTCTCCCCACCCCCACCCCCTACCCTTAGGCAGCCAAGGTTTTATCTTGACATATATTTTTTCTCAGATTTCCAAATTGTGGGCTTTTTTTTTTAGTCACCCTGCCATCTCCCAAGCCTCCAGAAATCATATCACATCACTAAAACCAAGTTTTGGCAGAAGAGGAGAAAAATGAAGAGCAGAAATGAACATCTAATAATTGAAAGCACCATGGACTCCATTATGGTTTATGGCCTTATTCTAGGGGCTGAATGAGCATACTGTAAAGAATGTGGCACTGAATTTATTACCATGGTTATCATCTTTCAGACAAGACATAAAGCTGAAAGGACCTACTTCTCCCATCACCTGCCATCACGATAGATCCCATGACACCTTCTACAAGAAGAGTTGAGTTATCCTGGCCCAGATCCAGCTCCAACTGTCTGATGACTTACATTTCCTTTGTAGTGTGCCTGGGAGATATTATGGAGTCTTCCTCTCTGAAACATAGTCACTAGCACAGTACAGCTAAATGGGCTACTACAAAGGGATATGGAGAGAAGTCCTCACATCCCAACATGTAGATAGAGTGAACACAATGAACAGTGAGTCCTGAAGTAGGAAGATAAGATTGATCATCAAAGTCTTCCTGGTTCAGTACTGGTTCCTGGCCCATCCTCCCTCCCCTCCATAACTGCCCATTTATAGAGGAAAGCGAATTCCAGGTTGTAAAATGGCCAGTCCAGTACTACATTATGTCTAGATTTAAAAAAAAAATTTTTTTTTGCACTGCATCCTCCCCCACAAATAAAAAGGACAGTAAGTTTTATTTTCTTTGACTTGTCCTTATCACCTTTAAACTTAATCCCAGAGCATTTCTCTAAAGGGAAAAGAAAGCAAATGACTCATGCAACATTGTGCAAAATGCAAAATCATTTCATGTTTCTGATTTCGATTTGTTTTCCTCAAAAATAGAGATTATTTAAGTACTTCTTTTGTCTTTCTTTCACAATGAATGACAATTAGATAAAAGTATGAAGGTGAGAGTGCATATATATATATATATATATATTTTTTTTTTTTTAACACTCTCTACAAAATCAAGCAGTTATCACATAACAGTGAATGAAAAAGTTGGCCAGGGGAACAGTGAAATTGTATGGGCATGGTTCCTAAAAAAAGAAAGAAAGAAAGAAAGAAAGAAAGAAAGAAAGAAAGAAAGGAAGGAAGAAAGAAAGAAAGAGAAGGAAACGAACAAGACTATGTTGATGGACAATATGTAAAAGTCAAAAACAAAGGTGAAAGAAGCAGGTAGAAAAGAACCAAAGATGGGCGACCCTGAGAACTGAAACTGAAGAGATGTATCAGCGATGGACAGGAGACTGATAATGTTCATTATAAGCTTAAAAAAAACTGACTTTGGGGGCCAGGGAAAGAGCATAATGGTTATGCAAAAGGCTTTTATGTCTGCAGCTCTGGAGTTAAAGACTCACGTTCTAGTACCACAATAAACCACAAATGAGCAAAATTCTGGTTTAAAAAATGAAAACAAAAAACTGATTTTGGAGCCAGCAAAATGGCTCATTTGGCTAGTGTGCTGCTTTGCCGTGTTTGCGATCCAGGTTCAAGTCTGGCACCACTACATTGAAAGACAGTTCCATGATGCATGATCTACCTCTCTCTCTCTCTCTCTCTCTCTCTCTCTCTCTCTCTCAGCTATTTCTATCTCTGTTTAAAACAAAACCCATTTTCCCATCCCTATTTCATGAATTATTTTATGTGGTGTCTTTCCGTCTTGGCACCTATGGTATAAAAAGTTGAATACTTGTACTTCTCAAACACCCATAAAGTTCATGTTTATCATTAACTTCAGGTCCTAGCTGGCAGACCACACAGTAGACTTGCAGGCAGAAGCAACCAAGCTGAGTCTGCAGCTATTCATAGTCTGCAGACTCACTTCTGTTCAGTCTGGGGTGGGAGTCACTGGCTTTTGGGCAGTTTCTACATCTGTCGTTGGTGATATAAAGAATTAATGGTGGGGGAGTCGGGCGGTAGTGCAGTGGGTTAAGTGCAGGTGGCGCAAAGTGCAAGGACCAGCTTATGGATCCCGGTTCAAGTCACTGGCTCCCCACATGCAGGGGAGCCGCTTCACAGGCGGTGAAGCAGGTCTGCAGGTGTCTATATTTCTCTCCCCCTCTCTGTCTTCCCCATCTCTCTCCATTTCTCTCTGTCCTATCCAACAACGACAACATCAACAACAACAATAATTACAACAACAATAAAAAAAATGGAAACAAAAGGGAAAATAAATAAATATATTTTTTAAAAATGAATGAATGGTGGGCAAACTTGTGACTTCCTATACCAGTCCAGTGTTATGCTAGGCACGTTCCATAGCTGGCTCATATGTAGCATCTAAACTAAAGTAGTGACTCCTCAGAGTTTTTGTGAGCTACTTAACTTTAGTACATGTCTTTCTGGTGAAACTAACATTAGCAACCAAGAACACTCACTGACATATTTAATAAAAGTGCTCATCCATTTTTCCAGTAAACTAATTGATAAGAGTAATTCATGGGACAGTTTCTTTTCCATGGTTTGTAGTTACTTCTAGTCAAGGCATCCTTTACTGTGTTCCTCTGGTATGTCTTTTCAAAACCACAATATTAATAACCTCCTCAGGATCCTATAAATTGAAAATTCAAAGTAAAACAAGTGCTGATTAAAATTTCTCTTTTATTCATTGAAAATTTATCTAAAAAATTATATCTACACAGAGAATATTTGGGTTTGAGATTCAGAGTGGAAATCAGAAGGAACAAGAAGGTAGTATATCAGGTCCTTCTGTGGCACTGAAAGTTAGCTGCTACCTACTAAGCTCTAGACTTGCAGGAAGACAAGCTTTCCCTTCTACATGCTAAGGAGTTGATTTCTGTAGAACCAGTTTGTGTTCTACTGATGACACAAGTGTAAAAAACTGAAAATCACACTGTTCTTCTTGTCCTAGATCATAGGAGAGCGTTGCTTTGAATTAAAAAGAAGAATAATATCAGAAGCTTGTTTAGTAAATCAAACAGAGACTTCTCAAAACTCTGGGTCTTAAGTGACATGGAACAAATAAAACCTAAACAAACAAACAAACAAAAAATATGGAGTAATTATAATTTGCTAGTATGTTATTCATATATAAATATATATACACAAATTGTTTTATATGTTCCCCCTTCAGGAAGTGAAGTCTCAACCCTCTCCTCTTAAATGTAGAGAAATTTAGTGACTTAATTCTGACAAGTAAGATCAAGCAAGAATATCAATTTGTGAACCTGGAGACCAAGTCTTAAAGGTCTTCCCATTCTTTCTCAGAATCTTAATTCTTGAAGTCTGTACCTGTGGTATGAAAAGGTCCACATGAAGAGAAACTGAGTTTAGGAAAAATAAAGCACTATTTCCATAAATAGCAGACCCCATCAGAAAGACAAAAACAACAGTTATTGGGATCCCTAAGGAAAAAGAGGAGAGAGAAATAGAGAACATATTCAAAGGAATTATAACAGAAATTTTTCCGTACTTGAGCAATGTTCAAAATAGGGACCTCCAGTCAACAGTAATGTGAGATCACAATATTGAAATTGATCCTTTAACAACCCCCCTGCCCCAGTCAAGCCTTGTGATAACAGACCTTAATACCTCTACTTTTAAAAGTCTTCCAGAAGATTGAAGATAGGAATACACCCTTCCAGCTTCTATGAAGCCAGCATCACTCTGATATCAAAAGCAGGCAGGCACACAACCAAAAAAGAAAACTACAGACTAATATCTCTGATGAACATAGATGCTAAAATATTGAACAAAATTCTAGCCAACCGGATACAGCAGTATATTCAAAAGATTGTTCATCACGACCAAGTGGGGTTTATCCCAGGGACGCAAGGTTGTATTAATATGTGTAAATCAATCAATGTGACCACTACATCAATGCAAGACCAAAAACCACATTGTTACATCAATAGATACAGAGAAAGCCTTTGACAAAATCCAACATCTCTTTATGATCAAAACGCTACAAAAATGGAAATAGATGGAAAAATGCTCAAAGTAGTGGAGTCTATATATAGCAACCTACAGCCAACATCATACTCTCAATGGTGAAAAACTGGAAGCATTTCCCTTCAAATCAG
This sequence comes from Erinaceus europaeus, assembly GCF_950295315.1. Taxonomy (NCBI): domain Eukaryota; kingdom Metazoa; phylum Chordata; class Mammalia; order Eulipotyphla; family Erinaceidae; genus Erinaceus; species Erinaceus europaeus. Next base: position 55,403,247 of record NC_080177.1, on the reverse strand, counting down.
GCACTAGACAGGGCTGCCCACTATCACCATTACTATTCAACATAGTATTGGAAGTTCTTGACGTAACAATCAGGCAGGAGCAAGGAATTAAAGGGATACAGATTGGAAGAGAAATCAAACTCTCCCTATTTGTGCATGATGTGATAGTATACATAGAAAAACCTAAGGAATCCAGCAAGAAGCTTTAAAAAAATTTTATTAATAAAAAGGAAACATTGACAAAACCATAGGATAAGAGGGGTACAATTCCACACAATCCCCACTACCAGAATTCTGTATCCCATCCCCTCCCCTGATACCTTTCCTATTCTTTAACCCTCTGGGAGTTAAAGTTAAATCCCAAGGTCATTCATTGTGGGATGCAGAAGGTGGAAGATCTGGCTTCTGTAATTGCTTCCCCACTTAACATGGGCATTGACAGATCAGTCCATACTCCCAGCCTGCCTCTCTCTCTCCCTAGTAGGGTGGGGCTCTGGGGAAGTGGAGCTCCAGGACACATTGGTGGGGTTGTCTGTCCAGGGAAGTCTGGTTGGCATCATGCTAGCAGTAGGTTAAGTGCACATGGCACAAAGCACAAGGACTGGCATAAGGATCCCGGTTCAAGCCCTGGCTCCCTACCTGCAGGGGGGGTGCTTCACAAGCTGTGAAGCAGGTCTGCAGGTGTCTATCTTTCTCTCCCCCTCTCTGTCTTCCCCTCCACTCTGAATTTCTCTCTGTCCTATCCAACAACAACAACAACAATAATAACAAGGACAAAAAAGTGGAATCAGATGTTTTTTATTAGAAAGGTATTCATTTCGTCTAAGTTATGTAATTATTGACATAATTGCTATTCATCATATTCCCTTGTAGTTCTTTTATTAGGTCTGTAGTTCTTTTTATTAGGTCTGTAGTAATTAGTGGTCAATTTTTTATTCCTGATTTTAAGAGAATCAGTCTCTCCACCACATCCAGATAAGATTTGTCAATTTTTTAATTATTGGTTAGGTAGGGGAGAGAGCATAGTTGTTATGCAAAAAGACCCTCATGCATGAGTCTCCAAAGTCCAGGTTCAATCCCCCACAGCCATATAAGCCAGAGCTGAAAAAGACTGATTGACTGATTTTATGAAAGACAAAAATCACCATTTCACTATGGTATATGTGTATGTTATGCTGAGGATCAAGCCTGAGACCCCACACGTTCAGGTATGATACTTCTCAGTTTTATTGTTTCTATTCAGTTCTCTTTTGTAATTTATTAATATTCACGATTTCATGAGTTTTCAATATCCTAATTTTCCATAGGTTCTTTAAAAATAGTTTATCTGGGGATCAGGAGATAGCTCACCCAGTAGAGCTCAGGCTCTACTATGAATAAGGGCCTTTGTGGTGTCCTTGCCTGACTTGAAGAGGAACCAGGACACTTTCAAATGAATAAGAATTTGTTTTTTTGGTTTTTTTTTTAATTTTTTAAATTTATTTATTGGATAGAAACAGCCAGAAATTGAGAGAGGAGGGAGAGATAGAGAGGGAAAGAGGTAAAGAGACATCTGCAGCACAACTTCACCACTTGCAAAACTTTCTCCCTGCAGATGTGGACCAAGGGCTCGATCGAATCTGGGTCCTTGTGCATTGTAATGTGTGCTCAACCAGGTACACGACTACCCAGTCCCATGAGTAAGAGCTTTATTGTCAATCTCATGACTGGAGAAAAGGGTTTCATGTGAAAAGAAACCATCTCCACCAGCAACAGAAAGGCAACACTTTTTATCTTGGGCAATTCCAGATATAGAGGGCAGCACTGAAGCATACAATAGTGGGTTTCTTGTGGAAGACAACTTGCAAAGTTCTTTGCATCTTTGCTTTTGGTTTACCACACACTTTATTTTTTATTATTGTGCATTTTTACTAGTGATTTACAAAACTGCAAAATAACAGGTTACAATTCCACACCATTCCCACCACCAGAGTTCCATAACATTGTTCTCTTCATTGGAAACTGCAGTGATTCTCCCAAAGTCATAGAGGTGGGTTGAATATTATTATTATTATTATTAATTATATTTATTTATTTTCCCTTTTGTTGCCCTTGTTCTTTATTGTTATTATTGTTGTTGTTATTGATGTCGTCGTTGTTGGATAGGACAGAGAGAAATGGAGAGAGGAGGGGAAGACAGGGAAGGGGGAGAGAAAGGGAGACACCTGCAGACCTGCTTCACCACCTGTGAAGCGACTCCCCTGCAGGTGGGGAGCCGAGAGCTAGAACTGGGATCTTTATGCAGGCCCTTGTGCTTCCCACCACATGTGCTTAACCCGCTGCGCTACCACCTGACTCCCTGAATATTATTTTTATGACTATCAGTCTGTCTATAATTTTCCCCTGTAGTCCTGCCTTCTCTCCCCCCCCTTTTTTTTTCTTCCAGGGTTATCATTGGGGCCTGGTGCCAATACTATGAATCCACTGCTCCTGGCAGCCTTTTTTTTCCTTCATTTTATTGGATAAGTAAGAAATTGAGAGGGGGAAGATAGAGAGGGAGAGAGAAGAGAGAAAGCTAGACACCTGCAGATCTGCTTCAATGCTTGTGAAGCGACCCCCTTGCAGGTAAGGAGCCAGGGGCTCTACTGGGATCCTTGTGTGGGTCCTTGCACTTGGTACTATGTGCGCTTAACCCTGTGCAACACTGCTTGGGCCCCCTTTCTCTTCGTTTTTAAGTCATACCTACACCTGCAACTACTTGAGAATGTCTTTCTTTTTTTCCTCTTCTCTCTCACAGTCCTGATGGAACTGGAGTTCAGAGCCCTTGATTCACCTTCCCATGATCTCTCTCCCCCCTCTAGGAGTATGGACCAAATTCCTTTTGGAGGAGCAGAAGGTAGGAGTTCTGGGTTCTGTAATTGCTTCAGTGCTGAACATGGGCATTGGCAGGTTGATTTATACCCCCAGCCTGATTCTATCTTCCCTAGTGGGGTAAGCCTCGGGAAAAGTGACATACTTTATTTTTAACATGGAATATCTTTCTATGTTAAGTGTTATCATCCTTTCAAGCACTGTACAGATGCCATTTCCTAGGTGTGTAACTTTTTAGAGGACTCTGCCTCTTTGATACTTTCTGCCACTGTTCTTCTCCAAGTCTAAGGAGGTCATAACAAAAGTTACAGTAGTAAAGAAGCTTTGACAAAATATTTTTTAAAGTATTTATTTATTTACTTATTACCTTTTGTTGCCCTTGTTGTTTTATTGTTGTGATTATTTCTGTTGTCTGTCTTCATTGTTGGATAGGACAGACAGAAATGGAGAGAAGAGGGGAAGACAGAGGGGAGAGAAAGATAGACACCTACAGACCTGCTTCACTGCTTGTGAAGTGACTCCCCTGAAGGTGGGGAGCCAGGGGCTCCAAATGGGATCCTTACACCAGTCCTTGCGCTTTGCACCACCTGCGCTTAACCCACTGCGCTACCGCCCGACTACCTTGACAAAATATTTTTAGAGGATTGTGCTCTGTTCTTACAAAGAAAAATTCATATAAGTTGCAGTCTTCACTTTGGCATAGTGTTTAGGGCATAACTGCTCAAATCAGACCCAGTGAGTTCACTACTCCTTTTTGAAGGATTAAGTGAAGAAGAATTCAAATAAAATCTTTAGCACAGGGTCTGGCACATGCATTTTACACATAACTGCTGGGATTTTCATTAGCATGGCATATATTTCTTAGTAGGAGGGGACTTTTGAAATCTGTTATTTCAGTTGCAGGCACAGAGCAATGCTCACTTTATCTCACATTCCTATTCAATTTTTATCTAGCATCTGTTTTATTATTCAAGGGCAGAGAGTTTACTATCTCAGAAGCAAGTCAGTTCATTACTTAAAGACTTTCGTTATTAGAAAGTTCTTTCTTTCTTTGAGTTCAAATTTTCCTCATTTATCCGCCCTAGAGGACCTCAAAATAAGGCTATTTATCTTTTCTGTGGAAAACCTCTGAATTTTCTGAAATGTTCATCTTTAGCCTTTCTTTCCAGACCTGGGAGGAGATGACTACCTTTCATGGCAAAGCAGCTTTCCCTGCCTTGGCTGCTAGTCTGAGGCATCCTGCTGAAACCAAGAAGATCTGAAAAGTCAAGATGGAAGAAATGAATTCCCCTCGCATCATAACCAATACAATTTATCTCTTTATTTTTTCAGATTGAGAGAGTGAGTCAGAGAGAATGAGTAAGAGAAAGCACAGCACTGAAGTTTCATTCAATGCAATGGGGGATGGACCTGGGTTGCATACATGGCAAAGCAATGCGCTATCCAAATAAACTATTTCTCTGACCCTCTAACCTTCTTTACTAACCTCCCTTCCCCTGAGAAGAGAACCCAACCCCAACTTGTGAACACTGACCAGTTAAAAATGTGTACATGTAAATAGAGAAGAGACTTCAATTATTGATTTTTTTTCTTTGGGGAAAGTTATATAAAACATTATTGGAGTGAAATTAAATTCTAGTTACAGATTCAGAAAACTTTGCTTCATACCAAATTAGACTTGATGGGATTTTCAAATCCCCTCTGATCCTTATACACAGCCAAGTACTTCAATCAAAGTCTACAGAATCCTCTGGTTTATTTTATTATAACTAATTAAAGCAGACATGATACATAATGCAGTTGATATTACATATCTTGAGAATGACAAATCAATAGAACTGCTCTCAGTCTTAAGTGTTAACTGGTCACTCAGAAATGTTTTGTACATTAACACTTTTCACTTTAGTTCTTCTCCACAAAAGGACTTATTGTCTGCCATCTGTTTGTATATGCACATCATGTCTCCCAAAATAACATTTAAGATCTGTCTTTATGTTGCCTCAGAAGTGTTAACCTTTAAGGAACATTCAAACAAGTAACCAAAGTTCAGGTCTTGTCTCTGCAAAGCATGTTCAAGCATAGTCTACTGTTTTTCATGACCTGATAAAACTCTGCAACAGCTTACAATGTGCTAGTCTCCTCTTTGCTCAATTCAGAGGAGGTCTTATAAAGGTAAAAGAAGAAGGAGAAAAAGAAGGAGGAGGAGGAAAAAGAGGAGGAGGAAGAGGAGGAAGAGGAAGCAAGCAAGCAAGCTTGAAATCACAGTGGCCAAAGGATTTGAATTAATAATTACATTAAATAACCATAGCTTTTTGTTTATTTATTCACATTCCACACAGTGGAAATTAGCCTTTCCTCCAGATTTTTCACTTACACTTGTAACTTTGAAGAACTACAATAACAACTTACAGCTTTACAACGTGTTTGTGTGTATGTGTGTGTGTTTCCTCTTTCAACGCCAAGCTTAAAGTGTAAATCATAAAATTCATATTTAGTGTCCGGCATTATTTTCACAGAAAAGACTGAGCTCATAAATACCTTGTTATTAAAAATTCTACTATAGTAGTGGAAAAAAAAACCATATCATTACATAATCAGTGACTTCAGTACAATCAGGAACAGACATGGCACTTTCAATAACTGTTGGAAGACACACTGCACTTGTGCTAGTCTTAAGAAAGGCACAGTTAGAAAAGCAGACGTTTCCTTCTTGAGCCTGAGCTGTGCTTTTAGGGCAATTATACTTCTGATTATCCCAGTGAAATTAATTTTGAGGAAATTCTCTTTACTTCAGCCAGTTCCAACTTACATGCAAGACTGTGGTTCAAGCTACTAAAAGAAGGTTATTGCTGCCAACTGAAGTCATCTCTTTGTAACAGAATTGCATGCTTGTGGCAGAGCTAAAACAAGACAAATTCAGCATCTGCTGGTTCAGAATGGCATTTTCCTCCCCTCCCACACCCCCCACCAGATTGCCTCAAAATACTGGCTTAGCATTTGTGTGCTTATTAAACCCACTCTGCTGAAAGATGGGGAGGATAGCAAGATTTAGGGTTGGGTAGACAATGTACACAAAATGCATGGACAATGTATTGCATTCACTGCTAATGATTCAGGCAGAATGATTAGTAGTGGATTTAAGTGGTTTAAGATTAGACCCAATGCTTTGTGTGTTCAAGACTGCTGCCTCAAATTATGGTTCCTGTGTGGCTATTGATGGGAGAGCACAGGACCAGAACAAAAAGAAAAAGTAGCCTCTTTTGTTGCAATGATTCTTTAATACTTGAGCTGTGATGGACAGTGGATGGTGGTTTTTTGTCTTTGGCCCAAGTGACTTGGCTAGTAAAGCAAAAAGAGTATGGGGGTGTGGTGGTGTGGGAGGGTGGGAGATTACATATAAAGCCTCAGGCTTGGCATTAGTGCATTAGCCAGATTCAAACTACACTAAGGCTCACTCCCCCTCCCCCTTGGCTACAGAGTCTAACAGGCATTGAGAGGCGTGTCTCTGGTAAATCAATGAATCCCACCAGCAGCAGATAGATAACTAGTGTCCTCTGTGATTTCTTAACTGGATTTTTCATTGGACCTGTAAGGGACAAGTAAGTGGAAGTCATACCTTTTATATCTCCCAGGAATTTAATTCTTCCTTGGCTAAAGCAATCCCCTGTATTTCCTTGATCTACCCTTCTCTCCAGTTCAGTTCAATGGTTAAATTAAAAAGACCCAAACTATACTTCTAGCTTAAATGGAGCAGGCCCAGAATTTTTCTCCTCTTTTAGACTGGTTCTTGACTAGCAGGTCCACACAGCAAAGGCAGAATCTTTCTACTGCAAGGTTGTAACTCTCAGAAGCATTACACAGAAATAATGCACTGGGAATGAGGTGATTATCACCAAACAGCAAATTAAGATTTTTAGGGCCATTTGCCCATGAAGTTTTCTATTTTGTTCCTATACCGGTACAGGGGGCTCTGAATTCTATTATCCACCTGAGGGAGAACACATTCACTTGGTTCTGTAAACAAGAGTGGTCAGGATCTATGTTTTAAGTTTGATGTTGATTTACAGATCAGGTTAGTGGAATGAGGTCAGCAGGTAGCAGTGACAGCCAATGTTCAGGATTTGGGGGCAATCTCATTTCTCTTCTAGCCACTTGGGTTCTGATAGACACCGAAAAAGATGTGTCTTATTGCTGTCTGACCCCTGAAAGGCTCTGCTCCACATTCCAGCTAAGTTTTACGGAACCCCCCCCCCCCCAGTGGTCCTCATTCCTAATCCCTCACTCCTCCATCCCTGACCTGTGCTACACTAAGCACACTAGAGTCAGAAGAGCCTTTCCTGAATGAGAAAGGTTTGTATTTATGGCCAAGTGAGTTCATCTTAAAACCTAGGCAAAGTTGGAAGGAGTCATAAATAGACAGAGAGAAAAAGGGCTAGGCTGTGGAAAGAAGGAAAAAGGAGCGGAGCTGTTTGAAATGCCTTTTCCACATCCAGTGCAGCACTAACTTGCCCTTGGAGCACACTTTTCTGTGAGCCTGGTCTCCTGGAGGGCACAGGGGAGACAAAGGCAAAACCAGACTAAGCCCTGCCTTTCTGCCTGTGCCCCAGTTCCTGCTGTGGGCTCTCTGTGCTGTTTCCCTTGGAAGCAGATACCTTTGCATAGTTGGACATGCCCTCTAGTGTAGACTGTTTCTTCTGCATGTGCCCGGCAGGCACCCATGCACACACATGCACACAAACTACACACTAGCAGGCTCCCGGTGGGTCTTCTTGCCTCTAGGTTTAAGCCAAGTAAGAATCAGGTTGTTTTAGGTCTGGCTGGGGGACCACCTTGCGCTGCCCCCCTGGACCAGGCGAGGAGTGCCTGGGTTAATCCAAATCAATGGATATGCAACGGCACTGCTTCACTCGTGTGACCCTCTTCTTCTTGGTGGGTGGCTGCAGTTCAGGACAGTTGAGTGTGACCATCATGGTGGTGAATTTCTTGGGCTTACAGAAGGAGCAAGACTGGAAGGAGCCCTCCTCTTTCCGGATGTGCCTGGGGATGTAGAAGGAGTTGCACTGACCATAGCAGAAGCGGTTGATGATGGTGCGGCTGTTGCAGCCCTCTTCGTGGATGGTCTGCTTGAGGGGCTGGGTTTTGCACCAGTCTCGCTTCAGGTACTTGCGCTCTGTCACATGCAAGGCCTCCTGGCTGGACTCCAGCACCTCCTCCCCCGGCATGGCAGTACCTCGCCCTTGGCCCCGCCCTCGGTTCCTGGAGCCAGGCTGAGGAGACTGAGTCTGCTCTGAGTCATTATGCTGGGCCTTGTCTGGTGGGGGGATGGCACCTTGGGACCCAGTCTTCTTCCCTTCAGCAGCTGGCAGCAGGGTCCCCAAGAGGAGAAGCAGGGCTCCCACAGTGTAGGCGGTGCGGCTCATGCTATGAGAGGGAAAGAGAGAGGGGAGACACCAATGAGGGAGAAGTGAATGAATGAAAATGTCCACTGTAAGGGTTCATATCTTACCCAGCCCTTGTTACCATTGTCAAGAATGGTATTCACTGCTCAACATATAGATCTCACTGAATTAGGTATTATTATTCTCAAGGGCTGGGTGGTGGTAATACACATGTTGAGCACACATGTTGCCATGCACAAGGATCCAGATTCAAGCCTTCTATCCCCACTTGGGGGAGAAGCTTCATGAATGGTAAAGCAGTGCTGTAGGTGTTTCTTGTTTTCCTTCCATCATCATCCCCCCTTCAATTTCTATCTTATCAACTAAAAGAAAGAAAGCAAAAAAAAAATAGATACTACTATTCTCATTGCCCTATGGGATATTCAGATCCAAGCTCAGGCAGGGCCTCTCCTCACATGTGGTACCACAGAAATTTCTTCCTGGCTCAACCCCAGTCACATTCAAAATGTTTTGCTGCTGCCAGGCATTGCAAGAAGGCCTTTCAGGGAACCAGAAGGCACTTGGCTGAGTGAGGAATGACTTCCTTGGATGACAAGTCCACACTGAGGTTTTAGACAAAGTCCTGGGGCCACAACTTGCCCTCTGACCTTAAGCAATTCACTTTATTTCTCAATAAATTACTCATCCAAACAAAGATGCAAATACTTTGTCTCCCCAGACAGGGTGTTCAGATCAAATTTGATGTAACAATGAACACAAGAGGGTGAAACCTTAGTGGACTGTGATGGTAAAAAGGAGGGTATTGCAGAGGCAGGTATGCAGGGAAGGGAGGGGAGTTACAGAAGGAGAGGAGAAGAAAGAAAAGAAAGGAGAAGGCAGAAAAGAAGAGAAGGAAAAAAGGAAGTATGTTTTTATTTTAAATTTTTGCTGCATAAAAAGGGGAGAGACTGAATCACATAAGACAGGTGGAGATAAATGGATAGATAGATAGATAGATAGATAGATAGATAGATAGATAGATAGATAGATATGGAAGTCAGAGCACCACTCTGGTGTATGTGGAACTAGAACCTCAGGCATGAAAGTCCAATGTTCTAGCTGCTGAACCATTTCCCCAGCAACAAGAATTTGTAAAAGCAGAGAAAGGAGCTATCTGTAGAAATAGCTGTCTGGGGGGATATTATTAAAATATGTCATCTAATGCCCAGGAGACAGCACAGGGGGTTAAGCAAGAGTTTCATGCCTGAGGCTTCTGAGATCTGTAGTTCAACCCCAACACTACCATAAGCCAGAGCTGAGCAATGCTCTGGCTTAAAAAGAAAAATAAAATGCATATCTGGATTTAGTAGGTATGCATTGATTTTCTTTTCTAGGTTTTTATTTTTTAGCAGTAGAGGAGACAGTAAGCCAGAGCATCACTCTGGTACATGCATTGCTGAGAATGAGCTAGGGACTGCCCACTTACAAAGCCAGTACTCTAGTCACTGTACCACCTCCCAAGGCCACTGCTTTGTTTTCTAACAAACTTTGAATAATATCTGAAGTACTTGTAGTTAGGCTGAAAGGACTTTCTTTTCAATGAATGCAGTTTCCAGTTCATAGTCCTCCCTCTTTGGGCTGTCATTCCTATCTATCCTGAATCCTGAGGTTCTTCCTACCCCAGCCCTCCACCATAGTTTTCTGACCCTAGTGACACAGCTATGAAGCAACCATACCCCTGCTGTCTTCGGAATACCTAGTTTACACACGATTGCCACAAAGTCATTTAATGGTAATATAGCAAACCTCTCCCCAAGGATGATATAGGTGATATTATTACCTAAAACAACTACCTTTCAATGACTAAGACTAAGGAATCCATGTTCTCTAAGTAACTGTTCCTGAGAAGTAAAGGCCATTCAAACCCTAAAGATTACATCAAAGATAACTAAATATTAAATTTGGGCCAGCAATGTAGCCCACTTGGATAGTGCACTTCTTTGTCATACACTCAGCCCAGGTTTGAGCAGAGCACCCACTGCAGTGGAGGAAGCTTCAGTGCTAAATCAGTGAGTGAAATAAAAATGTAAAGATATATTTAAGTCCAAGAAGTGGCACAGTGGCTAAAATGATAGACATATAAACATGAGGTCCTGAGTTCCATTTCTGGAATCATGTATGCCAGAATGATAGAATGATGCTCTGATTCTCCCTTTCTCTCTCTCTCTCTCTCAATATATAAAAGTATTTTAAAAACCTATTTAATTTAAATAATCCTTAAATGGTATCCTCCTTCCAACATTAACCTCATATTTCTGGGCAAGTTCAAGTTCGAGCCTGGTAATGTGACATTTAGTTGCTCTGACAGCAGGCTCCCTGGCTTTTGTCAGTTTATGTTACAACATCTCTGTTCTTTAAACAGAGCCATTTTTGTTCCAAGAACAAATAATAATAATAATAATAATAATAGTAATAATAATGTCCTTGTTTTGTCTCTTAAGAAAATCATCCATAAGAAAACTCCAGCTCAGAAAGAGTGCTTCTTTCCCCCTAAAGAATAAAGTAACTTGAACCATCACCTTTCAGTATTCTAGGAAATACATTGTGAGTTTGAGAAGCTTTCACAAGTTTCTTCCATTATTCAGTTTGGGTCCAGGATCTATGCTAAGATCAGTCTCTGCTCATCTCAAAAGAAAGGCATATGAGCTAGCCGTAAGGCCTACAACTTCTCCCACCCCTGCTAAAGTCCAGCTCAGGACAGTTCTGCCCTCCCAGTTCAAGACCCTCCATGCCCATTATCACAGGAGCTAATCTGAGACTGGACTGAAATGGAGGTGACAGAACAGGTTTACATGCTGAGGCTGTCCCCAACTACAAACATCTATTCCAAAAATGTAACGGTGCTTTCTAGAAACCAACTTCAGGCCAATTATACTCAACTTTTTCTTCTCACCACTCTCATTTGTGACTACAGACACATCTCTAGTGCCTGGCCTAGAGTATGTGCTCATCTGTTAACAGAATGAATGCTTCTGATCACACTGATGTTCAGTTTCCAATTTCTCAGTTCAAACTACCTTACTATGTCCCAATAAAGGTCACAGACAATTGCAGTCCTTTGGATTTCTGATGATCAGTATGGCCAATGCCTTAGCAGGGCAGCTCTTAGTATTTGTTTTTCCTTTCCTGGGAAACTCCGGATGCCACTACTTATGTTTTCATCTGGTCTCAGATATTGACAGAATGTTGTGTCTTGTTTTTTTTTTTTTTAGTTAAGCTACTGTGTTCACTACAGTAGAATCCAATGAGAAATCAGTGATTTGAAAAATTGACAAGTAGAGGTTTTAATTGTAATTTGGACAGACACCCTGTTTCTATGGACACAAGCATACTTCCATAAGTCAAAAGGACTTAAGAAAAGTGGGCTTAAGAAAAGTAGACCTTCCCTCCCTTCCTTCCTTCCTTCCTTGCTTCTTTCCTTCCTTCCTTTCCTCTCTCTCTCTCACTCTCTCGCTCTCTCTTCCTCTTTCAATTAGAAAACTGCTCAATTCTGGCTTATTGTAGTGCCAGGGGTTGAACTTAAGACCTTGGAGCCTCAGGCATGAAATTTTTTTTGTGTAAACACTATTCTCTCTCCCCAATTCCAAAGAGCAGATTTTTCTAAAAATAAGATTTACAATGTTGTGAACTAGTTTTCAATTTGGACAGACTTTGAGGTCTTCAGCACTCATTGCAAGACCTCAGATATTTAGAGGAGGAAAGGCCAGCTTTAGGAATCTTGGTCAACACAGACTAGGAGAACAGCAGTGCCCTGAGGAGTTCTACACATTCTAAACAAGTAAGAATGAGGCCTGTGACAGTACTGAAACTAGGATGCTGACAGGTCACTGTGGCCACCCCAAGCCAATATGGATTTCCCAGTGAAGGGAATCAGAGCTTCCCTCCTGGAATCTCAGCTGTATGGCCATCAAATAATTGCACTATGTACAAATATCATACAGGTGGAAGAAACCACGAAGATAGGAATGCCTTAAGGTAAATTATTTTCCACATTGTCACCTAGCAGGATGTCCCATAATCAAAATTCAGTCCAAATGCTAATCCAGATTTATGACCAACCTTTCATGACCAAACATGAAAGGCATATTCCATATGGTGCTTTCCATTTATGGAATCACCCACCCATATTCTTAAATTAAACTGCATCTCATGAACTCAGAGTGCATCAAAGAGCCCCCTAAGACCTCTCTTTATTCTCCTGTGTGGAATGGTATTATTTTCAAAACCTACCTCAACTTACCCACAATGCATGCCTGCTCCTCAAAGTAAGGTGATCATATTTTTAATATTTATTTCTTTGTGTATTAATGAAAGAGAACACCACTCTGGCGTGTTTGATGTCAGGATTCAAACACAGGTTCTCATATTTGAGAGTCCAATGCTTAATCCACTATGCCACCTCCTAGGTGCTTGTGAGATTTTTGTGGTGAGCTTTCTCTGCAACACTTCTCCACTACCAAAAGCTATCCCCCCCCCCCGCCCTCCTGCTTTTATCACTGTCTTCCCCTCCAATGAGCTTGACGCAGAGAGTAGTAAAGCTCTCCAAGCAAGTCTTCTCTACCTGATGCTTCTTCCCTGCTTCCCTCAGTGACCAAAAGCAGACATCTACATACTAAATAAGCCACATTAGCTCTTCTGTCCTGTGCAGAGCTTAACAGTGTATTCCAATCTTCATCAGGACTCTAAGAAATAAAACTGTGACCTGATTCCAATGTTCAAAATGTTCTTGGGGATGCTTAGATCAGTTCCTTTCAGGACTTATCTGTTTCTCCTTTTAGCTAGCCACCTTGCTCATGCCGTGCAGAAAAGAGACAATTACAGAAAAGAGACAATGATCAGCAATTCAGATGTCTGTACGAGAACTTCTGGTTAACCCCTCCTGGCAAGTCAACTTGTGGAAAGACAGTCCACAGACATGACATCACACTGATCTCCCAGAATATTATCTAGAGGATGTGACAGCAAATGCTCTATATGCAGGTCATGCTTTGGAATACTCTGTTTTCCTTAAGACTAGATCTTTTGGATGAGCACAATTCCTTTTGATTTGAGCTTTAAATTGAAAAGGATAAGCAATGTCTAAAAATTGAGATTGTCTGAAGAATACATTGGGCTGACTTTCCTGAAAAACTGCACTATAAAGGTAAGATTTTGTGGTTGAAAACTGCATACAGATTTTATAGCAAGTAAGTTGCAAAGTGTTAAATATTAAAAGCTCACTACTGAGTGACAGCCAAGTTTGTTTTTATATAGAAAAAGATGTGTATGAGCCCCTGTGCATGTGGGATTTGAGGGTTAACTACATAATCATCCTGAGGTATGTTCTAGTGCTGTATTAATGCCACTGCTCCTTCAATGTCTCTGCTGATAACAAGAGTTATCCATATTTTTATGGCTTCCAACAATATTTACTACATTGTGTTTCTGTGTGTGAGGAATCTGGGAACATCTCAGTTTGATTCTCCATTGAGAGTCTCTTGTAGGCTGCCATAAAGTATTGACAGAGACTGCAATTATTACTACATTTTGCTGATGCAGACTCTGCTTTCAGACATATTTGTGTGGCTATGCCTTATGTTTTTAAGCCCTTACTATATCAGGTACTATTGTTATTTCTGGATAAGGTTCATAGTTTAGTTTTCACAGTCAGTTATGAGGTAGATGATAATTTCTGCCTTTGACCAGTCAGGGATTCCACATGCAGGAAAGTTCAGAATCTGTTCAAGGTCACACCGCTCTTAAATGGGAGCTCTTAAAGGAATGCCAATAGGTTTGAGCCTCTTCCTATGTAGTCTTCAAATTGCATGTCCTTAATCACTATTCTGTGGACACTCAGCTCTGATAAGTTACCCAGTATTTAGCAAGTGATATGTGCACTTGGTTCTAGTACAATAATGTGTAAAGGTTATTGCAGCTCAAATAGCTCTGTCCTATATCTACATATGCAAAGAAAAAGATGTCTCTTGTCCTAAGAATTATTGGTGTCCTTTGCATTTCTCAAAGCATATGTTCAAGCTGAAGAAAATTCCTTGCAGATGTACCACAAGAGCTGGTAACACTTGCCTGCTCTGCCCTTTCGGTTGGATGCTGCAGTGCCCACCCCCCACCTCCCAACTTTCCTTTACATGAAAGGCTTAGGTTTTCCTGTCTGCTCCTTGCTCTTTCTCCTATAACATGCTCCACAACTTCACTGTCAACAGGCATTTCTTAGAAGAGGGGCACACAATTGCTTGGCATTTTATCAATGTCAATACTTAAGTATGAAAAGTGAGGGTGTGTTTTGTTGGAGACAAGGCAGGCAGTTTGAAGTGATGTGGGGACATAGCCAGTGCTTATTCTTCGCTATGTAACCACACACAGAAGGACTGAGGGAGTCAGCCTGGATTTCCTATACAGCGCAGGTTACCAAAACGTAATGCTCAAAATGAACTGCTGAGAAAATAGGAAACCTGGGAAATTGTTAAGTTTACAGAAGACTTTAATTCTTGAAAAGACCATTGGGCTAAACACACACACACACAGACACACATACACACACACACACTTAACCAACTCTTAAATAACTAGCACTAAAAATTAGAGTATAAATTATCCAGCGTAGTAACTAGACTGTAGCAGGAAAGAAAGATAAAAACTCATAGTTGTTCAGACCTTTCCTCCTTTGAAAATTTCAACACTTCAGGTTCCCAATGTCACCCCCCACCAAATAAAATAAAATAAAGTAAATTAGGAGGAAGAGGGTTGCAAAGACATGGAGGGAGAGAAGAATCTCTCCCTGGGATGGGAGCTATCTTAACTCCTTTCAGCTATTTATTTAACCTTTGTGTATAGTCAGAAGGAAGTCACTAATCTGGGGTCCCTGGAACCACTATCCACTTAGCAGAATGGGTTATTTTCATCAGCCTGTGACCTGGCATCATCTCTACAGAAAAGATAATCAGCAGTGAGCATATCACACCACTGGGATCTGTTCTTTCTAGCAGGAGATCCAATTACCCACGAATGGTCACCTTTCTCCCTTTGTATCATTCAAAATGTGATTGTAACTCCAAACTTGGGAGTCTATATTTCTGTCTAAATACACTTGCCGGGCTGTGGGCTGTGGGGAGATAGCATAATAGTTATTTAGGCAAATAGACTCTCTTGCCTGAGGCTCCAAAGTCTCAGGTTCAATCCCCTACTCCACCATAAACCAGAATTGAGCAGTGCTTTGGTAAAAATAAATAAACAAACAAATAAATACGCCTGAGTTTCCAATCAGCAGAGGGTAAGGAATGACCTGAGAGCCCACTCAAGCCGGTTCAGTGGCCTGAAGGCTCCCTCCTGCCCCTCCCCCCCTCCCTACTCCCCCAAGTAGTGGCTGGTCACCTCCATCTGGCCCAGGTCTTGTAGCCCGAACCCTGCACGGTAAGATGCCAATCTGCGGAATCCCCCCAAAGAAAAGCTGGGGGTGGGTTTATTCCCCAAGCCTGAAATTTACAAATTAACTCATTCTGACAGCACTGGTCTTGCTCAACCATCCCCAGAGAAGACTGGGGAGGTGTGGAGGGGGGCGAGGGAAGACCAGGCGTCTCACCTGGAGACCAACCTCTGGCCATCAGCCCTGCTAGTAAGGCAGCAGTGAGGCGAGGGTCTTCAGGACACAGATTAAGAGGTATCTCCAGTCCCCACGCCATACCGGGTAGTGTCTGCTGCCAGGCGCCTGGACAGCAACGGTTCAGTCAAGGAATGCATAGAGCGCAGAGAAGCCTGCAAGGGGGACCTAGAGCCCAGGGGTGCGGCCAGCTCCTGGGTGTAGGCTGCATTTGCAAGGTGGCTTCGAGCTTGAGATCCCGCAGCGCCAGTCCGCAGTCCCAACGCCTCTGCCCTTGTTGGGGGGTGGGGGTGAGGAGGTCCTCCATCTCACTTTGGCAAAGGGGCTAACAGCCCAGCTCCTCATCCTGCAGTCCCTCACAGGACGATTCGCTCAGGGCGCTCCCGAGGTCCGCGGCCCCAGGGACCCACCGCAGACACAGGGTCCCCTCCGGGCAGCAGTCCCGCCGCAGATCCCCGGGCTCCCGCTGCCCAGAATGCGCAAGGGCGCGCCTGGCAAGGAGGGCACTCATGCACACCGGAGCATGGCAGCTGGCTCCGGAGATGGCAGTGAGACGCGGGAGCCTCTGTGAGCAACCTCTTTCCCAAGTTTTCTCTCCTGTCTGTGCACAGCGAAGGCACGGCGGGCCTCCAGGGTTTGCGGGATCTTGGGCTGCACCCACCGGGAACTGGCGAGAGTGTGCCCTGCACACACATGTCTGCGGACCCCAGTGCACACATGCATACGCACACACGGGGCTGGCGCTCACCTGTCAGTGACGGGGGTCTGCGCTGGTGACGCGTGGTGGAGGGGTACCACCGAGGCGCGGGCCTTCCGGGCTGGGCGCGGGGTCACCGGGACCTGGAGGAAGGCGCTCTGGGCACCGAGTGCTGGGCATCGCGCCGGCTGCGGTTTAAATGCGGGCGGCCGCGCCTCTCCATTGGCCAGGCGCCGCAGCCGCGGCTGGCCCCGCTGCCGCCCCCTTTCCCGGTCCTGCCCCCGCCCCCGCCCCCGCACCCCGCCTGCTTCCCGCGGGGTCCCCGCTCCGCGGGCCTCGCCTCTTTGTCTGCTCCCCCCGCAAGGACCGGCGGAGAGAGGTCACCCCAGGGAACCGCGCCTGGAATGCACAGCAAATCACATTTTCCGCTCCCGTCGGAGGGGGAAGCGCGGAGGAGCCCCCCCCCAACCCCCCCAACCCCTGCTCGGGGCCCCGCGCTCCTCCGCCCGCCCCGCGGGGCGCCCGCTAGCCGAGCCCAAGCCCGAGACTGCGGGGCCCCGGGGAGGGAGCGTGCCCGCCAGACGCGGCGGGGTTGCGGCCGCAGAGGCTCCAGCGCGGCTCCGCTGGAGGCTCCTGGCTCGCAGGGCGCTGACCCCCGCGGCCCCGTACCCCCGCGGGCTCGCTGGCCTGACACCCTCCTCTCGGCCCTCCCGCGGTCCCCAGCTCCCAGGCTGAGAACGGAGAGGGGGCGGGGGGTGACAGAAACTTAGACTCAAGAAAGTCAAGGTATCCGTCCCTCCACTATCGTAAAAAGATGAGAACAATAGCCAGGCGGGAAGGAGGTTTTCGGAAACCTGTTCAAGATGAGTAAATCAGAAAAAAAAAAAAAAAAAAAAAAAAAGGAGACGCCAAGACGAGGAGAGAACGTCCCCAGAAAATTTAAGACAAAAGCCTCTATATGTGACAAGTCCATGTCACATTCTGTATTTATTACCAGAAAAAAAAAGGAAAACGGGAGGAGGGGGGGACGAAGAGAAAAGAAGGCTAGCGGCGAACAGACCAAACGCATAAATATGTCTCTGTAGATGAGTGAACACTTTCATTTGTTCTCTGGGCTTACAACCGATTCCTCGAGCTGTGTGTAGGAGTCGGAGCCCTGCAAAAGTCAGCCCGGATGCGAGCCCTGAAGACCCAGGTCAGAAGATGGCTTGGGACAGGGGGTGGGGTGGGTGGGGGGAGTGGGTTATAGAAGGAAATTCGAAGGTGTCTGCGCTGACTAGAGCAAAAATAAGCAAAAGGGTGAATTAATGAAACCCATAAACGGTACTTGTGAAACAACCCTGACTTGAGTACTTAGCTAAGAAAACAAAAGTTAAGTCAGTGTGGTGATTTTTTTTTCTCCCCTTTTTTTCTTTTTAGCCAGGCATTAGAAGGAAAAATACACTGAATACCTACCTGCTAGATACTGTTAGGAGCTTGAAGTCGATTTAAAAATAAATAATGAAAATATGGAAGTCTGCATTAAATCAATAGTCGGAGAATCCTCATCTCTTAGAGTCCTGTAGACACACGCGGTGGTTTCAAGCATGAACTTTACATGCTTTTCCATATTTTGTTGTTGTTAAAGACCCTCAGAAGCCATAGTTTGTAGTTGCCAGTAAAATGAGGGCATTTAAAGGACTTGGTGGTTTATTCAGGGTCCAGGTGGCTGGGAGAGAGCTAGTTAGAAATATACACACAATACTTGGGAAATTAACACTGCAGTGCTGACCACCAGAGAACTAGTTTTTCTCTGCATTTGTAATCTTCCTTTCCAAAGAAAAGAGAAGTTTATTTTATAAATTTATTGTCATTCTAATCTAGAATCAATGCTTATCATTCTAATCTAGAATCACCACTCCCAGCCTCAGACTCATATAAACTATCCTAAAATATACACACACACAGTTGGGTTGGGGGGTGAGTAGAGCTGACTTCTTGAATGGAAAGTATTTTGTGTGTGTGTGGGGGGGTTCTCTGTGTAGAGTAAATGCGATTGATAAATCACTATGACTCCTACTCAGGAAGCTTCTCATATTCTTTAGACACCCATCTCTCAAGCTATATCATTTCACTCCATAACCCTCTGTTCTATAATTTAATCGCTCCACAGAACAATTGTCATTTATCTCTCCCAACCACTAGAACAGGATAATTAGGAATTTGCCTTGGTCATTCTCATTACACAACGAACACAGAATGCAAAGTATCTAACATATAATTATAGCAAATAAATAACTGGGGGGGTGCTATTCAGCTCACTCCTACTAATTAGTATTACTAAGTGAGCTGAATGCTGAGGTAGAACCACCATGAATCTGATAAGTCCACATCTCACAGAGTTTGCAGTCTACTATGTTTGTAAATATTTACAGAGATATCCAAACTTTTCATTCCCCATATTTGTGTTTCCACAGCTTTCAACTAGTCACTGCAAACCATTATCCACTCAGAATAAAGGCTTAAGAATGAAAACTCTTCAGACCTTTTTAACCATAATTACATAATTGAAAGTTGCTTTCAGTAAAGAGTGGGGGGGGGGAGGGTATTAGGGAGTAGAAAAAGAAGGAGAAGGATTCCAAGGAGTTTAAATGTTAACATTTTAAACCTGAGATGCCTAAGCAGAGGTGACTGAGTGGTAAGTTTCACAGAGGTTATGGGGAGAAGTTAGAGCCATCTCAGCTACTGGTGTATAAAAGGCAAGTCCATTATTTCTTCTGTTTAATTCACCTACCTGTGGAATGTACTTGTCTTCATCTAACTTCCAAGACACTATAAGGAGAAGTTACTCTCTAGATTTGGGCAAGGATTTAAACTGGAATTTCAGATTTAATTGATTCATTTGCTTTCTATACAGATTTTGATTGACTGAAGTATTGATAGCTTAGACAGGTGATTTCATTGTTTAGCTATGAAGGAATTAAGACACACCAGGTTTTACCCAATGTTTCCTATCCTTCTAATAACACAGCACTTACACATGATGAAAAGTGAAAACAGATTAGTATCTAATGGGATTTAGGTTTACTGTAGTAGGATTTTTTTTTTTTCAGACAGAGCTAGGCAAAGAGAGAGTAAAAGAGAGTAAAAGACCACGTCACTGAAGCTTCATTCAGTATTGCAGAGGTTTGGCCTGGGTTGCACACATAGCAAATCAGTACACTATCCAAGTGAGCTATTTTGCTGATCCTCTAGTAGAAAATTTAATATAAATCAATGCTTTGTATAACCTACAAAGAAGAAACTAAACACTAAAGTAAAAAAGTTCTTTCTTTAGGGGCTGGAGAGACAGCATAATGAAAAAAGACTCTCATGCTTGAGGCTCTGATGTCCCAGGTTCAATTCCCAGCCCCACCATAAGCCAGAGCTGAGCAGTGCTCTGGTCTTTCTCTCTGTATCACTCTTTCTCATTAATATACATATATATCTATGTGTATATATATATATATATTCTCTTTTTTATCAATTAAATGTTCATAGCTATTCATAGTGTTCACACAACATGTATGACTGGCAGGAAGGAAAAAGCCAGGAATTTCTTAAAAAGTTATCTTTATTTATTTGTTGGATAGAGACAGTAAGAAATTGAGAGAGAAAAGTGAGCTAGAGAGGGAGAGAGAGACAGAGAGACATTTGCAGCACTGTTTCACCACTCATGAAGCTTTCCCTCTGCAGGTGGGAACTGGGGACTTGAACCCAGGTCCTTGTGCATTGTAACATGTGAGCTCAACCTGGTGCACCACCACCCAGCCCCAGTCATGAATTATTAATAAGAAAAATAATCAATTAATAATAAAATAATCATTAAAGAAAAAACAGCAAATGACATAACAGAAAAAAAAATGGGGAAAGCACATGAAAACTGAAGCAAATCTGAGCACTTCACAAAGGAAGAAAAGAAAATCCAGGAGACAACTCAGCAGTAACATATCCAGGAGGTCCCTAGCCTGAGCCCTGGCGACACCTTTAGCCAGAGCTGAGGAGTGGTCTGATAAAGAAAGGAAGGAAGCAATAAGTCACCAACAAACATAAAAAGATGGTAAATTATGGTATTAAATTGGCAAAAGGCATACTGAAATATAAAAAATATAAAAAATGTTCCCATGTGTCAGTAACTGTACTGTAAATCATGAACTCCCCAATAAAATGAAAATAAAAATATATTTGCTTATCTGCCAATATCCACCTCTGAGAAGGGTGTGGAGAAGCAAGTACTAAAACTTATTGCCAGTGAGAGTGTAAATTGTTATAACCACTCCACAGCCTCAGTTGTCAACAAAAGCCTGTCTTTTCTATTGTGGTTTCTAGAGGATTGTTGTCATCGGGGCACTGAGGATATTACCCTTGTGCGTTTCCTCTACTGCCAAATCCAGTCAAGGTGGCCATGTCTTCAGAGCACCCACAAGTCTATTAAATGTTTATACTGGGTTGTTGGAAAAGTCCTAATGCATTTTTACATAGAACAGAAAAATACCTCATGACAGCCCACTATATCTGCTGACATAACTGAGGCTCAACAACTCCTGCCTAGCCACTACTTTCCACACGCAGTCAAACATTGACCAGTTCCCTGTATGTGGCAAATATCTGTGGGTATGAAAACTCTGAACAGTGCTGCCAGATATAAGCATATAAAAAGCATATAAAGCACAGATGATTTTAATATAATTCAGAACCTAGCATCACCCGACTATTTCATACACCACCCACAGTGCAGTGCAATACATAAGGGGTGAAAGTGTCCAAGTATGAGCATGGTCTTCTACAGTCAACATGCAGACAGACCGAAAGAAAAAAAAAAAAAGAATCTAAAAAAATCAGGTTCCTAGCATTCCTGGGAGAAACTGGGCGCCTCTGGGTTAAGCCTAAATCCAATTGTCTGTATTTTATAAATGGCAATAGTGACGGCCTCTGCGTAGATGATGAAATTAAGAAAAATAAGCTCTGTGAAAGTGTTAGACATGTAGCAGACACCCAATAAACAGCAGTGTCTACGTGGATATGAGTTCATTGGGAGCTAGAACAAAGAGAATGAATGTATAATGTCAACATGATCTGTATTTTATGTATCTTTCCATTGGTAGTGTAAGGTGCCCTGGATGCTCCCAAGGAGGTAATTGATAAACTAGGAGTACTTGCCTAGGGAAAAGGGAAACAGGGAGGGAAGAAGGCAGGCAGGCAGGGAGGGTGGGAGAGTCAAAAGGAAAGGAAAGAAAGGGAAGGGAAGAAAAAGAGTGATACCATTCCAGTAAATGGCACGGCAACTTCTATTTTTGGTATGAACCAGAAAATGATATAAGCAAAACAGCAAAGCAAAGCTGGCTCACTTTGACTTGCATCAGAATAATTTCTTTAGCCAACAAAACTTGTAGTTCTCCAAATATGTTCACTGCAGAGACAGAACCTAAGAAAGAAAGCCCAGAAGATGTTCAGTGCAACAGGGTCAGACTCTATGCCCAGAACTGCTGGCAGAGGCATGTGAGTGAAACAAGACAGAAAGGTAGAAACAAAAGTATTTCTCAGTAGAGATTTACTTACTCAGTGTCTCTGTATAACCTGCTTGAAATGAAGCTTTCTTCTGGTCAGCAGACTGGGTGTCTCCTTAAATACCAAATGTTTCTATTTGTTCTGAGCTCTCTTGTGATACCACTCTTAAAGAAAACTGAATGGGACTTTAATCAGTTATTGATTTTCTGCTTTCCCTCTCAACCAGACATTTGAACAGCTATGGTTCTTGGCTAAACTTTTTGGTATATAGGTTCCAAGAAAAGCTCATTCTGCTGTAATTTTAAAATGTCAATGCCTTGGAGAAGATCTGCTGAATACGATTATTAAGCTGAAGGTCTCTGAGTTTTGGTCCATTGTTTTTGGCTCCCTGGCTCCTTATTTGACTTTTGACTTAATTTAATCATTTCAGGTTTGGCTTCCTTGAGCTCGCTGTTATGTACCAGGAGCTATGTTTTAAGATTTGCATTTTCTCTTTTTCTCCTTTTCTTTTTAATATATTTTTTATTTAAGAAAGGATAAACTAACAAAACCATAGGGTAGGAGGGGTACAACTCCACACAATTCCCACCACCCAATCTCCATATCTCATTCCATCCTCTGATAGCTTTCCCATTCTCTATCCCTCTGGGAGCATGGACCCAGGGTCATTGTGGGTTGCAGAAGGTAGAAGGTCTGGCTTCTGTAATTGCTTCCCCGCTGAACATGGACATTGACTGGTCAGTCCATACTCCCAGTCTGCCTCTCTCTTTCCCTAGTAGGGTGGGTCTCTGGGGAAGACGAGCTCCAGGACACATTGGTGGGGTCTTCAGTCCAGGGAAGCCTGGCCGGCATCCTGATGGCATCTGGAACCTGGTGGCTGAAAAGAGAGTTAACATACAAAGCCAAACAAATTGTTGAGCAATCATGGACCCAAAGGTTGGAATAGTGGAGAGGAAGTATTGGGGGGTGGAGGGGTACTCACTGCAAACTCTAGTGTACTTCTGCTTTCAGGTATATATTTTGCAGTAGTTTATGGATACGTGTGAACATATGCTCTCTCTCACAGAACCTGGTGTATATCTAGGTTTTGAGACTTTGTTAGAAAGTGAGCCACCTGGGATAGAATTAGAGAATACTATGAAAGGAAAGGTCTAACCCAAGTAATGAAGCTGAAGGGTTGTCATTCCACACCTGAAGTCTCTGGACACAGTCTGAGGTGAAGCATGTTGAGGTGGCAATCGTTGCACTGATTAGGTTGCGATTGGCTGATGCAATATTATTTGATATGGATTGGGAGAGGCATGCCAGAAAGTGTGCCCTATCGTAAGGTTCCAGGACTGGGGGAAATATAGGCTCTATAGTGGAGATGTGAGGTTCCTGCTGTCTTAGGGTTCAAAAAGACAATGGATAGTTATTGTTATCATCACATTATTTGGTAATTGGGTTAACTCTGAAAAGTCCTTTTGTTAGGGTTTGCTGTATAGTACCTAGTATCTTATATAGCTGTGCCACTGGTTGCTTCTGATCTACTTGGTCTAGGCTTTTGAGAGAGTCCACATATCAAATACACAGCCTATATATTTAAAAGACTCAGTCTGTGTTTTAAAAACTTCAAGACATACAATTAATTTTCCCCCTCTCATATTAATTAACTAGTGATTTATATGACTACACTTTACTAGGAGTGTACATAAACACCATTCCCACCACCAAAAGACTGTGTCCCATCCCACCCACCCACCGCCACCCCCACCGGCCCAGCAGCCGTATGTCCACCCTCCCCCTCACCACAGGGCTTTTACTTTGGTGCCCTACTTACAATTTGGTCAGATCCTGCTTTTAGTTTCCCTTTCAGATCTTCTTACTCAACTTCTGTTGATGAGTGGGATCATCCCATACTCATCTTTATCTTTCTCACTTAGCTCACTTAACATAATTCCTTCTAGCTCTGTCCACGATGGGTCAGAGAAGGTGGGTTCATTGTTCTTGATAGCTGTATAGTATTCCATTGTGTATATATATCACAGCTTTCTCAGCCACTCATCTGTTGTTGGGCACCTGAGTTGCTTCCAGGTTTTAGCTATTATGAATTGTGCTGCTATGAACATAGGAGTACACACCTCTTTTTGGTTGGGTGTTATGGAGTCCTTGGGGTATAACCCCAGTAGAGGAATTACTGGATCATATGGAAGGTCCATGTCTAGCCTTGTGAGAGTTTTCCAAACTGCTCTCCACAGAGGCTGGACCAATTTACATTCCCACCAGCAATGCAAAAGGGTTCCTCTGTCCCCACAACCTCTCCAGCATTTGTTGCTGCTGTCCTTTTTGATGTATGCCATTCTCACAGGAATGAGGTGGTATCTCAATGTTGTCTTCATTTGCATTTCTCTGACAATCAGTGACCTGGAGAAGTTTTTCATATGTTTGTTAGCCTTTTGGATCTCCTCTGAGGTGAATGTTTTGTTCATATCCTCTGCCCATTTTTGGATGGGGTCATTTGCTTTTTTGGTGCTAAGTTTGCTGAGCTCTTTATATATTTTGGTGATTAGTTTCTTGTCTGATGTATGGCATGTGAAGATCTTTTTCTTCTTTTTTTAAAAAAATAGTTATTTATTCCCTTTTGTTGCCCTTGTTGCTTTATTGTTATAGTTATTGTTGTTATTGATGTCATTGTTGGATAGGACAGAGAGAAATGGAGAGAGGAGGGGAAGACAGAAAGGAGGAGAGAAAGAGAGACACCTGCAGACCTGCTTCACCGCTTGTGAAGTGACTTCCCTGCAGTTGGGGAACTGGGGGCTCGATCTCCTTTTTTTTTTAAGGCATGAAGCAGGTGTGAGATTTTACATTCCATTCACATATACCAATTTACTACATCACTTCAAAGATTTGTATGATGATATAAACATATGACAAGATAATCATAGAAACAATAGAAAATTGAGACAATACAAAAAAAAATTTTAGTCTTCATAGTCTCACAGCCCCTAAATAATGAGTTTTCACCTATATCACACACCACACATGAAGATTAGATAATTAATAAATGCTAGATATAAATAGTTGATTCATCTTTGTTAATCACTGAATTGGTACCACACAACTAGGCTTTATACACCTGATTGAATTTTATCTTTACAACAAGCTTGTGAAGTTGAAGTTATTCTCTACTCCTTTTAAAGATGTACAGAGTGATTCTGTGACTGTCTCAAGGGCATATAACCCCATATGTGGCAGAGGAGGGATTCACCTCAGTTTATATCTGTGTTTGATCCTCTTAATCTTCTACATGGTTTTGGATGATAGGAATGATATCCAACTCACTTGGGTACTCTACTGCTTTGCCTTGTGCAGTGCCTGACTCCCACTGCACTGAAAGAAGCTTCAGCACTGTAATTTCTTTTCTTTTTCTCTGTCAGCAATGCTGTTTTCTTTTCTTTTTTTATTTATTTATTTTTTTGCTTCCAAGGTTATCACTGGGGCTCAGTGCCTGCAGTATGAATTCACTGCTCCTGGAGGCTATTTTTTTCCCTTTTGTTGCCCTTGTTATCATTGTTGTTATTATTATTGTTGTTGTTGCTGTCATTGTTGGATAGGACAGAGAGAACTCAAGAGAGGTTGGGAAGACAGAGAGGGGGAGAGAAAGATAGATTCCTGCAGACCTGCTTCACTGCCTGTGAAGCAACCCCCCTGCAGGTGGGGAGCCAGGAGCCTGAACTGGGATCCTTATGCCAGTCCTTGCACTTTGCTCCATGTGTGCTTAACCCATTGTGCTACTGCCTGGCCCACATTTTTTTTAAAATGGCATTCAAACACCATGGCTGTACCATAAAATAAAAGCACATGTAATGCCAAGTGATTTAAATAATATACTAATTGCTACTGTCAAGACATTTGGACATGTAAAATATGACCACAGATTTGAGGAGCATGAGTTCAGAACCAGAATGACTCGACTTAGAAAGAATTCTGAATATGTGATCAGTGAGGACTCAGACATGCCTGATTTCTGGTGGATCTGTGCAAAAACTGTGTTTCTGCCATTGTAACTGCTATTAACATCTGCCTATTTTTCTAATTAGGAGTGCATAAACTAGTTCAGTGTTATGGGATCAACCCACTGCAGACAAACAGAATTGAAAGTGGGACAGTAAATTCAAAAACTGCTTTCCCTTCTTAAAGCTCATTCCCACACCAGTTTGCACTGGGGTTGCAAAGGGTCCCACTTGAGATTTTTTTTTCCCATCTTCATTCCCTTTTCGCTCTTTCCTTCCTTGACTTAAAAGATTGGGTCATCTGGAATATGATTTCTCATTCCTTTTTAAAAAGAAAGACAAAAATGTAAACTGTGGGCTCCTCACTGCTTATGTCAGGGCCCTCCATGTGTACTTTATATAAACTAACCATTTGTCTATTAATGTTTGCAGAAAGTTTCTTAGACATAAGTCATTTGGGACTCACTCTCTGGAGAAATGCGGTGCCTTTGGAAAGAGGATCAGAGAAGGAAGAAACCAACAGTTAAAGAAATTCCCTTTATATTTGCATTCAGAATGTGAAAGGAGATCTCTGAGATGAAGTCTGAGCTGTATTTTTCCCCTAAGCTGAGGCAGTGGCAGCAGGAGACTAAGAGGCTTGTCTGCGCTGTTTGTTTTTATACTGTAGGTCGCTGGTGTGTCACTAAACAAGCAAACAAAAGAGGGCAGACTTGGGACTGGACTTGTTGCTGTGGCCATCTCTCAGCACCTCACGATGCCTATCTAGCCACACACAGAAACTAGCCTGAACCCCTTGTTATATTTTAGGTCTTCCTGAACTGGAAAGGAGGGAGAGAGGAGGGAAAGAAGGAAAGGAAGGGAGAAGAGGGGGAGGGATGAGCCCTTTGAACTAAGAAAGATAAATGACTTCAGAAAACAGCACTTTCTCTTAATGGTACCCAAATCTAGTTCTGTTGTCTTAAGTGTCAATTTTCAAAAAAAATATTAGTGATTTAATATTGACTTATAAAAGTATGAGATAACAGGGGTATAATTCTCCATTCCCACCACCAGAGTTCTATGCCCCATTCTCTCCACTGGAAACTGCTGTAGTTTTCCCAATAGATATGGGTTGATTATGTATAAATCATTTTTTCCTATGGTCCTACTTTTATCTTTCTAAGTCACAACTATATCTATTACTACTTTTAAATGTCCTTCATTTTTTCCTCTTCTCTCTCAAGGCCCTGATGAAACTGGAGATCAGAGCCCTCTGATCATCTTCCCCTAACATTTCTTCCCTTCTGGGAGTATGGACCAAAATTCTTTTTTTTTTTTTAATTGATTTAATTATTATTTTTATTATATTTATTTATTTATTTTAAAAAAGGAGACATTAACAAAACTGTAGGTTAGGAGGGGTACAATTCCACACAATTCTCACCACCAGATCTCCATATCCCATCCCCTCCCCTGATAGCTTTCCCATTCTTTAACCCTCTGGCAGTATGGACCCAAGGTCATTGTGGGTTGCAGCAGGTGGACCAAAATTCTTTATGGGGTACAGGAGGTAAAGGGTATTTGACTTCTGTAATTGCTTCTCTGCTGGACATGGGCTTGGCAGGTTTACCCATACCTTCAGTTTTATCTTTCCTTAGTGGGGTAGGGCTCTGGAGAGGTGAGGTTCTGGGACATACTAGTAAGGTTGTCTACCCAGGGAAGTCAGGATGGAATCATAGTAGAATTTGCAACTTAGTGGTTGAAAGGTGGTAAGATATAAAGTAGGACAAAATATTTAATAAATAGGCACCCAAAGTAGGAGCAGAGCAGATGAGGTATTCAGGTATTCAGCTCATGTCCTTTTCTTCACTCCCCCCACCTTTGCTCAGGTCACTGTCACTTCTCATACAGACCTCCGTCCTGCTCTGTACATTTCTTTTTTTTTTTTGTTTGTTTGTTTCCAATTTTTTTATTTTTTATTTCTTTATTGGGGAATTAATGTTTTACATTCAACAGTAAATACAATAGTTTGTACATGCATAACATTCCCCAGTTTCCCATTTAACAACACAACCCCCACTATGTCATTTATCATCCTTCATGGACCTGTATTCTCCCCACCCACCCACTCCCACCCCAGAGTCTTTTACTTTGGTGCGATATGCCAGTTACATTTCAGGTTCTACTTGTGTTTTCGTTTCTGATCTTGTTTTTCAACTTCTGCCTGAGAGTGAGATCATCCCATATTCATCCTTCTGTTTCTGACTTATTTCACATAACATGAATTTTTCAAGGTCCATCCAAGATCGGCTGAAAACGGTGAAGTCACCATTTTTTATAGCTGAGTTTCCATTGTGTATATATACCACAACTTGCTCAGCCACTCATCTGTTGTTGGACACCTGCTCTGTACATTTCTACTCAGGTTGACACTTGGGTGCTGAAAGAGACTTCTTCAATCACATATCAAGGCATGTCATTCCTTGATCTAAGTTCTCTTCTTCCTAACATTTACCAAAGTTCAAAATGCCCCAGCACATTAATTGGCCTCCTATCCCCCTACATGCCTATGAGCTCTGTAGGGGAAACTCCTCTCGGCTTGGTTGGTGTCTTCCTGGCCTCTAGCATGGTGTGAGTAGATAAGAGTGCTGGGTCATCATCCTTCACCTGCACATTCTCTGCCTAGCTCTAGCTTCCATTTTTTCTTGTCCAGGCTATTGGCTTCTACACTTTGATGGGAATGCTCCACAGAAGGGGCTCAGTGTAACTGTGTATCTGAATCCTTAATGCCCTGGTCCTGACAGTAATGCATCCATTTGAACACACATATCACCATGTGCAAGAACCCAGATTCAAGTCCCCCGCCCCCACCTGCAGGGGAGAGCTTCATGAGCCATGAAGTATTGCTGCAGGTGTCTGCTTCTTTCCCTTTCTCTACCTCTCAATCTCTCTCTCTGTCCTATCAATTAAAATTTAAAATTAATTAATAAAATAACTTTTAAAAAATGTGCATTCCTTTATGAAAAAAAAAAAAAAGACTTTCATGCCCAGGGCTCTAGGATCCCAGGTTCAATCCCCAGCACCTCCGTAAACCAGAGCTGAGCAGTGTTCTGGTAACCAAAAAAAATAGACTCACTAGATTTTGGTAGGTAGATTAATTTTGTTTTCTCAACCTGTTGAGAAGAACACCAGAGAAGAAAGTGAAGAAAGTTTTACTAAGAGGATAACATAAAGGACATTCATGACATGGACAGGAATGGTGCACAATTTACCACTACTTTCTTCTCTTTTTGCCACCAGGGTTATTGTTGGGCTCAGCACCAGCACTCTAAGTCCAGTATTCCTGGGCAGTCATTTTCTCTTTTCTTTTCTTCTCTTTTCTCTTCTATCTTATTTGACAGGACAAAGAGAAATTGAAAGGAGGAAGGAGAGATAGAGAGGGGAAGATAAAGAGAGACAGCTGCAGACTTGCTTCACCACTTGTAAAGCTTTGCCCCTATAGGAGGGAAGCAGGAGCAGGAACCTGGGTACTTGTGCATGATGATATGTGCATTCAACCAGGTGTACCACCACCTGGCCTACCACTGCTTTACGAGTAACTAGCCACATATACTTTGGGCATCTATAGTTCTATTTTTTATAATATTTTTATTTATGAGAGAGAGAGAAAGAGAGAGAGAGAGACACCAGTGTACTGTCCAGCTCTACCTTAGGGCGGTGCTAGAGATTGAACATGAGACCTCAGGAATGAGAGACTTTTGCATAATCATTATGCTATCTCCCCAGCCCACATCTATTGTTCTAAATGCCTTTTCTCTTACTAGTAATTGATGTAAATTTAGTAATCTCACTCTAGCTCATTTGGATGAAATAGGATGTATCACCAGCATTTTATTATGTTTGTCTTTTGAAAACATGGTTTTTTAAAAAATTATTTATAAAAAGGAAACATTGACAAAACCATAGGATAAGAGGGGTACAACTTTGCACAATTCCCACCACCAGACCTCCATATCCCCTCCCCTCCACTGACAGCTTTCCTATTTTTTTAACCCCCTAGGAGTATGGACCCAAGATCATTGTGGGATGAAGAAGGTGGAAGGTCTGGCTTCTGTAATTGCTTCCCCACTGAACATGGGCATTGGCAGGTCGATCCATACTCCCAGTCAATCTCTCTCTTTCCCTAGTGGGGAAGAGCTCTGGGGAAGCGGAACTCCAAGGCACATTGGTGGGGTTGTCTCTCCAGGGAAATCTGGTTGCATCCTGCTAGCATATGGAACCTGGTGGCTGAAAAGCGAGTTAACATACAAAGCCAAACAAATTGTTGGACAATCATGGACCTAAAGGCTGGAATAGTGCAGATGAAGTTTTGGGTGGTCCTCCATTTTGTTGATAGCTAGTAGGCATATTTTAGTTATATTTCAAAGAGTTTGTAGCTATACTAGGAAAACACAAGTTTTAACTATGGGGCTACCTGGGAGGAAATAAGTTGGTTAGGAAGATTTGGAATGCTAGAAATAGAGGGTTGGAACTCACTTGGATAGCATATTGCTTTGTTATGTGCCTGACCCAGGTTTGAGTCTGGCCCTCACTGCTTTGAAGGAAGCTTTGGTGCTATGGTCTCTTTCCCTCTCTCTGTCTCTCTGCCTGTCTGTCTATAAAAAAGGAAGGAGAGAAGGAAGGAAGGAAGGAAGGAAGGAAGGAAGGAAGGAAAGAAGGAAGGAAGGTGATAACAAGGCAAACTTTTCAGCTGTTATAGAATTAAGATTTTGTAAGCAAAACCAGGAGATAGCATAATGGTTATACAAAAGACTTTTCATTCCTGAAGTTCCAACTTTAATCCACCATAGATTAAGGTAAGAGTGCTGGGTCATCATAAACCAGAGTTGGGCAGTCATCTAGTCTCTTTCTCTGCATCTTTCCCCTCTCTTTTTCTGTATCTTTTCCCTCTCTTTAAAATAAATAAATATATGTAGGGGGAAAAATAACCATGAAGGTAACTGAAATCAGGTTTAATTTTGTAGGCAACTCACTTGGCAGTTGAGTTCCTGTAATCTTCCTGTTCTCTTATTTTCATCCCTTTAATCCCTACTTGCAGTATGCTGTTTTTCTAAATTGGCCATGAATCAGAATAACAGTAAGAACTTTGGAAAAAAAAAAAAGACCTTCAGTGCTCGCTTCGGCAGCACATATACTAAAATTGGAATGATACAGAGAAGATTAGCATGGCCCCTGCACAAGGATGACACGCAAATTCTTGAAGTGTTCCATATTTTTAGGAAGCACAAAAGTGCCGTGAAGAGCGGCTCCGGGTCAAGAAGGAAGAAATCATTAAGACTTTGTCCAAAAAGGAAGAGACCAAGAAATAAATCTCCCTTCTCTTTGTACATAGTGGCCTCTTATCTGGAATAATAATAATAATAATAATAATAATTCAGAGTTCCTCTAAACTATTCAATCATACTTTCCTGGTTCAAGATCTGAGAATTTGTATCTTCACAAAACTCTTCAGGTGGTTTGGGTATGCTGGAAAGATTTGCACTCCAGCTCAGCAATCAACTACCTAAACAACTTCAGACAATAATCAGGATAACAGAGCAAATAATAAAGTTGCAAAATTCAAGAAAATTACATATTTTATCTATCTTTCTGTATTTAATAGAATGAGTTAGTTAATTACTGCTGACCTAGAAGTTTCCTAAAGTCATTTTCTGAATAATACTTAGCCATCTTGTCTGTGTTTAATTCCTTTCAAAAAATGGTTTTTCCCTTGTCACTTACCAGTGCAAGGCCATATGTAGATGAATCATAAGATCATTAGACCATGTGTACTAAGAGCCTTCCAAGTTCATTGCTGCAAGAAACATTCAACATTTAATGCATATTGTTTCTCGATATCTCTTTCCAAATTGCCAGCACAGTTTCCACTTCTGGGAAATTACATAGACATGTCTGGATCCAACTCTTTTATCTTTGCATTTTCAGCTGCTCTGTTTTCCTTCTAGCTTCCCATCAAATTCTCATATTTTGACAGTTTTAAGACCAGTTCTTCCTTGATTTTTTCCTTCTTATAATATACTGAATTGAAATGAGCCCTTTCTCCTTGGTGTGCCTTCTGACCAAACACAGGGTACTCTGAAATTCAGATTTTCTTTCTGGGAGTGGGTTAATATTATGCAAACCAGGTGTGGTTGATTCTATCAATAGCAAAAGTGTCTTAAATGAACTCTGCTTCTTTTCTCCCACGTCTCACAGAAAGGTTAGGATACAGTGGAATGAATTTTCAGTAATAAAAGTTGCTGATTAAAAATAATGTTTTATGTATATTGATTCAGTAGAAAGAATTTGTAAAATGCTTTAGGTTAAACAGAAACTGTGTTGCAGCCATCCACAATGAATTAGGAGGGAAACACTCTAGCCTCTTGACAAAGCTTTTAGCCTCTTGCACATTTTGTTGACAAAATGTATCCAGAACAGTCCTCTCTCTTATAATGTGAGAAAGACAGAATTGCATGTATAAATGTCTGATTCATCCTTCTGTTTCTGACTTTTTTCACTTAACATGAATTTTTCAAGCTTCATCCAAGATCGGCTGAAAATGGTGAAATCACCGTTTTTAATAGCTGAGTAGTATTCCATTGTGTATATACCACACTTGCTCAGCCATTCATCTGTTGTTGGACACCTGGGTTGCTTCCAGATTTTGGCTATTACAAGTTGTACTGCTCAATTTGTAATAGCCAAAACCTGGAAGCAACCCAGGTGTCCAACAACAGCAAGTTGTGGTATATATACACAATGGAATACTACTCAGCTGTAAAAAATGGTGACTTCACTGTTTTCAGCCGATCTTGGATGGACCTTGAAAAAATCATGTTGAGTGAAATAAGTCAGAAACAGAAGGATGAATATGGGATCATCTCACTCTCACTCTCAGGCAGAAGTTGAAAAACAAGATCAGAAAAGAAAACACAAGTAGAACCTGAAATGGAATTGGCATATTGCCCCCAAGTAAAAGACTCTGTGGTGGGTGAGTGGGGAGAATAGAGGTCCATGAGGGATGATAAATGACATAGTGGGGGTTGTATTGTTAAATGGGAAACTGGGGAATGTTATGCATGTACAAACTATTGTATTTACTGTTGAATGTAAAACATTAATTCCCCAATAAAGAAATAAATTTAAAAAAAAAACAAGTTGTGCTGCTATGAATATAGGTATATACAAATCTTTTGGATCGGTGTGTTGGGTTCCTTAGGATATATGCCCAGGAGAGGAATTGCAGGGTCATAGGGTAGGTCCGTTTTTAGCCTTCTGAATGCTCTCCAGACTGCTCTCCACAGAGACTGAAACAAGGCAGAAGTTGAAAAACAAGAAGATAAAACAACAGTTTCTGCGAGAGAGAGCATATGTTCACACGTATCCGCAAACTACTGCAAAATATATACCTGAAAGCAGAAGTACACTAGAGTTTGCAGTGAGTACCCCCCCCCCCCCAACACTTCCTCTCCACTATTCCAAGCTTTGGGTCCATGATTGCTCAACAATTTGTTTGGCTTCGTATGTTAACTCTCTTTTCAGTCACCAGGTTCCAGATGTCATCAGGATGCCGGCCAGGCTTCCCTGGACTGAAGACCCCACCAATGTGTCCTGGAGCTCAGCTTCCCCAGAGACCCACCCTATTAGGGAAAGAGAGAGGCAGACTGGGAGTTTGGACCGACCGGTCAACGCCCATGTTCAGCAGGGAAGCAATTACAGAAGCCAGACCTTCTACCTTCTGCAACCCACAAAGACCCTGGGTCCATGCTCCCAGAGGGATAGAGAATGAGAAAGCTATCATGGGAGGGGGTGGGAAATGGAGATTGGGTGGTGGGAATTGTGTGGAATTGTACCCCTCCTACCCTATGGTTTTGTTAATTAATCCTTTCTTAAATAAAAAAGAAAAAAAAAAAAAGAAACCTAACACCTAAAAAAAAAAAAAAGAAGAAGAAGATAAAACAGGAAGCAGAACTTGGACTGGAGTTGGTGTATTGTATTGCACCAAAGTAAAAGACTTCAGATAAAAGAATTCAGGTCCTGGAACTTGATGACAGAGGACCTAGTGGGGGTTTTATTGTTATGTGGAAAACTGGGAAGTGTTATGCATATACAATCTATTGTATTTAATGACAACTGTAAAACACTAATCCCCAAATAATAACCAAAACCATTAATCCCCCAATAAATAAATTTCAAAAATCTGCATTTTAATATCTTAAGGTTTTTTTTTTTACTCATACACCCATAAATGAATGAAAGACAGGTTGTAACAGTCATGTTCAAATCAAAACAAAAATTCTCATAAGACAGAAAACCCTCTTAGCACCTTGATCTTGGACTTTCAGCTTCTTGAAATGTAACAAATAAACTCCTCTTGTTCATACCAAAAAAAAAAAAAAAAGCACCTGATTATTCCTCATTCAGGAATAAAATTTGTGTATTCAGTAGATCTGAGCACATTAGCATAATACTAGCTGATGACAGTGTTTTGTATAGAACTGATCTATTTGTAGACTGGAAGAAATACTATATTCACATTTTCAATCCTCTCTAATAAAAAACACTGCAGTGTGGTTTTGGTTATGAATTGACTGAAGACATCTTTGATGAATCAACAGGCAAGGCATATGCATAAAGTGATTTGGATGTTTTTTTCCTGAGTTATTGTTTGAGAATAGACTTGTTATGGCATCTCTCCATTCTCTCTCTGTTCCTTCTATTGTTCCCTTTCACTTTCAATTGAGAGAGAGAATTCCAGTGTATGTGTGTGGGGAAGAACACATATGTCGTCTATGATATTTCATTTCCTTTTGTCTTTCTTGGCTTCATACGGTATAGAGGGATTATACCTGGGCCCCCTACATGCAAAGTATGTAGTTTGTCACTATGACATCTCCCCAGCCCCTCACTTTTGAATTCATCTGCTGTTCTAACAGAATTAACTCCCTCTTTTCTACACAGACTTCTCAGAGTTTTCTGGGATATGACTGACTGATTGCAAAGTACTAAACCCAGTGTGTTATTCCTTATCTGACAGTGAAGCATCTGAAAAGCTGACAGTCCCCCAAAGTTACCACTTACCATAGTGACATGAGAAATTGTATCCATGTGCCAACAACTGTACAGTAAAGTATTAAAATCCCAATGTAAAATAAAGAAAGATAATAAACAACAAGAAAATGTGAACAGTCTAATCTAAAATTCACCAACAAAAAATTCAAATTGTAATGAAAAAGAAGTAACAAAGTCCTTCATCTGTAACTTGTATTTGAAAAAACAGAAAAGGTTGAGAGAGTGAGAGAAAGAGGAGGGAGTGGAGAGAGAGAAAGAGAGGCCAGCTCTGGCTCAAGGTCGAATGTAGATTAAATCTGTAGACTCTGAGACCTTCCTTTAGGGTCTAAGGCATGCAAGTTGATGCTCTAACAGGCTGAGCTATCTCCCTGACCCCATCTTCACCTTGTTTGTCCATGCCACATACAGTGAGGGAAGAAATGATTTCCCATGTCAACACTATTGATAGCATTTGGATTTAATTTATATTTTTTGTTGTAATGACCCATTTCTTGAGAGCATACTTTTTTTCTTAAGCAAGAAGTTTATAAAAAAAAAAGTCTAAAATTTCACAATCTACCATTTGGCCACAGTTGCTCATTTGGCACTGTTATAAGTCATGACTTGATAACTGCAAGGAGATAAAAACAGATGGGCTCAACTTTGACCTTAGGAAAAGCATTCAGTTTACCTGTGTACTAGCTATTCCTATATGAAGACTATAGATTTTTAAAAATCATTTACGTGACAAAGCAGAGTAGTGTGGCTACACTCAAATTTAAGAAGGGTTTATAAATGCTAACTTAAAGTAGTTAGCTCATAATAAGGATAAGTTGCATTGAAGACAGTATCACATGCTAACACTGTAAAAAGTGTTTAAACTCTGCATAGAGTCAGTGAAATAGTTCATTTTTGTAGAGCACTGTTTGGCCATGTGCACAGCCCACATTCCATTCTGGCCCCCACCTCACGGCAGGAACCTTCGGTGCTATGGTCTATCTTTCTATCTAAAAAGAAATGAATAAATCTTAATAGTGGACATAATCAATTAGCACACATTCTACTTCTCACACATCCTATGTGCCTTTCTATTTTTTAGAGGTTCATAACTAAAAATTCCACTACTTGACTTCTATATATCACTTAAAGTCAATCTGAAAAAAAAAAAATTCAATCTGTAAAGCAAAGAGTAACACCACCCTTCCTTCTTTATATAGTCTAAGATAATAACAACCTTTTATAAATTAAAAATAGTATTCCATAATGTTCATTAATTCAACAAACAGTGATTAACTTTGTCGGAACCAGTACAAGGCACTAGACTAGAATAAAAATACGACACAATACGGCCTTAAGGAGATTATGACCCAATAGAGTGAGGCATACATATAATAGGTGAATGTGTATTAGACCAGGCCTAAATATGTGGCAATGTGGTGTTGGAAAAAGAGTATACACAATGAAATACTACTCAGCTCTAAGAAATGAAGAAACTTTCTCCTTTACAATTATCTTGGATGGAACTTGAAGGAATCGTGTTGAGATAATCCAAAAGGAAAATGATAAATATCAGATTATCCCACTAATAAGTGGTACTTTAAAAAACAAAAGTGAGAAAAGGGAAACATTGGTGAAGCTTGGACCAGGTGTGATGTATTTCAGCAAAGCAAAGGTCTCTAGGCTGGGGGAGGTAAGGTTGAGGATGGTTTCAGGTATCTAGTACACAATGGTGAAGAGAGAGTCCTAGTGGCAAAAGTCATGTGCAGATACTTATCACAGGGAGATAAGATACTATTGAGGAGCGGGATGGAGACAAAATGGTGACTTGGAAACAACAGCTGGCATGAGATGCAAAGAAGTAGCTTAAACCTGGGATTGTCAGGATAGGATAGGATAGGATAGGACAGGACAGGACAGGACAGGACAGGACAGGACAGGATACTGGGCCATCAGTAGGAGGGTGAACAAGGGGTGGTCAGGGTGACATCAAAAAGAGTCCTATAACCCAGAGAGTTGGGTGGTAGCACAATGGGTTAAGTGCATGTGGCGCAAAGTGCAAGGACCGGTGTGAGGATCCTGGTTCAAGCCCTCCGCTCCCCATTTTAGGGGAGTCGCTTCACATCTTTCTCTTCCCCTCTCTGTCTTCCCCTCCTCTCTCCATTTCTCTCTGTCCTATCCAACAACGAAGACAGACAACAATAATAATCACAACAATAAAACAACAAGGGCAACAAAAAGGGAGTAATTAAATAAATAAAATTAAATTGAAAAAGAGTCCTATAACCCACTCTTGAGCTGGCAGGGGCCAAAAGGATAAAGAAAGGAAAATCTTTGGCTTGATTATTTCTGAACTCACCCCTCTCTCCCACCCCAGAACCAGACCCCAGGGGCTGGACAGCTGCTCCTAGCAGGCTTCCCCCTGAGCTATTTTCTTTTTTCTTTACCAAGATTCCTGGCTCACCAGGGGTGTCATTCCAGGCCTTCTTCTTTTTGTTTTCTTTTCTTTTTTTAAGTGGCTGGAGCTCTATTTGAGTGACAAAATACGTGACCAATCAGAGTCTCTGCCCTGCCTGGGAAAGACTACCTGGAGGTTTTTGTTTTTTTTTTACTTCTTATAATTGGCTGTTTTTGCTCAGACTGCCTGCAGCCAATCTGGAGCAGTCCAAGCAGAAGACTGTTTGGGTTTTTTACTCTATCTTATTATATTATTATTAGTACTAATATTATATACATGTGTCCCTTTCCCGCCTCCTTCTTCAGGTTGACCAAAATTAACCGTTGTTGTTTTTTCCATTGATAGGTGACTGGGTGTCCTATTCATTGTGAGAGGAACTTGTTTCTCTCTCCATTTTCCCTCCACTCTCCTTTTTCTCTCCTCCTAGCTAATTTTTAAAAAAAGGACCTAGTGGGGGTTGTATTGTTATAGGAAAAACTGGGAAATGTTATGCATGTACAAACTATTGTATTTACTGTCCAATGTAAAACATTAATTTCCCAATAACGAAATTTAAAAAATCTCTTTCACTGATTTTTCTTTTTTTCTTTCTTTTCTTCCTTCATTTGCTTTCTGAATTCACTAGTTCTCATTTGTGAATTATTTTGGGGAAGAAATCTGACTCAAAGTGGACTCTGTGTGTGTCTGTGTCTTTCTCTTTTCTATTTCCCTTTCTCCTCTTGCTATCCCTAGAATTTATAATGGACGGTAGATTTACTTAATTGTCTATCTTGCTTTCCCTTTTTCCCATATTTTTTTCTTTTGGATTTGGTTGCTATTTTTTTCTTGGACTGGAGGGGTTGTTTGGCTAACTGGTATTGGTTGAACTACATCAACTCTTGCTTCAGTTACTATTGTTGTAATTTCTGAGGTTGGTGACTTCATTTGTGAAAGATCTTTAGTATGTAGCATGGCTTGTACTCAAAACACAACAACTGAAGAATGACAGAACAGAAAAATAAAAACTACATCAATAAAAAAAAGGTTAAATCAAGAGCAAATAAAACTGCTACTACAAGGAATCAGGACAGGAGCCCAGAAGAAACTCCAAGTCAGTCAGAAGTAACCATAAATAAGAAAAATAAGCAAGAAATAATAAACCTAATAATCACAGAAATGAAGACAACTATGGAGGAAAGGGATATCAGAATTAGGGAAACAACAGATGAGACCCTCAAGGAAAATACTAGCTACCTCGAGGTAACTAGAGAACTGAAAGCTGAAATAGCTGAGTTAAAAGGCCAATTAGAACAAGCTAAACTTGTTCTAAAACTATAACTGAACTGAAGAAAGAAGCTGAGGGAAAGGAAAGCAGATTAACAGAAGCAGAAAACAGAATTAGCTGGACAGAGGATGAGCTAGAGAAAACTAAGAAAAAGGTAAAAGAGCTCAAAAGGAGACTGAGAGCCACTGAAAAGAGCAACAGCAACATATGGGATGATCTCAAAAGAAGTAACATTCCTATAATTGGCCTACCAGAGGAAGAAAGAGAGGAAGGGGGAAGTAAACATTCTAGAGGAAATAATAGACCTAAACAACAGAAAGGACATTGAGATTCAAGAGGCCCAGAGAGTCCCAAACAGAATCAACCCAGACCTGAAGACACCAAGACACATCTTAGTTAGAGTGAAAAGAAGTAAGGATAAAGAAAGGATCCTAAAGGCTGCAAGAGAAAAAACAAAAAGTCACATACAGGGGAAAACCCATAAGACTATCAGCAGACTTATCCATTCATACTGTTAGAGCCAGAAGAGAATGGCAAGATATCTACTGAGTCCTCAATGAGAAAGGGTTTCAACCAAGAATAATATATCCTTCTAGACTGTCATTCAAACTATATGGAGGGATCAAAACCTTTTCAGACAGGCAGTAGTTAAAAAAGGCAACCATCACCAAGCCTGTCCTGACAGAGGTTCTAAAAGACCTCTTATAAACAAGAACATCTTCATAATACTTGCCATATATCAGAGCAAATAAAAAATTGTTGAACAATGGCACTACCATACATTAAATCCATAATATCAATGGCTTAAACTCACCCATTAAAAGGCACAGAGTGGGAGATGGATCAGAAAACACAACTCAACCATATGCTGCTTGCAAAAGTCCTATCTGATCCAACAAGACAAACACAGATTTAAAGTGAAAGGATGAAAAACTATCATACAGGCTAATGGACAGGAACAACAAAAAAAAAGGCAGGAACAGCCATTCTCATCTCTGACACAATAGACTTTAAATTAAATAAAGTAATAAAAGATAGGCAAGGCCATTACATAATGATCATTCAACCAAGAAATTTTAACAATTATTAATATCTATGCATCCAATGAGGGCCATCTAAATACATCAAACATTTACTGAAAGAACTACAAAAATACATCAGTAGTAATACAGTAATAGTGGGAGACTTCAACACCCCACTCTCACACTTAGATCAACAAAGCAGAGAATCAACAAAGAAAAAAGAGAACTAAATGAAGAGATGGACAGACTAGACCTCCTGGACATTTTCAGAGTTCTTCACCC
Source organism: Erinaceus europaeus (assembly GCF_950295315.1). Lineage (NCBI taxonomy): Eukaryota > Metazoa > Chordata > Mammalia > Eulipotyphla > Erinaceidae > Erinaceus > Erinaceus europaeus. The sequence goes on along the minus strand of NC_080177.1, from coordinate 55,363,079 downwards.
AAAAAAAAACTGTAATACACATTCTTTTCAAATCCACACAGCACATACTCAAAGGATAGACCACATCTTAGGCCACAAAGACAGTATCAACAAATTCAAGAGCACTGAAATCATCCCAAGTAACTTCTCAGACCACAGTGGAGTAAAGCTAACATTTAACAACAAACAGAACATTACTAAAAGTCACAAAATTTAGAAACTCTAAAACATGCTGCTTAATAACCGCTGGGTCAGACAGACACTCAAGCAAGAAATTCAAATGTTCCTGGAAACAAATGAAAATGAAGACACAAGCTATCAAAATATTTGGGACACAGTTAAAGCAGTACTGAGAGGGAAACTCATAGCCATACAATCACACACTAGAGAACAAGAAAAGCTTAAATAAACATCCTTACTGCATGCCTTAAGGACTTAGAAGAAGAGGAACAAGGGAACCCTAAAGCAAACAGAAGGACAAAAATCACTAAATTAAAGCAGAAATAAACAACATTGAAAATAAGAGAACCATACAAAAGATCAATGAAGCCAAATGTTGGTTCTTTGAAAAATTAAACAAGATTGACAAACCCCTAGCCAGACTCACTAAAAAAAAAGGGGGGGGGGGAGAAGACTTAAATAAATAGAATTGTAAATGATGGAGGAGTTATCACAGCTGACACCACAGAAATCCAGAAAATTATGCAAAACTTCTATGAAGAACTATATACCACTGAGCTAGAGAATCTGGAAGAAATGGAAGAATTCCTAGAAAGATATGCCCTTCCAAAACTGAACCAAGAAGAACTACAAAGCCTAAATGCACCAATCACAAAGAAATAGAAACAGTTACTAAGAATCTTCCCAACAACAAAAGTCATGGACCAGATGGCTTTGCAAATGAATTCTACAAAACCTTCAGAAAACAGTGAATACTTATACTTCTAAAGCTCTTCCACAAGATCGAAGGAACAGGAACACTCCCTTCTACCTTCTATGAAACCAACATCACCCTGATACCAAAAGCAGATACGGACACACAAAAAAGGAAAACTATAGACCAATATCTCTGATGAAGTGCCAAAACAAACTTGAGGAAAAGAAACAGAAATGGAGGCATCACTCTCCCAGATCTCAAACTATCTTATAAGGCCATCATCATCAAAACAGCCTGGTACTGGAACAAAAATAGGCACACAGGCCAGTGCAACAGAATTGAAAGCTCAGAACTAAACTCCCACACATATGGACATCTAATCTTTGATAAAGGGGCCCAAAGTATTAAATGGAGGAAGGAGGCTCTCTTCAATAAATAGTGCTGGGAAAACCAGGTTGAAACAAGCAGAAGAATGAAACTGAACCACTTTACGTCACCAGAAACAAAAATCAGTTCCAGATGGATCAAGGACATGGATGTTAGACCAGAAGCTATCAAATATTTAGAGGAAAACACTTAGAGGTGGAACACTTTCCCACCTAAACCTCAAGGACATGTTTGATGAAACAAACCCAATTGCAAGGAAGACTAAAGCAGAAACAAATCAGCGGGACTACATCAAATTGAAAAGATTCTGCCCAGCCAATGAAACTATCACACAAACAAAGAGAATGGGAGATCTTCACATGCCATACATCAGACAAGAGACTAATAACCAAAATCTACAAAGAGCTCAGCAAACTTAGCAACAAAAAAACAAATGACCCCATCCAAAAATGGGCAGAGGTTATGAACAGAATATTCACTACAGAAGAGATCCAAAAGGCTAACAAACACTTGAAAAATTGCTCCAGGTCACTGATTGTCCGAGAAATGGAAATAAAGACAACATTGAAATACCACCTCACCCCTGTGAGAATGGCATACATCAAAAAGGACAGCAGCAACAAATGCTGGAGAGGCTGTGGGGACAAAGGAACCCTTCTGCACTGCTGGTGGGAATGTAAATTGGTCCAACCTCTATGGAGAGCAGTCTCACAAAGCTAGACATGGACCTTCCAAATGACTCAGTAATTCCTCTCCTAATGATATACTCCAAGGATTCCATAACACCCAATCAAAAAGCTATGAGTACACCTATGTTCATAGCAGCACAATTAATAATAGCTAAAACCTGGAAGCAACCCAGGTGCTCAACCACAGATGAATGGCTGAGAAAGCTGTGGTATATATACACAATGGAAAACTATGCAGCTATTAAGAACAATGAACCCTCTTTCTCTGACCTGTCTTGGATGGAGTTAGAAGGAATTATGTTTAGTGAGATAAGTCAGAAAGATAAAGACAAGTATGGGATGATCCCACTCATAAACAGAAGTTGAGAAAGAAGAACAGAAAGGGAAACTCAAAGCAGGATTTGACTGAATTTGGAGTAGGGCACCAAAGTAAAAACCCTGGGTTGAGGGTGAGGGTAGATGTTTGGCTTCCCAGGGCGTGTGGGATGAGGTGATGGGATGGGACACAGTCTTTTGGTGGTGGGAATGGTGTTTATGCACACTCCTATTAATTGTAGTCATATAAATCACTATGTAATTACTATGAGAGGGGAAAATTGATTGAATGTCGCAAACTTTTTAATGCAAAGACCATAGGCTGATCTTTGATATGTTGACTCTCTTAAAAGCTTAGACCTAGCTCACTTAACATAATTCCTTCTAGCTCCATCCAAGATGGGTCAGAGAAGGTAGGCTCATTGTTCTTAATAGCTGTGTAGTATTGTGTATATATACCACAGTTTTCTCAGCCACTCATCTGTTGTTGGACACCTGGGTTGCTTCAAGTGTCAAGACCTCACACTTGTGCAACACCACGGCTCTTGGTTTTTTTTCATTTATTATTATTGTTGTTGTTATTATTATTTTGAGGCTCGGTGGTGCTTTATTGGCCCGAAGCCCGTCAGTCGAATAGCCTGTAGTCCTTGTCTACGTCGGACTCCTCCGACTCCTCTTTCTTGTCCTCCACCTTCTTCTCCTCAGTGGGCAAGGCGCTGGCAGTGGTGCAGAGGCTCTCGCTGCGGCGGCCTAGGGGCAGGCGCTGGGCCCCCGGTGCCCACGTTGCAGATGAAGCTGCCCATGCTGAAGTTGGCGAGTGCCTTGGCGAACAGCCAGGGGAAGAAGGGCTCCACTTTGACGCCGGCTGCCTTGATGAGCACGTTGATCTTGTCCTCCGTGACGGTGACTTCGTTGTCGTGCAGGATCAGGGCCAAGTAGATGCAGGTGAGCTCGGAGTTGGAGGGCATTTCGCCCACTGCCAAACGCTGGGCTGTCTAGTCGCAGGTGAACTGAGGTTGTCACCCCAACACGGCCTTAGCTCCCTCAGAAGAACCCAGCACTTTGGCGGCAGCGAAGGAAAGGGACTATTATTATTTCTTTATTGGGGGATTAATGGTTTACAGTTGACAGTAAAATACAACAGTTTGTACATGTATAACATTTCCATATTACAATATAACCCCACTAGGTCCTCTCCCATCATGTTCCAGGACCTAAGCCCCCCTATCCCCTACCCACCCCAGCCTTTTTTTTTTTTTTGATAGGACAGAGAGAAGTTGAGAGGGGAGGGAGAATAGAGAGGAGGGGAGAAAGATAGACACCTGCAGACTTGCTTCACCACCTGTGAAGTGACCTCCCCTGCAGGTGGGGAGCTGGGCGGCTCTAACAGGGATACTCGGCAGGTCTTTCACTTTACCCACTGTGCTACCACCTGGCCCCCTCCACCCCAGAGTCTTTTACTTTGGCACAATACATATCCAGTCCAAGTTCTGCTTAGTGTTTTCTCTTCTGATTTTGATTTTCAACTTCTGCCTATGGGTGTGATTGTTCCATATTCATCCTTTTGTTTATGACTTATCTCACTTAACATGATCCCTTTAAGCACCATCTGAGATGGGCTTCTTCTTCTTCTAGCGTTTGCCCTTCTTCCGTAGCCAGTCAACAGGTCAGGTTGAAAGCTGTCAGGAGCTGCTTGTTGCTGGCTTTGAAAGTGACTGGGATCCATGTGGATTCAGTCGGCTAGGAAGGATTGTCAGTTTCCCCAGTGAATGGGTACTCATGGGATGTGAGATGGGCTGAAAATGGTGAAATCACCATTTTTAATAGCTGAGTAGTATTCCATTGTGTATATATACCACAATTTGCTCAGCTGCTCATCTGTTGTTGGACACCTGGGTTGCTTCCAGGTTTTGGCTATTACAAATTGTGTTGCGGTAAAGATAGGTATATAGAAATCTTTTTGGATAAGTATGTTTGTTATTTGTTTATCTTAGTGTATGTGTGTGTGTGTGTGTGTGTGTGTGAGAGAGAGAGAGAGAGAGAGAGAGAGAGAGAGAGAGAGAGACTGAGAATTGCCAGAGCACTGCTTGGGTTATGGTGGTGCTCAGGATTGAATTTGAGACTTCAGAGCCCCGGGCACAAGAAGTCCTTTGCATAACCACTATACTATCTCCCCAGTCCATACGTGTGTATGAGACTCCTTGGGAACACAGAGAAGACATTCAGTCAGAGCTAGCTGATTTGGTAGAAAGAGTGAATGAATACTGGGCTTCCAGATAATAGTTGATGGAAAGAATATCTACCTAGCGTATCGGCATACATATACTTCTAGAATGAGCCCTATGTATTCTGGCATAATGAGGTGGAGATGGGCCAGGACTGAGTCTACCTAGCTTTGAAAGTAGCTCTCAGGATTCACCTTTATTTCATGTGCCCTGAAGTGTCAGTATTTCTAGTTCTCTTGCCAGGGCCTTCTATTATTTGTTTTTCTAGGTTATAAACTTGAACCATATTTGGCCTGGTCTGCACTTACACCGCTGAGCTTTCTGAAATATGAGCTTGATAATGCCCTCCCTACTTATGAATTCCTCTTAAGAGTTGCAGTCTCTTACAGCTGAAGTCCACATACCTTAGCATGGTCCTCAGAGTCTTCTGACAATTTTTTCCCCCTCCCCAGATTTATCTCTGAGTTCACCCCTGCACGTCATCTCTAAGATTAGCACCAGGCTGAACTTCATGTGTGCTACTGTTTTTCTGTCCTCCATGATCTTAACTCTCTGGGTTAGTGTCCCCCTCTTCTGGGTCCTCATAACACTTGCACAAATCCTGCTGTCAATTCCAGCAACCTGTTAGTTTCCCCACATGTTGAGTTCCTTGGGATCTTTCATCGCTTCCATCACCTCAACTGGCATAGTCCTGAAATGATTGCCACAGAGATATGGAGAGAATCTCAGTTGTGCTCCTACTTAAGGGTACGTATTTGTGTGTGTGTGTGTGTGTGTGTGTGTGTGTGTGTGTGTGTGTGTGTAGAGGATCTGGAGCAGAAACAGAAAGGAAGTGTCATTTCTGGAAGGAGGATGACTGAGTCTGAGGAGCCTGGGTGCAGAAAGGGTGCAGATGATCTACTCTTGATTGGAGAAAATTCAAGGCTAGAAGATGGTGAAGTAGCATACAGGAGCACAGTTTCACAAACTCCTAGAAAAGGGATCATATGGGAGTTGGACGGTAGTGCAACAGGGTAAGGGCACGTGGCATGAAGCACAAGGACTGGAGTAAGGATCCTGGTTCGAGCCCTCGGTTCCCTACCTGCAGGGGAGTCACTTCACAAGCGGTAAAGCAGGTCTGCAGGTGTCTATCTTTTTCTCCCCTTCTCTGTCTTCCCTCCTCTCTCTATTTCTCTCTGTCCTATCCAATAATGATGACATCAACAACAACAGTAATAACTACAACAATAAAAACAACAAGGGCAACAAAAGAGAATAAATATTAAAAAATATTAATAAAAAGGGGATCATATTCTTTGAGCAGCTAGGACTGTGCATTGAGTATTTCAGTTTCATGGTCCAGTCACAGAGCACTTCCCTCAGCTGTCTAAAGCCTGAGTCTGGCATTTGGGCATAGGACAAGACTGTATGTGGTTGTAAGAAATACCTGTAGTGATGGCTGGGAGTATGGATCAACCTGCCAACACCCATGTCCAATGGAGCAGCAGTTACAGAAGCTAGAATTCCTACCTTCTGCACCCCTAAAAGAATTTTGGCCCATATTCCCAGAGGAGTAAATGATAGGGGCAGTAAACCAGAGGGCGCTGTACCCCCATTCCACCAGGACTTGAAAGTGCTGGTCACCAGGAATCGTGTGTTTTATACCATCAATGAAAGGCAAGTTAATCTGGAAAACACCAGAGGAAGCCAGGAATGATTTCACTTATCTGAGAGAGAAGAGGAAAAACAAGGAAAGACACCTGGAAGTAGTAATAGGTGTAGGGGTGAGAACTAGAAAGGCAGTGAAGAGAGGACAGTTTAAAATATCGGATATATATATAATCAACCCATACCAGAAACCTTGGGAGAACTACAGCAGTTCTGCAGTTTCCATTGGAGGGGATGGGACACACACACACACACACACACACACACACACAGCAAACAGACCAAACACAGGCACAAAGACCTTACCTTCTCACATACTGTCTTCTCTAAGTCAAAATATTTTTTTTCAGGGGCCAGGTAGCAGCACAGCACATTAAGTGCACTTGGTGTGAAGCACAAGGACCAGTGTTAAGGATACATGTTTGAGCCCCCAGGTCCCCACCTGCAGGGGGTTTACTCCATAAGCAGTGAAGCAGGTCTGTAGGTGTCTATCTTTCTCTCTCCCTCTCTGTCTTCCTCTTCTCTATTTCTCTCTGTTCTAACCCAATAACAACAATAACAATGGCCTCAAAATGGAAAAAAGAATGACCTCCAGCAGCAGTGGATTTGTAGTGCAGGCTCCAAGCCCCAGCAATAACCCTGGAGAAAAAAAAAATTTCATCCATCCAATCTTGTAGAAAGTGTATCCAAGAGAGACAGACCTGGTACAAGATGTAAGAAAAATGCCTACAAAGCGCAGACCCTCTGACACTGCACATCTCTAGAATGTGAGGAATCTATCTCTTGGAATCATAGGGCAGGGTGTGTCTGAAATCCTACCTTGGGCTGCAGAGAAATCTGCAGAAGCCCTAAAGAAAAAAAAATGCCCCCAATAGGAAAAAAAAAATGGGTCAAGATATTTCTTCTTATACTTTGTAGCTAATCATGTCAGACTTATGGTCAAATTAATTCTAGTAGACAAGTGACTGGCACGTAAGCTCAACATGCATTTATTAAAATCAAAATCCAGAAGGAGCTTTCTCCTTGAGTGCTTTTTTATCGTCCCGTCCTTTTATAGATGAGGAAATTGAGGCCAATTTTGAAGACAGAATTCATTTCTCTCCTTCACAGGGAAGAAGTGTAAAAAGCACAGAAATCATCTCACCAATGAACCAAATTCTGCCCGTCTTTCACTGAAAGACTTGAGAGAACTCAGGTGAAAGAAAACTGCACAGCTCATCAGAAAGCCCCAGAATGCTTTTACATCAGCTGTTCCAAACTTAAGCAGTGACATGGAACTGAATGACTCAACTTGGATCTTGCTGGGGGAGGCACAGAGACCTGGACTATATGCTCTGCCACAGCCTGAAGCCTGAAACACCCCCCCTACCCCGAATCCAACTCTCAGAGCCCTGCCCAATACTTGTTAAACAAATAAAGTAATTCAAAGTCAGAAGCCCTTAGCTACCACATTCTGTGTCTCAGTTCTGCTATCTATAATATGGGAAGAATCCTAATGGCTCCCAATAACTTCACAATATTATAATCAAGGTTAGACACGATCTTCTTGGTGAGTCTATTCTAAAAGCAAAAGAACAGGACTGGGCAGTGGTGCATCTGGTAGAGCACACACATTATCATGTGCAAGGGCCTGGGTTCAAGTCCCTGGTCCTCACCTGCAAGATCATAAACAGTGGAGCAGTGTTATAGATGTTTCTCTTTTTCCTCTGTCCCTCCCTCTCTATTTCTCTCTCTCTCTCTCTAAAAAGGATTATATCTAGAATCTTCTAAATAAAGAATGCCACACACTGAAGTTCACCTATACATTTATTAAGCTGCAGCCAGTGAAACATGGAAGTTCCTTCTCTGCAGTGTGATCTTCTTTATTACTGTGTAATAACACCCAAGGGCTAGCTGGACTCCATAATCAAAATCAAATGGCAGCTTCCACAGACTGGGCCCAGACATCACAGCCATTTTAAATTGCAAGACATCTGAGGACATTTCACTTCTAGTGTTACATTTGATAAATGCTGCCATACACACTTTCATGCTCATGCTCACAGAGGATCCACAGTGAAAAAAAAAAGCTTTTTTTGTAACATAGCAGAAAGCGAAGCTATTGGTGTGAGCAATGATGCACTATCAAACACACAGCTGCTTTTCATCCACACTTGTCTAAATGAGAAACATGCTGGCATTCATGGGGCTCGAGGAAGAACACGTGCACAGAGCAAGACTGAGGCCTAACAGGCGCTGTGTGCATTTCCACGTGCAGCTCCACATTACTCCTGTTCCTTGTCCTCCTCGGAGAAGTGGGGGACAGACTTCTTTGCGACAACATTGTCCAGCCTCTGGCCTTGTAGATAAGGGTTGATACTCTAGGAAGGATTAAAAAAAAAAAAAGCATATGACTTTATATTTTTTTCTTTTTTAATTAAAAAAACCCCCACTTATTTATCAATGACAGAGGGAACGAGAACCAGAGCGTCACTCTGAGATCACATGAGATGCCAGGATCCCATGCTTGAGAGTCCTGTGCTTTATTCACTGTGCCACCTCACAGACCACTGGTTTGATATTTCTATTTGGGTATTAGATATCAACATCTCACAAAAAAATAAATAAAAATATGAAAAAGAAGAATGTTTCTCACTGATAAGGTTAACGAGGTAACAGTAGTATCTAGCACTTACTAGGGGATTATTACAGTCCACTAGAAAGTATTTTAGTGATGGGGAGAACTCTGACAAGGGGATTTAAGTATGTCTCTCACATAATCATACTTACCAGATTCAATATGCACTGCACCCTCTTACCTACTTTTTTTTCTTCTGGCAAAAAGATTTAGAGTGAACTAGTTAATAACTTTTCCTTATTATATAGATATAAAGCCCTGTATGGAAATATTTTCCTACGATCTTATTTAGGTGTAAAAGAAAATCTGAAATGCATTAAATATTTTACAAGAAAATATTCTAAAGATGACAGAGCAGGATCAAGAGGGAATCAGCCTCTGCAGTTGGGTACAGGTCAGTTTGGTTTTATTATTGATCCTATCATGTCAATAAGCTATCAAAGAGATTTCTTTAGCTCTAGCACCTTATTAGCCTTCCTTCAAATTAAAAACATAAAATAAAGAAAGGAAACATAGAATTTAATAGTCTGAAATCTCCTTCATGACTCAAGGTTTTTCCATTCCTTCTCTAATACATATCTATGTTTAGAGATTTGGATTAGAACTAGTATTTGGAGCTTTACAACATAGCATTTAGCAAGCAGGGAAAAAAATGCTCAAGAGTTTTGGAAGATAATTGTTTACCAAAGTCATCTTCCAATAACAAACAAGAATATAAGGAGAGGTAGTTAAAAATGACCAGCAGTTCCACTATGTGCTAGGTACTCACGAATGAATGAAGGCAGGTTTCTTATTTGCAATGTTCTTTAGATATAAGAGTGGGCTGTCTCCAAAAGGGAAGGAAATGGAACTCGTGCTCAGTATTTGTAAATAGCTTTGCACATCTTGACAGGTGAAAGTATGACTCACTGAAGGCCCTATACAAACAAGCTGTAAATTACAGTGCATTAGGCACTGTCCTCATAGACCTGAAAAGTGACGTGTCACAAAAATACAGTACTTCACTGGGAAGCTATCTTTAAAATATTTTAAAAATTTAAAATAGCTAAAATACTTTTTAGGTTTATTTATTTATTCCCTTTTTTGGTTGCCCTTGTTTTACTGTTGTCTGTCTTTGTTGTTGGACAGGACAGAGAGAAATGGAGAGAGGAGGGGAAGACAGAGAGGGGGAGAAAAAGACAGACACCTGCAGAACTGCTTCACCACTTGTGAAGCGACTCCCCTGCAGGTGGGGAGCCGAGGGCTCGAACCAGGATCCTTACACCGGTCCTTGCACTTTGGGTTATATGCATTTCACCCGCTGCGCTACTGCCTGACTCCCTAAAATACTTTTTTAAGTACTAGAATTGTTGACTAGAATGGCCTGACTTGCTTCAGGAGTCTGAATGTGATAGACTATTTGGGTAAATGGAGCAAATGCAGACTGGAAAAGTATATCCAATCTCATTAGTACTTCCATGTTGGTAATGACATTTATTATGGAAATCCTAATATATTTTTAAAACCATATAAGATTTTTACAGCATGGAATTTTTACAGTATGGAATACAAGTATTAAGACAAACTCTTAATAACTAGGAATTCGGTTGGATTTCGCAAATAGATCAACATGACACAAAACCACCTGAAATTTAGCTGTTACTTTGGGAAGATGCCCTATGGTAAGACTTGTGGGAGAAAATATTTTGAGATGCAGAAAATGCCAAAGGTTAGAGGGCAAGGGGAGTAAGTTAATGAGGAAATAAATAGGACAATATAAACATTTGCTATTGATCTGTCAGAATTGTCATGATATTTTCCTATGTTTTTTGCTACCCAAAAATGTGCCATGACTTTTCCAATAACCAAATATTAGTATTAAATCCTACATGTAAGAGCACTAATGATGATGCAGCCTGGGAGAGAGCACAGTCACTAGAGCTTTTAACTAAAAATCATGAGGTTCTGAGTTAAATCCCCAGCATGGCATGTGCCAGAGTGATGCTTTGGTTCTCTCTTTCTCTCTCTCTCTTTTTCATATTTATATTCATAAAAATATTATCTTTATTTATTTATTCGATAGAGACAGCCATAAATCAAGAGGGAAAGAGGATGACAGAGAAAGAGAGAGAGATACCTGCAACACTGCTTCACCACTGACAAAGCTTCCCCTGCAGGTGGGGACCAGGAATAAACAATATATTTTTAATATCTTAGTTATCTTTATTTTTAAAATATTTTATTTATTTATTATTGGGAAGAGACAGAGAAATTGAGAGGAGAGAGGGAGATAGAGAGACACCTGCAGACCTACTTCACCTCTCATGAAGCTAATAAAAACTTTAAAAGAATGAGAGTACTTATGCTGCTGATGCTTGGTTTGAAATATCCATAACTCACACAGACATCTGTGTGCTTCTCTTCTAACTGACAGACTGGTTAGTTTATACCAAAGGCATTAATCACATTTCATGATTGGAAGAACCACTGGGATCAGATGCCTATGTTTGAAGTCTTCTGGAAAACCACAACTGTTGTGGACTTCACTGGATAAAGCTTTAATTTTTCACAGAAGCCAGTCTGCCATTTATTTCTATTGTTTCAGGCACTTAAAGGAGCAGCCACAGTCTTCAGTCAATATGGACACAGCAACTTGTACTTCCATATCTGTCTCAAGGGACCCATGATTTCTGGCATGAGAATGGATCTTTGGGATACCCAAGAATAGGAAGAACTTGAAGCTTCCAGGTCAAAGTGATCCTTATTTTCATATCTAAACCTTGTGGAGGAAGCTGAGGCAAAAGCCTAAGTCCTTATAACATGTATCTTTGCCAGAATTTTGAGTTTGAGTAATCACTGGTCTCATGGAAAAATAACCTAAATTACGACCCACAGGCAGAAGACATGGTAAGCCAGGAAGTGGAGACTGCTAAAACTTCATGTTCAAGTGTTTGCTTTGGGTCATCTATTGGTTTTATTTGGCAATTCCCCTGTTTGTGGCATGGGGGATAGTTCAAGCCATCTTCTTGGTAAATGATGTGTCTTCTGAGCTCCAGAAATAGGATTTTTTGATTGTTTCTCAGGACTACATTACACCTTTGGACCCTGGCTGCCACCACCCACCAGAAGAAACTGCAATCACCCAAGAGAAACATCTAATGACCCCTTTTCACATTTCAACACAGATCAGCTTCTGCACATCAACACTTTGCTTTGCACAGATGACTCTGTGTCTTCTGTGTTTGGTCAGGCAGACAGCATAGTGACTTGTTGACTCTGTTGTGTGGGGCTCTGAATCAGTGCTAAACTTAGAGAACACATATTTCTTAAAACAACTACTGATGGAAGTTTGTAAAAACCATTCAGAACAGTCATAACAATTACTTTGAGATTCCAAAAACTAGGCTAGGGTCTAAGGATTTGCTGTTCTGAGTAAGTAGTAAATAGTGGGGGCTGGGAGATGGTTCACTCAGTAGAGTACATGCTTTACTGCACATGAGGTGTTGCCTTCAAGTCCTGCCATCATATGGGGGCAATATGAATAGCACCAGACAAGCTCCATGCATGGTGGAGTAGTGCTGTGGTATCTCTGGGTCTATCCCTTTCTTGCTTCTCTTTCTCAAGAAAAAAAAAATCAGCCAAAGAACCTCCTGCAGTAGGTGGGTGAGGCCCTGGGTTCAATTCCTCAGCCCAGTGAGTAAATAAACACACTTGGGAATATGGTTTATAGGAGTTGGGCAGTAGCACAGCGGGTTAAGCACACGTGGCATGAAGCACAAGGACCAGCATAAGGGAATATGGTTTATATGCTTTAACAGAAATGGTTGCTATCTGGAAGAACGCCTTTACATAAGCACAGGAGTTCAACTTCCCCCTTTATCAGATCAGCAAGAGGTAGGTGGGAGGTCAGACAAGTCTGTGGAGGATATAACTGCACCAGGAGATGAGCAGAATGGCCCAGGGTACTTCCTTGGTCTCACTATCCTAACAGTTGTTGGAAACCCAGAGCAAATTTGGCATTCATGCTTGCATGAGGCAGCAGTAGCAGCAAACTTTGGGGTTCCCAAGCAGGGGTCTCCCTCCCCGGAGCAGCTGTAAGATGGTCAGTAACTAAGTCTATATGTCAAATTCACAAATCAGCAGCTATCATAGAACTACAGGATTTTACGGCCACCTTGCCCCAGCTAAGAAGAAAGACCTATCAAAGTTACAAGGTTTATTCTGTGTCTTCATTTGGCCCCCTGCATTCCTTCCAAGTTAAAGCCTGGGCATGAGATAAAACTTATGCAGAAGCAGGTGTGTGAGCTGTCTGGCGCAGTGACCTATAGAGCAGTAAAGAAAAGACATGTATTAATGGAGAGCCAACCCCCCCACTTCCCATCTTGCTGAAGTTTAGGGAAGTCAAAATGGCAGACTTTCTAAGCGTGGTCCTTGATAATCTCTCCACTGCTGTTGGGTCCTCCTGGGACTGCATGTACAAGGATTCTGCCACTGTCCAGAAACCCAGGGGTTGTACTTGTCAACTGCCCATCTCAGGCAGTCCAGCTATCCCCACACCACTGCTTACCCTCCGTTTCCGCCTCTGACCCCCCTTCATCTTCTCATAGAGGAGCTTCTTGTTCTAGAACAAGGAGAAAGGAAGACACAAAATCAGAAGGACAGATCAAATTTGGAGAACTTAAAAAAAAAGCAATACTCAGTGTGTCCCCTGGATATTTGCATACACATATTTTGGAAACATAACTGGAGGACAGAAATGTCATCATGTCAGAGAGCGAGACCGCAGTTTTTAATAAAGTTCTCTGAGATGGTGCCTTGAGGCACTGTGTGTGTCAGCCACAATCAGGCACACAGCAGAGTAGAATGGTCTCAAACATAGGGCGTGCTGGACTGGGGGTATGAATCAACCTGCCAATGCCCAAATCCAGTGGAGAAGCAGTTACAGAAGCCAGAACACCTACCTTCTGCACCCCCAAAAACAACTTTGATCCATATTCCCAGTGGAGAAGTAATAGAAGGAAGAGGATAAGAGGGCTCTGAACTCCAGTTCCATGGGGTCCCATGAGAGAGGAGAAAATGGGGAGAGATATTCAGATGTAGTAGTAGAGTTGTGTATGGCTGGGAGGGAAAGAAAGGATTGGACCCGGAAGTTAAAGGGGGTGCAATTATGTACAAATGTAGACAGATAGTTGTAGAGATGACAGTTAACCCATGTCCGCAGCCATGGGAGAACCCCAGTGGTTTGCAATGTAGGGACTTGGGATTCAGAACTCTGGTGGTAGGGATGGTGTGGAATTATAACTCCGTTGACATGTAATTTTGTAAACCAATATGGAATTGCTAATAAAAAATTAAAAAAATAAAAACATAGGGAGTGCAGGGAACCCATCCTCTCACTTTGAACAACTGTTGTTCTAAACAACTGTCATCTCATTTCTCTTTGTCTTCCCTTTTGTGAGCTGAACGTGCAGACTGGTCTCTGGAGCAGTAAATAAAAAAATCAACGAGCTGCCTACTTCTACAGCTCTCTCCTTCTTTGACTGCTGTCCTCTGTCTCCAGTCAAGACCATCGGAAAACCGTTTGGTCTGTAACATTTTTAATAGAGTGAACCTTTTAAAAACTGCCAAAAGACTTCTTGGCAGGAGGAAAGTTATGTTGGGGGGTGGGGCATATGGGGCTCTGTGACCACAGTTTGTATAAGCATTTCCACACATTTCTGTATTTCAGACACACAGTGGACTTAAATGAGCTCTAGAATATCAGACACATGCTCAACAGATTTCCCTTCAATTGAGATTATCCAAGATAACAGACCCTATAAAATGTCTGGCAAGTCTTCTTCTCAAAGATGACTCTTAAGTTTGCCTATGAACTTGGGGGATAATTAGCAGGGTAATGGTTCTCTACCCTGAATGGAACTGGCGAGACTTTCCACGAGCCCCCACTACCATCCAGATTGAAAAGCAGTTATTGGCAGGCACACAATACACATACCAGCCTCCAACCCTGACATCCATTTCTCTGTCAGGGAGTGGAGTGCTAAGCTTGTTTACTTGTATTCTATCTGAGAAGTAGGTTCAAGTTCCTGAAAAAGTTTTCCATTGTGCTATCAAGATTTTGGACAACTGTGTCTGGGTGGCGGCACAGGTTCAAGCCCCTGGTCCCCACTTGCAGGGGGAAAGCTTTGTGAATGGTGAAGCAGTGTTACAGGTGTCTCTCTGTCTCTCTCCCTTTCTACCACCACTCTCCCCCTAGATTTCTGGCTGTCTCTATCCAGTAAATAAACAAAGATCATTGAAAAAATTGAGAAAAAAGATTTGGACAACTGCTTGTTTCTAGGTTTCAAGTTCCATTCTGAAATGACCAGGGAGACTTCTGAGGGAAATGTCTGACTACAGAGTGTGTGCGCCCGTGTGTGTGTGCGCGCGCGCGCACACACACACACCATAACACAGAACAGATGAAGTTGGATGATCAAATGAGGTCAGAAAGTAAGAACTTTGTAAGAAACACCAGAATGTGTCAAAAGGGAAAAAAAATTTAAAAAGCAAGCTTTCAGAGACAACCAGTGACTAAATTCAGGACAGTCTGAATCCCAAAATAAATAACAGGGGTTGATAAGCCTGTACTTCTAGTGAATAAACAAACTTTGTTTTGGAGATCAGGTAGTGTCACATTTGGTTAAGTGCACACATTACACAAGGACCAAGGTTCAAGCCCCTGGCCCCCACCTGCAGGGGGACAGCTTCATGAGTGAAGAAGCGCTGCAGGTGTCTCTCTGTCTCTTTCTCTATCTCCCCAGACCCTCTCAATTTCTCTCTGTCTCTTTCTAATAAGTAAATAAAATTAAAGTAACTTTGTTTCTGCTTTGATTAAGGTATAATTAACATATAACATAACATTAACTTTATGTGTAAAAAACATTTGCTGGAGCCAGGCAGTGGTGCATCCAGTTGGGCACACACATCACCATGTGCAAGGACCGGGGTTCAAGCCTCTGGTCCCCACCTGCAGGGAGAAGTTTCACAAACAGTGAAGCAGTGCTACAGATTTGTCAATTTCTCCCTCTTTATGTCCACTTCTCCTTTCAATTTCTCTCTGTCCTATCAGAGAAAAATAATAAATAGGTACGTTTTAAAAATTATATGCTAGGGAGCTGGGCGGTGGCTCAGTGGGTTAAGGACCGGTGTAAGGATCCAGGTTTGAGCCCCTGGCTCCCCACCTGCAGAGGGTTCACTTCACAGGTGGTGAAGAAGGTCTGCAGGTGTCCATCTTTTTCTCCTCCTCTCTGTCTGTCTTCCCCTCCTTGATTTCTCTCTGTCCTATCCAGCAACAGCAATAACAACAACAATAATAATAACAACAATGATAAAACAATAAGGGCAACAAGAGGGAAAAATCTTTTTAAAGTTTCTTTTAAAAATTATATACTATTTGGATATATTGCAAACTGATCACCACAGTAAGTCTAGTTAGCATCTGTCAACATTTTTCTGAAAGATTTATGTATTTATTTATTTGCCTCTAGGGTTATTACTGGGGCTCGGTGCCTACACTATGAATCCAGTGCTTCTGGCAGCCATTTTTTCCATTTGTTGTTTTTATTATTATTGTTGTTGTTGCTATTGGGTAGGACAGAGAGAAATTGAGAGAGGAGGGGAAGGCAGAGAGGAGGAGAGAAAGATAGACACCTGCTTCACTGCTTGTGAAGCAACTCCCCTGCAGGTGGGGAGATGGTGCTCAAACCAGGATCCTTGCACTTACTTGTCCTTGCGCTTCGCACCATGTGTGCTTAACCTGGTGGCCTCTGCCCAGCCCCCTGTGTATTTACTTTTATGAGAGTGAGATGGGGGGTGGGGAAGTTGGAATCAGAGCACTATTCAACTCTGGCTTATGGTGGTGCTGAGGACTGAACCTGGGAATTTGGGGCCTCAATCATACTTTATTCTGTCCGAATCTGCTTGGAGATTATTAATCACATAGTAACTAGATAGGATCTTTTTTCAAAAAAAATAAAAATGAGAACACTGAAGTCAGAAATACTGAGTTGCAGAGAGAGAGCTCATCTCCCTTTTCTCCACAGCTCAGACTCTGGCCACCACCAACCTCTTCAGTTTAAGAACAGCCTCTAACTCTTCAAGTTGCAGATGAAGAAATGTAAGCAACACTTGGGAGTGCTTTCAGGCAGAACTTTGTGGGCTGGGGAGATATCTTAATGGTTATGTAAAAACAAGCAAGCAATTTTCATGCTTGTAGCACCAAAAGTCCCAGGTTCAATTCCCAGTATCACTATAAGCCAAAGCTGAGCAGTGCTCTGGTAAAAACAAAAACAAAAACAAACAAACAAACAAAAAAAGCCAGGGGGGAACTTTGTTCTAAGTGAGAAGCAGTCAGCAATTAACATGCAAAGGAGCAGGGTACCTGACACTCTGGATGCCTAGTGCTACAGTTGCTGCGAAGCAACCAGGACCTGCATCCTGGCCAGGCAGGAACCACAGAGCCAAGAGTCATGCAAAGATAAGGAATTTATCCAGTGTCTAAAGAATTATGGAGTCAGATGGTCTGGTTCAAATCCTAACTCTGCCGACCATCAGCTCTGTAATACTGGACAGGCTACTCAATGTCCCAAGCCTGTATTTTCTCATCTGCAAGAATGAATGTGACAGGGATGGGCAGACTGAATGACATGTATAAAGACTAAAGCCTGGCATCTATCACATAGTATTGCTCAATAAAGATCACTGCTTCTTAATGCACTATACTATTAATTCATCTTTCTAGTCCTATCACCTAACACAGGACCTGAGAGATAGAAATTGCTCATTCAGTAAAGTGTTTTGATGTGTTTAGGAAGAGAGAAATCCAGGGAACAAGACGCTGATATAAGTGAATCACTACTAAACAGTCAGCTCAGCTAGAGCTAATGTTAAAACCAGGGGAGGACTATCAGCAAATAAGGAACCAGTTTTGTCTGCAGTTCTATTATGAAAGAAAATTACCATGATTGAACTTACAGCAAGCTCCAGACCTTCATTCTGTACAAACACAGGAGATGGAGAAAGAGAGAGAGAGAGAGAGAGAGAGAGAGAGAGAGAGAGATGGAGAGAGGCAGGGGGGGGGAGGAGAGAAGACTGTTTTGGGGTGGATAGGGGAGGGTATCAAATTGTGACACATCCTCAAGACAGACTTCCATGTGAAGATCAATTAATGCTTTATTGCTAGGTGATAATAAGAAAAGGAAAGAAGATTCAAGTTGAAACACAATACAGAAGGTAAAAGGTGTGTGGGCATTGTTCCTAGTCTGTAATAATACTTGCTGGCTGCCGAACCAATTGGCCATGCCAGTCCCCAGTCCTGGCCCTTCCTAAGTCCTTGGCTTCCATTTTCCCCAGAAATTGTACTTAGTGCTCATAAGTATAGTCAGAACCAGACGCTGAACGGAGTTGAGTTTCTTTTATTTTCATGCAACTCATCTAAACCAGAGGATTATAATCTCTTTGAAGATTGTGTGTTAATGGTGCCTACACAGCAAGTGTCTAGCACAGGTCCTATAATGAAGTGAGCTATCTTCTACTTCTTCCTTGAACTTGGTCGTTGGGTCTGAGAGGCAACGCTTTTGCACACCTCTGTGGAGTCCTTCCCAGTTTGCCTCCGTAATCTTTCATTCTTCTTCCCTTTCAGTTTCTCCATTCCCTTCTTTCCCTCACATCTCCCTCTCATTTTCACTCCTTAAAAAAAATTCACTTAGGAAAAGCTCACAGTTTATGTCACATAAGCATGCACTATCTCTTCTTCCCTCCTCATACTATATTCTGTGTGCAATCCTTGTCAGTTCTCTGGCCCTCTTTGAAATGCCCTGTGTTCTCAGCATGTTGGTGAGGTTTACCTGAATGTAGTATGTTCACAGCCTTCATAACCAGAATATTTTCCCTCTGGCTCCAATCTCTTCTTTCTCTGTTTCATCCTTAAAGGTGTCACCTGAATAATTCTTCTAGTAGGAGACTTTCATGATTTCCCTCTCATTTCAAAAGCCTATAGATTTTTCTGTGTAATTCAACTTTAAATACTTCAAGTGGGCCAGAAAGTTAGCTCACAGGGTAGTATGTGTGTCTTACTATACACACGGCCGTGGTGTGAACCCTGGCACTACATAAAAATCGCTATATAACACTAGAGGAAGCTTCAGTGCTGTCATACCTCTGCTTCTCTCTTTCTCTTGCTCTATCTCTCCCATCCAAGTACTAACCAGGCCCGACCCTACTTAGCTTCGAAATCGGATGAGATAGGGTGTGTTCAGGGTGATGTGGCTGCAAACTCGCTCTATCTCTAAATAAAAAAAAAAAGTAGCATGGAAGTGTTGAGGTCTCACATGTGTTATGTAAAATAAAAGGATTTATATATAAATTACATATAAATGTGCGCACATATATGTATAGATATGATTATACGTACATATAAAATAAAGACTTCAAAAAGGTTCAGTTCTCCTTTCAGGAATTGTTGATGAAGCCAGGTGGTGGCACACCTAGTTAAGCACACACATTACAATGCGCAAGGACCCAGGCTCAAGCCCCTGGTCCCCACCTGCAAAGAGAAACCTTTAAGAGTGGTGAAGCAGGGCTATAGGTGTCTATTTTGTGTCTCTACCCCTCTCTATCTCCCTTGATCCTCTCAATTTGTCTGTATCCAACAATAAATAAATAAAGGTAAAAGTTGCTGATAAAAAAAAGAGAGAGAAATAGGGCTGGGAAGTGGTACATCTGGTAGAGTGCACATGCTACCATGCTCAAAGACCTGGGTTCACCTCCTACACTGATGATGGGAATGTAAATTGGTCCAACCTCTGTGGAGAGAATTCTGGAGAACTCTCAGAAGGCTAGAAGTGGACCTACCCTATGACCCTACAATTCCTCTCCTGGGGACATATCCTAAGGAGCCAAACATACCCATCCAAAAAGATGTGTGTATACCTATGTTCATAGTAGCACAATTTGTAATAGTCAAAACCTGGAAGCAACTCAGGTGTCCAACAACAGATGAGTGGCTGAGCAAGTTGTGGTATGTATACACAATGGAATACTATTCAGCTATTAAAACTGGTGAATTCATCTTCACCCCATCTTGGATAGAGCTTGAAGATATCATGTTAAGTGAGATATTACAGAAACAAAAGGATGAATGTGGGATGATCTCATGCACAGACAGAAGTTGAAAAAGAAGATCAGAAGGGAAAATACTAAGCAGAACTTGGACTGCAGTTGGTGTATTGCAACCAAAGTAAAGACTCTAGTGTGGGGAAGGGTTCAGGTCCTGGAACATAATGACAGGGGAGGACCTAATGGAAGTTGAACAGTTACGTAGTAAATGGGGAAATGTTACATGTGTACAAACTATTATACTTTACTGTCAACTGTAAACCATTAATTCCCTGATAAAGAAAGAAAAAAAAAGGACCTAGGTTCAAACCCCCAGTCCCTACCTGCAAAGGGAAGCTTGAAAAAGGGTGAAGCAGTACTGTAGGCTTCTCTCCCCTCATATGAATAAATTTTAAAAAATTAAAGAAAAATAGAGTGATACATATTGGAGAAAATGAAATGAACTTATTGTTTTGGACTTGTTTTTAGATGGAAAATTTATAGATGAAATGAAGCTACTCAGTACAGTGTTGATGCAAAATGGTGGACAAACAAGTGTGCTCACTAGTGAGGAGGGGGGCATGTTTCTCAGAAACCATATAAAATGCAGGAGAGAGTTTTGCTCTGAGGCTACCATAGTCCTTGAAAATTAGGAAGCAAGGTAAGCTGAGAAAGGATCACTAGTTCTAGAAAGACTTAGGCTATTAGAAAGTTTCCCTTTCATTCACCCATGCATTCAAATCCATAGCTGCATTGCCCCCCTCCTTTTATGTGAATTCATACTCCTTAGTATTTTCCCATTTTCTTCACATGGTTTCAGCATTTTGACCCAACCCCAGGAACACAGATACATCCCCATGTAACTGTGATCCTGTTTGACTTCTTGTCCCAGCCTGCCAGGAACTTCTTGAATCCCAACTCTGTCTTCTAGGGCTTTCCCTACCAATTTTGTGTCATCCTTGGAGAATCTGATAAGTATAAGTTCTATATATTTTTTTCAGGAATTTATAAAAATGTGGAGTGAAGTAGTGCTAAGACATGCAAGGACCAAAAAGGAATCTCCCTCCCCAAGAGAACAAACACTTTAGCTCCCTTTGGGTAATGTTCTCTAGTCTAGGAACTCTATCAATAAGAGATCATGGAAGACCTCATAAGAGTCCAAATGCACCATGCTCAATTCATTTCTTTCAGCAAGCTGGCAAGTAAAGAGAATACTGCTGGCCAGCAAAATACTGTTAGATTGACACAACTTCTCAACAAATTGATGCCAAGTGGCCATGATTTCTCTTTCCAAGTCCTTATAAACAAATTCCTTAACTGACAGTTATAGTGTTCTGTTGGGTATTGACAGCAAGTTCACTGCTATGCAGTGGGGGAATTTTTTTTTCCATCCACAAAGTAGTCTAGCATGTTAGTATGCTTGGACATCTTTTGCTCTTTGCACTACAGAGACTATCTTCCTTAGTCTGGAAATAAAATTTGCGGATTTTCTCAGTATCCTTGAGTGCACATCTTACCATGCTCACAGACCTGTGTTCAAGTCCTTGTTCCCTGCTTGCAGGGAGAAGCTTCATGAGCAGTAAGCTGTGCTACAGATAGCTCTCCCTCTCCAACTCCCATCTCTCTCTCTCTCCATATATATCTCCCTCTGTCTCTCTCTTCATCTCCCTTTCCTCCCTTTATCTCTGTCTCTATCCAATAAAATAAATCCTTTATTGATAAATCAAATATTTTTAAAAACCAAGGGCTGTCAAAAATATCTCACTTGGATAGTGTACAGCTTTGCTATGTGCATGACCCAGGCTTGAACCTGGCCTCTACTCCATTGGAGAAAGAGTAAGTACTATGATATATATTTTTTCAGTCCGAGTGGTGAATCCTGGTGATAACAACAACAAAAATCAAATACATCCTATAAGAAAGTGAAATACTGGTGACTGATAAGGCTTTAGGATGAGTGTGGAAGACCTCTGAGTAGAAGAGTTTGGGTAATAGAGCTGGTAAGATTCATTCAGGTCACTGCATCCCAGACACATCATGAGTGTGGTTTGGTTTGGTAATTACTTTAAGTCCCTTGTAGTTCAATAAGTTCTGAAAACTTACTTTTTAATAATTTTTCTCCCTTTTTTTCTCTCCCCTCACTCATATTTCTCACCCCTACCATCAGGACCCTTCAGAGTGAGTTCCAGAGTGTGAAGTCTACTAGAAATTCAGACTAGACTTACCCACTTGCCCAAGCCTGGGTAGTCGTGTTCTGGATCAAAAAGGTGCTGATGCAACTGGAATTCTCTACTGAACTCTGCTGTGTCCGGGGTGTTTTCTAGACATCCGTCATCTACTGCAAACAGCAAAAGATTTCTGAGGAATGGCCAAGGCAACTATTGTTATCCTAAGAATTAATTTACTACAAACAAGCAGACATCTATAGGCTAGTATTCACAATGGTCACTATACATCACTTTCCCTCAGGGGTTCAAGTCTCCCTGTTGGATGGAACTGTTCACCGTAGACTCCCAGTCTTCCTTCTACCCCTGAGAGAGACTGACTAACTTCTTCCTTCGCCTTTTTCAGCCTCCCTCTGAAATCTGGTGGAGTCTTATGCTGAGTTTAGCATATGGAATAGAACATAGAAGTGATGGTTTATACTTCTAGGCCCAGCCCATAAAATCCCCTAGATAATTCTTGGACTTCCAAGAGGCGAGGTTTATGGAGTCGCCGAGATACGACCTACACTCTCCCAAAAGCAACTATTGAACACAACAAGAGATTGAATTGGACACATAATATATAGCTGAAAAAATCTACAGCCTCAGGTGGGTGCCTGCACATATGGTTGGGGAAAACAGGGGAGTGGATTGGAAGACACAGTCAAATCCAGAGCTCTGGGTGGGCAGTGCAGTGCTGACAACCTGTACCATCTTGGACAGTAGTGCAGTTATTAGACCCCCAGAAGAAAAGAAATTGGAGCTTAACACCTCTCAATCTTCAACTCAGGTTTTTGTTTGTTTGTTTGTTTTTTTCTCTCTCTCAGTCTGAGTTTAAGACAAGGACACAAAACTCAGCCCACAGGATAAATCTCTACTCCCTCCATCACCACCCATCAGTTGCTTGGCTGGTTGCTGTATGTTGCCAACCAGGACAACTGTGAATGTCAGGTGTAAAAGTGAAAGGTGGCAGGTCTAAGTTGCTGAATAATTCATCCCCAGCATACCTTCACCCACCTCTGGCAGGACTTCATCCCAATGAGAAATAAAACTCTCCTATGTCATTACTATGATTTTTTTTTCACTTGTTATAACTGCAAATGTTTCCTTAATCAGTATACCTACATTCTACATGACTGTTTTCTCTTGTGTGTGGACTCTTTAATAATACTTTCTGCTTCTTGAAGAAAGTTCATTATATCTAAGAATAACCACAGTCACCAGACAGCTTTTGATGGTGTGCCCCGTAGTAGCTAAAAGGATAAGTGCAGAGTGAGAGAGATAAGGGTTCAGGGCTTAAATCCTGGCTCATAAGTGACAGGTGGGTTGAGCTCTTTGGGAAAACCAACTTAGTATCTTTACCTTCACATGTTCATCCATGAGATGGGGACAATCAAATACCTTTGCAATGTGACAATGAAGAAGACAGATGATTATATGTAGAGAAGTTTGGATACAATAGGTCTACACTGTGCCCTTCCCACCATCTGTGTTTCATTTATTTATTTAAATTACGGTAGAGACAGAGTGATATAGGTAGAGAAGACAGAGAGAGATCCACAGCACTGCTCCATTATTCATGAAGTTTTCCCCTTGCAGACTGGGGGTTTGAAGCTGGGTCCTCACACATAGCTGTTTGTGCACTGTACCAGTGCTCCAGTGCCCAGTCCCTCCACCATCTCCTTTTCAATGACAGTTTACACTATGACTTCTCTTTGAAATAAGCATGTCTCCCATTCAAACCCAAGAAAATGCCTCTCTCTTTGGCTGTTATTTTAACCTAAATCCTATCATTGCCAAAAATAATGCTTTGAAAACAGTAGTTTTAAATGTCTTTTTTTTACTCTTTTTTTCATTTTTTAAAATTTTATTTATTTTTCCTTTTGTTGCCCTTGTTGTTTAACATTGTTGTGGTTATTGATGTCGTTGTTATTGGATAGGACAGAGAGAAATGGAGAAAGGAGGGGAAGACAGATAGGAGGAGAGAAAGATAGACACCTGCAGACCTGCATGCTGCTTGTGAAGCGACTCCCCTGCAGGTGGGGAGCTGGAGGCTCAAACCGGGATCCTTACTCTGGTCCTTGTGCTTTGCTTTGCGCCACATGCACTTAACCCGCTGCGCCACCGCCCTACTCCCTTAAATGTCTATAATGTATTTTACACAACAATGTAAAGGGACTTTGGATTTCTGGATAGGCTGGGAAGAGAAAATGCTTGCTTTCTTTCTAAAGGAATAATGGGGCTTTAAAGTCAATGCTAGGTGGGGTTTAATACACTTGCGCAGGTAGTCTATAGTCTCCTGTGACTGCTCTGAAGTCTTCCAGCAGTTCTGAGCATTCCTCTCTCAGCTCTTAGATACATGAAGCTAGTGTAGAAATCATCAGTATTGGGAATAGAGCCCTCATGGGGCTTTAATGTAACTCCCCACTTTTCACTGAATTATTCATTTACTTTCTTCACCCACCAATTGTAATTACTAACTAGGTCTTCAGTCTGCAAATGAAGAGTCTGAGGTCCAGGAAAACAAAGTGTCATACTGTACTTTAAGAATAAAACTCAGAGAGATCTGGGCGTCACACCCAGTTGAGTGCATAGATCACCATGTGAAAATATCTGGGTTCAAACACTGACTTCCCACCTACGGGGGGAAAGCTTCAGAAGTTGTGAAATAGGGCTGCAGGAATCTCTTTTTTTCCCATGTGTATCTCCCCCTCATCTCCCAATTTCTCTCTGTGATACCAAATTAAAAAAAGAAAAGAAAATATGGCTACCAGGAGCAGTGGATTTATAGTACAGACACTGAACCCCAGCAATAAGCCTGGTGGAAAATTGTTATTATTATTATTATTATTATTATTCCTCTAGAGTACTCAGCTCAGCTATGGCTTATGATGGTTCAGAGGACTGAACCTGAGACCTGGTAGTCTCAGGCATCACAGTCTGCTTACATAACCATTTTGCTATCTCCCATGTCTGGAAAAAGAAAGAAAGATAGAAAGAAAACTAAAATTCAGAGCTCTTGGCTCAAATTCTGTTTCTCTTCTTCCTCCTCCTCTTTCATTGTATTAAAACCAGAGCATGGTTTATAGTGGTACTGGGAATTGAACCTGAGACTTCTGGTGCTTCCAGATGAAAGTCTTTTTGCATGATCATATGCTATCTCCTCAGCTCTGGTTCTTTCTATTGGATATAATGGTGCTCCTCAACCACCAATGTGTATCAGGATCATAGGAAGGCATATTAAAATACAGATTTCTGGGTCCTAGCCCCAAGTTTCTGATTCACTAGATCTGGGGTAAAGTCTAAAAATTTACTTTGTCAAGTTTTCAGTAATGTTAATGGTCCTGGAGCCAAACTCTAAGATCCACTTCACTCCATGGCATTTAATCAATTTAATCAATCCCCGTAGAGACTGCTGCTCTGTAAGTCCGGAGCTGGTCTTTCTTCATTCCCAGACAAAAGCCTACAGACAAGTAAAATGTGCCTGGAGTGGTTGACTCTGTGCAGTACTAAGCCCTGGGCCAGCTTCCCAACATTATGCAGCTACCTGGGTGGTTTCATTCCTGGAGGAAGGCTCTGTCTGTACCTTTTGAGAAACAGACTCCTCTCCCTAAATGAAAAGAGGGCTGTGTTTCAGAGAGGATCTGCATGGTGCTTCAGAAAAGCTGGGGGAGGGGGAATCAGTATTGGCACCATTTTCACAACAAGGTTATAAACAGTGTCACAGTGGCTGAAAACACCATCCTGGACCAGGTCAGCCTGGCTTGAGTCTTGGTTCCACTACTTGCTACATAGGTTACCCTGAGAAATTACTCTTTATGCCTCAGTTTCCATATATGGAAAGTAGAAGTAATAAATAACAATTATGTGGTCTGGGAGGTGGTGCAGTGGATAAAGCATTAGATTCTCAAGCATGAGGTCCTGAGTTCAGTCCCTGGAAGCACATGTACCAGAGTGATGTCTGGTTCTTTCTTTCTCTCCTCCAATCTTTCTCATTAATACATACACAAAATCTCTAAAAAAAATCTGATAAAAATTAAATAAATAACAACTATTACTGTTATTAGGTTTGGGGGAGAGATTGCTATCGAACAGGCCATGGCCGGTGCGCCGCTATGTTCCATCGCTGGGGAGCCAGAGACGACCCGAACTGCCCCTGCGGCTCCAGACAGACTATGACCCACATAGTCAACGACTGCCACCTCTCCAGATTCAAAGGAGGTCTCGAAACTTTACATCAGGCTCAACCTGACGCTGTTGACTGGCTACGGAAGAAGGGCAAACGCTAGAAGAAGAAGAAGGGGAGAGATTACTCTGGTGCTAGCAAAGCTAATTATACTCAGGATGCTATTAACTAAGTCCTGACTCTGCTAGGTATGGTGCAAAATACTTAACAAGGAATGGTGAGAATGGTGTTAGATATAAACAAAAATAAATAAATGGAGTGTCCTTAAACAAATAAAAATGGAAAGACCTTATGATCCAGCAATACCACTCCTAGGCATCCACCTAAAGAACATGAAAACACTACTTCAAAGGGACATATGACCCCTATGTCCATAGCTGCATTATTCACAACAGCCCAGGAGTGGAAGTAGCCTAAATGTCCTTTGACAGATGACTATCTAAAGAAGTGATGGGACCACTAGGGAAAGTTAGAAACAGGCTGGGGTTATGGATCGACCTGTCAACACCCATGTTCAGCGGAGAAGCAGCTACAAAAGCCAGAACTCCTACCTTCTGCTCCCGATAAACAACCTTAATCCATATTCCAGTGGGGGAGAAGTGATAGGATGAAGATAAGGGGACTCTGCACTCCAGCTCCATCAGCACCCAGAGAGAGACAGAAGGAAAAGGAGAGGGACATATGGAGGTAGCTATGATATGAGTGGCTTAGAGGGGAAGAGAGGATTGAATCAGAAAAAGAAAGAGCAACTATGTATAAATGTGGACAGGCAGTTATAGAGAAGATGGTTGGCCCATGTCTGCAACTTTAGGGGAACTGTGGTGGATTGCAGTGGGGAGAGTGAAGATTCAGAACTCTGGTGGTAGGAATGGTGTGGATTCAAACTCCTGTTGACATGTAATTCTGTAATATAAAAATATTTTTAAAATTAAATTTTTAAAAAATTATTTAAAAAAGAAGTTATGGGCCCTATCCTATATTTCATAGAATACTAATCCGCAATCTAAAAGGATGATAGTGTGTCTTTTGGGGCCAAATGGATGGGATTAGAGGTGATTATGCTTAGTGAAGTAAGGAGGTGAAAGCTATCAGATGACTTTGGTCATATTAGGAATATAATATAGATAATTAAAGCTTATGAGATTGAAGGGTAGGGAAGCAACCAAGTTGTCTCTGAGACTTCATGCGAATTATGGTGGTTATGGGTCGGGCACAGAACTCTGGTGGTGGTGGGGGATGTGTGTGGTATGAATCTATACCCCTGTAATATAATTCTGCAAACCATTATTAAATCACCAATTAAAAAGTAACACTAAAAAAGCATACTTTCATTTAATTCCCCGACCCCCTCTTCTATCTTGAGGATGAGGTAACTGAGATACAAAGTGGCTAATTAATGGGGGTGGGTGGTTAAGCGCATATGGCACAAAAGCGCAAGGACCCTCGTTAAGGTTTCCACTTGGAGCCCCCGGCTCCCTACCTGCAGAGGGGTCGATTCACAAGTGGTGAAGCAGGTCTGCAGATGTCTGTCTTTCTCTCCCCATCACTGTTTCCCCCCCTCTCGATTTCTCTCTGCCCTGTCCAACAATGACAGCAATGACAACAACAATAATGATAACAAGGGCAACAAAAGGGGGGAAAATAGCCTCCAGGAGCAGTGGAGGCACCGAACCCCAGTGATAATCCTGGAGACCAAAAAAAAAAAAAAAAGTGGCTAATTACCTCGTTCATGGTCAAAGGATTTGAACATAGGCAGTCTTGAGTCACTTTTCCTAACTACCAAGGCAAAGTGTTCATAACCAAGTGTAGTGAGCTCACCATCCATTATCTTTAGCTTTAGGAGGCAGGATAATGGGACTAATACAGAGATAACCAGAAAAGTTATAAATTTCTTTACCCAGCATTTTACTTCACTGGATCCTCTTTCTCTCACTCATGTCACCTCCCAACCTCCAAAGAAATATTTCAGGATAGATAATCAGTTGTGCCAAAGTTGAAATGCTGACTGTCAGGAGAAGAAAAAAAAAAGGGGGAGGAGTGGGTGGAGGTAAAGGAGAGAGCTAACCTGCTGGAACACATGCCTCACTGTGAAGGGTACCTAGGTTTGAACTCTGGCAGCCCAAGGAAGCAACCACAGATGGCACTGGGATAGTGGCACAGGCACAGATGGCCATGGGTAGTGGAACAGTACTGTGGTGTCTCTCCTCTCTGGTTCAAATAAGTATAAAATAGAAAATTGGCCTAGGGGATCTGTCCAGTGGTACCCCACATATTCAGGGCTTATTCTCAAGCATCACATAAAGAGAGAAGAAGAGGGGCTGGGCACTGGGTTGAATACACATGCTGCCATGCACAAGGGCCTGAATTCAAATCCCTGGTCCCCAACTTCAGGGGTAAGCTTCATGAGTGGTGAAGCAGTGTTACAGGTGTCTCTTTTTTCTCCCTATCTCCCTCTGTCTCCTCTCTCAATTTGTCTATGTCCTAGCAACTAAAAATAAATGAACAAATAAATGGGTAGGAAATAAAAAAAGAAGGGGGCTGGGCAGTGGCACACCCGGTTAAGCTCACATGGTACTAAGCGCAAGGACCCGCAAAAAGACCCAGGCTTGAACCCCTGGCTCCTCACCTGCAGCAGGGATGCTTCACAAGCAGTGAAGTAGGTCTTCCAGTGTTTTTCTCTCTCTATCATCCATCAATTTCTCTCTTTCCTATCTAATAATGAAATTTATTTAATAAAAATCAAAAAAATGACTGTCAGGAGCAGTGGATTGATTTACAGTGCTGGCACCAAGTCACAGTGATAACCCTGAGGCAAAAGAAGAAGGAGAAGGAGGGGGGGAGGCGAAGGAGAAGGAGAAGGAGGAAGAGCAAGAGGAGGTAGGGGAGGAGGAGAAGGAGAAGGAAGGGGAGGAGGGGAAGGAGGGGGAAGAAGGGAAGGAGGGGGAGGAGGAGATAGAGGAAGAGAAGGAGAAGGAGGAGGGGGTAGAGGAAGAGGCGAAGGAAAAGGAGGAGAAGAAGAGGAGGAGGAGGAGGAAGAAGAAGGAGGAGGCAGACATAAATAAACTATAAAAATGAAGCCTTGGCAAGGAAGTCCTATGTGGCAATAAATCAACAACAGAACAAAGGTTCTAGAATAATGTTCCTTTCCAGTCTACTTATGAATGCATCACTGTTTATCAGAACAGAAGACCTATTTCTCAGAAGATCTGTAGCTGATATAAGAATTTTTAATCATTGGCGTATTGCACCAAAGTAAAACACTCTGGGGTAGGTGGGTGGGGGGAGAATACAGGTCCAAGAAGGATGACAGAGGACCTAGTGGGGGTTGTATTGTTATATGGAAAACTGAGAAATGTTATGCATGTACAAACTATTGTATTCACTGTTAATTAATGTAAAACATTAATTCTCCAATAAAGAAATAAAAAAATCCCCCCCCAAAGTCTCCACTGCCTATGGGACCCCAGGAACAGGTCCATTACCTGTCTTTCCAAGTGGGCAGGGGTTGGGAGGGTCTGGGTAGCCTTGGTCTTCACTAAAGTCCTTAGGGATGTTGTCACCAGTCAGTTCGGCCACAATGTTTGGTATGTTGCCAAAAGGACCCAAGTGCTGAAGACCTTCATGAGCTCCACCTGCCAAGCAAGCAGAAGTCATTCATTTGAGTAGAAATGAAATTCATTCCAACTAGCAGTTATGTAGACATCCATAACATCCACACAGGCAGACACTTGGCTCTGGTCTAGGAAAGGAAAGAAAACCAAAGAATTCCTGTACCCGAAGAGTTTTAAGATTCAGGTAATAGGAGGGGTTACCCAGAATGAGTAGCATACACATTTATGCACAAAGACTTTCATGCCTGAGGCTCTAGAGTCCCAAGTTTAGTCCCCAGCATGGATTAAGCCAGAGCAAAGCAGTACTCTGGTTAAAAACAAATAAAGAAGTGGGGGGAGGGATTTAATTGTCATGTGGAAAACTGAAAATTTTACTCATGTACAAACTACTGTACTATTGATTGTAAACCATTAATCCCCCCAATAAAGAAAACAAATAAATACATAAAGATTAAATAAAGAGATGAGTGACAACTACTGGGTGGAATCTAGAGATCAGATTCATATGAACTTGAAAAAAGAACAATCAAGCAAACTGTTTCTAAAACTTGTGAGAACTATTGTTTTTCTTTGGGAGGTGGAAGCGTAGGGACACAGGACTTTGGTGGTGGGTGTGGTGTGGAACTATACACTATTCTTACAATTTTATAACCAACTACTAATCATAAATTAAAATAAATGAAGATTCAGTCATGGGAACAGGGAGATAGCATACGGTCATGCAAAAAAGCTTTCATGCTTGAAGACTTAGGTCCCTGGTTCAATCCCTGGCACCCTCTAAACCAAAGATGAGCAGAGAAGCAGTGTGGTGGTAAAATAATGATTATGATGATAAAAAGAAGAAGGAAGGAAGGAAGGAAGGAAGGAAGGAAGGAAGGAAGGAAAGAAAGAAGGAAGGAATGAAAGAAGGAAGAAAGAGAGGGAAGGATGGTTCAGTTAAGAGGACGGAATGGGGAGATTGCATAGTTTTATGCAAAAGACTTTCATGTCTGAGGCTCCAAAGTCCCAGGTTCAATCCCTAGCACTACCATAAATAAGCCAGAGCTCAGCAGTGCTCTGGTAAAAATAATAAAGAAATGTTCTCCACTTAATACTGAAGCACAAGCTCCCTATGTGGCTGTAGGATCTTTATTCCTAGAATTACAAACTGCCATGTAGTTTTTTATATAGTGGCTTCCCCACAACATAATAATTATTCCCCTATGTTGGAACATTTAGTGTTTCTCAATTTACTCTTGGGATTTAATTTTTCCACATTTTGGATAACTCTTCCTCAAGATAGATTCCCAGAAGTCAAATTACTAAGTCAAAGGCTAGAAATATTTTTATGGCTCTTTATATTAGATTGCCAAATTGTTTTCCAAAAAGGAGGTATCAGTGTATACAGAATTGTCAACAAAACATGAGAACGCCTTTTTTTTTTTACAACATCCTTACCAGTATTCGCCTTTATAAAAATAACTTGTTATATTTTCTTTGCTAATTTAAAAGGCTTTTAGCTCAATTGCTGTTTTATTTTGAATGTCTTTGATTACCAGCTCAGCCAACTATTTTCACTGTGTTTGTGTTCTAATTTTAACTTCTTTTTCTTTTCTTTCTTTCTTTCTTTTTTTTTTTTTTTTGTTAAGTTGCATGTTTATGTTCTTGGAATCTTGGTGTTTCTTATCATCTTGTATGAACATTTTGCATGAGGACAGCAGGTCCTTGGCTGTCACATTTCCTGCAAGCATCTCTCATGTTGTCTGCCTTTGTATTCTGTTTATTATCATAGTTCCCTGACATAAGTTTTTAATAGTTAAGGAATTGCATTTGTTGCTGTTCTTGTGGTTTCTTCTTGTCCTTCTAAACTTACAAAGCTATTGCCCCTTCAGAGCTACCACTAACATTTGGATATTTTGTTTGGTTTTGCTATTTTTTTTAAGATTTTTATTTGTTTATGAGAAAGATCGGAGGAGAGAGAAAGAACCAGACATCACTCTGGCACATGTGCTGCCGGGGATCGAACTCTGGACCTCATGCTTGTGAGTCCAAAGCTTTACCACTGCACCACCTCCTAGACCACAAGGTTTTTCTATTTTTTTATAGTAACTCTTTAATTGACACACTATGTGTATCAGTGCATATGAAGTAGTTATCCAATATCCCCACCAACTGCTGTTAAATAAATAGGTGTTTCTACATTTACTGCATTCCTTCAACAAGTACTTGAGTATCCCATGTTCTGATACTCAAAACTTGTTCGGAGTTCCAGGATACAATTTGCACTGTATGTTATATGATCAGTTTATGCCATGCAAATTGATACTTATCAATTCCTGAGCTGGCTCCTTCCTTCCTTCCTTCCTTCCTTCCTTCCTTCCTTCCTTCCTTCCTTCCCTCCTTCCTTCTTTCTCTCTTCTTTCCTTCCTTCCTTTCTTTCTTTCTCTCCTCTTTCTTTCTTTCTTTCTTTCTCTCTCTCTCTCTCTTTCCTACCTTCTTTCTTTCTTCCTCCCTCTCTTTCCTTCCTTCCTTTTTTCTTTATCCCGCCCTTCCTTTCTTCTTCTTTCCCTTTTTTTTCTCTTTTGTCTTTCTCCCTCTCTCTTTCCTTCATAATGTTCAGAGACCTCACTTGTCCAGCACTAAGAAGACCATTTCTTCCATGAATGCCTTTATTTTTTTTATATTTATTTATTTATTTATTTTCCCTTTTGTTGCCCTGTTTTTTACTGTTGTAGTTATTGTTGATGTCATCATTACTAGATAGGAGAGAGAGAAATTGAGAGGGGGGTAAGACAGAGAGAGTGAGAGAAGATAGATATCTGCAGACCTGCTTCACAGCCTGTGAAATGGCTCCCCTGCAGGTGGGGAACAGGGGGCTCAGACTGGGATCCTTCCACCAGTCCTTGTGCTTTGCGCCATGTGCACTTAACCCACTGTGCTGCCATCCGACTCCCTGAATTCTTATTTATTAACTGTCCTGGAACCAAAAGGCTCCCCACCCATTAATGCAAACTAGCCTGTACACAGATCTGTACACAGCCTGTACACAAGGGACCAAATCAAAATCAAAAGGTGCTCTGCTTGGTTTGCATTAAGTCAGAACCAAAATCAAGCTGAAATACTCATGCTTTTGCCTCTGTGAGAAGGGGAGTCTGGTCAGTAGATCCTATTTAATCCCCCTGAATGAGTTCAGTCAAGGTGTATCCTCTGTCACTACTGGACTTATTTATTTGCTTCTGCTTTGTGAGCTGAACAAGTTCCCCTTTGTGGTGATACAATCTCACCCTTGGAAATATCCATATATCCAGTAGGAAGATGATTAGATCCAAGTGTCCTGGGAGTCATATGATCTCTCCTAGATGGCAACATCATTCTCCATCTATTATGTCTGACTGGAGTTTATCCTTAAAAGTATATCACTTAAAGAATAGGAAAGCTATCAAGGGAGGGGATGGGACACTGAGTTCTGATGGTGGGGATTGTATAGAGTTGTACCCCTCTTATCTATGGCTTTGCCAGTGTTTCCTTTTTATAAATAAAAAAATAAAATAAAAAAGTATATCACTCTCAGGCATGGAATTTATGCAAACAGACGCTCGTGCCTGAAGCTCCCAGATCCCAAGTCCAATCCCTTGCATCACCATAAACCAGAACTGAGCTTTAACTCCAAATTCCAAATTTAAGTCTAGCTTGCTCATATAGATATAGTTATTATTGTTTTTGTTGGTGGTGTTGTTCGTTGTTGGATAGGACAGAGAGAAATGGAGAGAGGATGGGGAGCCAGAAAGGGGGGAGAGAAAGATAGACACCTGCAGACCTGCTTCACCGCTTGTGAAGCGACTCCCCTGCAGGTGGGGAGCTGGGGGCTTGAACCGGGATCCTTATGCCGGTCCCTGCACTTTGCGATAAAAATTTTATTAGTGATTTAATGCTGATTTACAACATTATAAAATAACAGGGGTATAATTCCACACCTTTCCCACCACCAGAGTTCTGTGTCCCCATTCCCATTGGAAATTACAGTAGTTCTCCCAAAATCTCAAATACATATTTGTTCATTTTTTTTTCTATGACCCTGCCTTCTCTTCCTTTCTAAGTCACACTTATTACTTCTGGGTGTCCTTTCTCTCTCTCTCTCTCTCTCTCTGGATTCTGACTGAATTGGAGTTCAGAGCCCTCTGATCATCTTCCCATAACATTTACCCCTCTAGGAGTATGGACCAAAATTCTTTATGGGGTGCAGAAAGGGAAAGGTCTGGCTTCTGTAATTATTTCTCTGCTGGACATGGGCATTGGCAGATTGATCCATACCCCCAGCTTGTTTCTATCTTTCCATAGTATGATTTTAAAAAATTGATATGAATATAGAAAGGGTCATCTCTGAGACTCTGCAGAACCCACCACTAGTCCAAGGGACCATGGTTAGGGGTGTATTTGACCATACATCAATCTAGGACAAGGTGCTTTTCAGCCACCATATATTCAAATGCAGCTGCATTAAACTTGGTGAAGCCCCTATTCTTAGAGATACAGATCTTCTGGTGGCCAGGAACTTGAACTTGAGTCTAT
The DNA here is from genome assembly GCF_950295315.1 of Erinaceus europaeus. Taxonomy (NCBI): domain Eukaryota; kingdom Metazoa; phylum Chordata; class Mammalia; order Eulipotyphla; family Erinaceidae; genus Erinaceus; species Erinaceus europaeus. The sequence goes on along the minus strand of NC_080177.1, from coordinate 55,328,679 downwards.
GCAGGGCCTCTTTGTTCTTCAGGTTAGTGCAGATGAGCATGATTATCTGACCAATATGTATTCTGGACACAATGCCCTGTGGCTTTCTATAGACACCCTACACACTGGTCTTGAGCCGAAGGTTAGGGACAGCAGGTGGTCAGGCATGAAATGAATACTCTGTGGGAAGGATTATCTCCAGGCTTCCTTAAAGCAACCTGTACAAGCAACAGGCTGCAGACTCTACCCAGGAGGCTGCTGTTTGTAGCCATGTTATACCAGCCTTTCCCCCCCACCCAGGGAGGAGGGCTGGTCAGCTTAATTGCCTGCAAAGATTTCTTTTTCTTTCTTTCTTTTCTTTTCTTTCTTTCTTTTTAGTGCTGGGGGCCCTTAGGAGTGTATGATTCCATCATGACTGGATCATTTTTTTCATCCTTTTCATTTTATTCTTTTTTTAATATTTATTTTATTTATTTATTCCCTTTTGTTGCCCTTGTTGTTTTATTGTTGTAGTTATTATTGTTTTTGTCGTTGTTGGATAGGAGAGAAATGGAGAGAGGAGGGGAAGACAGAGAGGAGGAGAGAAAGATAGACACCTGCAGACCTGCTTCACCGCCTGTGAAGCGACTCCCCTGCTGGTGGGGAGCCGGGGTTCGAACCGGGATCCTTATGCCGGTCCTTGTGCTTTGCGCCCCTGCGCTTAACCCGCTGCGCTACAGCCCGACTCCCTCATTTTATTCTTTAAAAGATTTATTTGAGAGAGAGAGAGAGAGAAAGAGAGAGAGAGTAGAGAGAGAGAGAGAGAGAGAGAGAGGTAGGAGAGAGAGAGAGAGAGAGAGAGAGAGAGGCTTACAGCACTGTTCCACCTGTGACTCTGTCCCAGGGGTCAAGTGGTTGCCCATGGTTCTTGGGGTCAACCCAGGCTTGAAAGACAATAAAGCACAGGTCCTGCCCAGAGAGCTATCTCTTGAACCTACCCTCAGATTTGTCTTACCTGCCTTTATATTACATTCCATTGTTTGTGTTAAGAACAAGTAGCATGCCAATATTCTGCATTCAAAAAGAAAAGGATTTTTTTTCTGAAGATTTTCCATGTGGATATTTAAAATCAGATAAACTTATGTAACGTATAGGCGCCTAAAGAGATCTAATTATTAAGCATTCTTAATTATACAAATTATATAATTTATAATCTTACTCATATTTTATCTAGATAATCTACCATAATCTGATTGCTCATTGTTAAATCTACTATTTTCAATATGTATGTCAAACACTTTTATTTCTTCATTTCCTTTTTTAAAAAATTATTGGGGGATAATGGTTTATAGTATATATGGTTATTGGTACATGTGCAAAAATTTCTTAGTTTTCTGCAAAACACTCTCACCCCTAGTCTAGTTCCTCCTCCACAATCATGCACCCTTTGACCTTTTTTGTCTTTTTAACCAGAGAACTCTCCAGCTCTGGCTTACAGTAGGGCTGAACCTGGGACTTTGAAGCCTCAGGCATAAAAGTCTTTTTGCAATTATCTCCCCCGAACCTCTTCTATTTTTCACTGGCTTTGCTTTAACATTTTTGTGGTAGGCCAGTTGGCATTTCCAAGAGTAGAAATTCTTCATTTTAACTATACTATTAAGTTATTGTTAAATAAGACACTACTTAACTGGGGAAATCACAGTTTTATCTCCATTTCTTGTTAGCATTGACACTCTCATTCTACTATTTTGCATTTGGTCAACCTTTAGTTATACTTTTATTTTTAACTTATTCTATATCTTTCTGGCCATTTGTCCAGCTCGTAGTTGACATTCTGAAGATTCCTACTTGTTATTCTATGCTAACACAAGACCTGCAGAAGGTGAAGCAGACAGGCTGGTACACTCGGTGTGAAGAATCTGAACCTCTGCACAGTCTTGGCCCTGCAGTCTTCATCGTGCAGACTACAGGACCTGCTCTCCTCTCTGCTGTGTTAATACATGTCTCAGCTCCTGAAAGCACCCTTGCCGCAAATGCAAGTGCCAGGAATTAGCCAACTTGGCTTCGAGGAGGACTCATGTCTTAATGCTCCATTAGCAATTAATGAAGGAAGCCAACACAGTTTCCCTTATGGAAAACCTGCCAAGGTTCTGTTTACCTCTGTGCACCAGTGCCCTTGAAATGAATGCAGTGCTTGTTAGGGAAGCAACAGATGTTTAGCACCAGGCAAATGCATCATAACACAGGAGCTTTGAGAGATACAGTTAATAACACTGAGTCTAGAGATGCTCACAGAGAGAAGGACTGTGGAAGAAATGTGGAAACAAAATATTCTACCCTTTTCTCTCCAGGAGCTTGAATTTTATTGACAAGAAAAGTATCCATGGATGAAAACACCTAGAATTGCCAAAACCATCTTAAGGAAAAGAAACAGAAATGGAGTCATCACACTCCCAGACCTTAAACTATATTATAAAGCCATCATCATCAAAACAGCATGGTACTGGAACAAAAATAGGCACACAGACCAGTGGAACAGAATTGAAAGCCCAGAAATAAATCCCAACACCTATGGACTTCTAATCTTTGGTAAGGGGGCCCAAAGGATTAAATGGAAAAAGGAGGCTCTCTTCAATAAATGGTGCTGGGAAAACTGGGTTGTAACATGCAGAAGAATGAAATTGAACCACTTTATCTCACCAGAAACAAAAATCAACTCCAAATGGATCAAAGACCTAGATGTCAGACCAGAAACAATCAAATACTTAGAGGAAAACATTGGTAAAACAGTTTCCCACCTACACCTCAAGGACATCTATGATGAATCAAACCCAATTGCAAGGCAGACTAAAGCAGAAACAAACCAATGGGACTACATCAAATTGAAAAGCTTCTACACATCCAAAGAAACTATTAAACAAACAAAGAGACCCCTCACAGAATGGGAGAAGATCTTCACATGCCATACATCAGACAAGAAACTAATCACCAAAATATATAAAGAGCTCAGCAAACTTAGCACCAAAAAAGCAAATGACCCCATCCAAAAATGGGCAGAGGATATGAACAAAACATTCACCTCAGAGGAGATCCAAAAGGCTAACAAACATATGAAAAACTGCTCTAGGTCACTGATTGTCAGAGAAATGCAAATTAAGACAACACTAAGATACCACGTCACTCCTGTAAGAATGGCATACATCAAAAAGGACAGCAGCAACAAATGCTGGAGAGGTTGTGGGGACAGAGGAACCCTTTTACATTGCTGGTGGGAATGTAAATTGGTCCAGCCTCTGTGGAGAGCAGTCTGGAGAACTCTCACAAGACTAGACATGGACCTTCCATATGATCCAGTAATTCCTCTCCTGGGGTTATACCCCAAGGACTCCATAACACCCAACCAAAAAGAGGTGTGTACTCCTATGTTCATAGCAGCACAATTCATAATAGCTAAAAAAAAACCTGGAAGCAACCCAGGTGCCCAACACCAGATGAGTGGCTGAGAAAGCTGTGGTTTATATACACAATGGAATACTATGCAGCTATCAAGAACAATGAACCCACCTTCTCTGACCCATCTTGGACAGAGCAGGAAGGAATTATGTTAAGTGAGCTAAGTGAGAAAGATAAAGATGAGTATGGGATGATCCCACTCGTCAACAGAAGTTGAGTAAGAAGATCTGAAAGGGAAACTAAAAGCAGGACCTGACCAAATTGTAAGTAGAGCATCAAAGTAAAAAACCTGTGGTGAGGGGTAGACATGCAGCTTCCTGGGCCAGTGGGGGGTGGGAGTGGGTGGGAGGGATGGGTCACAGTCTTTTGGTGGTGGGAATGGTGTTTATGTACACTCCTAGTAAAATGTAGTCATATAAATCACTAGTTAATTAATATGAGAAGGGGAAAATTAATTGTATGTCTTGAAGTTTTTCAAAACACAAACTGAATCTTTTCAATATATAGGCTGTGTAATTGATAGGCGGATTCTCTCAAAAGCCTAGACCAAGTAGATCAGAAACAACCAATAGCACAGCTATATACAAGATACTGGGTACTGTACAGCAAACCCTAACAAAAGGACTTTTCTTTTTTTAAATTTTTAAAATTTTATTTATTTATTTATTTATTTATTTTATTTTTTATTTAAGAAAGGATTAATTAACAAAACCATAGGGTAGGAGGGGTACAATTCCACACAGTTCCCACCACCCAATCTCCATTTCCCACCCCCTCCCTTGATAGCTTTCCCATTCTCTATCCCTCTGGGAGCATGGACCCAGGGTCATTGTGGGTTGCAGAAGGTAGAAGGTCTGGCTTCTGTAATGGCTTCCCTGCTGAACATGGGCGTTGACTGGTCAGTCCATACTCCCAGTCTGCCTCTCTTTTTCCCTAGTAGGGTGGGTCTCTGGGGAAGCAGATCTCCAGGACACATTGGTGGGGTCTTCAGTCCAGGGAAGCCTGGCCGGCATCCTGATGACATCTGGAACCTGGTGACTGAAAAGAGAGTTAACATACGAAGCCAAACAAATTGTTGAGCAATCATGGACCCAAAGCTTGGAATAGTGGAGAGGAAGTGTTAGGGGGGTACTCACTGCAAACTCTAGTGTACTTCTGCTTTCAGGTATATATTTTGCAGTAGTTTACGGATACGTGTGAACTTATGCTCTCTCTCACAGAAACTGGTGTATATCTAGGTTTTGGGACTTTGTTAGAAAGTGAACCATCTGAGATGGAATTAGAGTATACTATGAAAGGAAAGGTCTCACACAAGTAATGAAGCTGAAGGGTTGTCATTCCACACGTGAAGTCTCTGGACACAGTCTGAAGTGAAGCATGTTGAGGTGGCAATCGTTGTGTTGGTTAGGTTGCCATCGGCTGATACAATATTATTTGATGTGGATTGGGAGAGGCATAAGGGAAAGTGGGCCCTGTCCAATGGTTCCAGGACTGGGGGAAGTAGAGGCTCTCTAGTGGAGATGTGAGGTTCCTGCTGTCTTAGGGTTCAAAAAGACAATCGATAGTTAATGTTATCATCACATTGTTTGGTAATTGGGTTAACTTTGAAAAGTCCTTTTGTTAGGGTTTGCTGTACAGTACCCAGTATCTTGTATATAGCTGTGCTATTGGTTGCTTCTGCAAAAGGACTTTTCAAAGTTAACCCAATTACCAAATAATGTGATGATAACATTAACTATCCATTGTCTTTTTGAACCCTAAGACAGCAGGAACCTCACATCTTCACTATAGAGCCTCTACTTCCCCCAGTCCTGGAACCATTGGATAGGGCCCACTTTCCCGTATGCCTCTCCCAATCCACATCAAATAATATTGCATCAGCCGATGGCAACCTAACCAACACAACGATTGCCACCTCAACATGCTTCACTTCAGACTGTGTCCAGAGACTTCACGTGTGGAATGACAACCCTTCAGCTTCATTACTTGGGTGAGACCTTTCCTTTCATAGTATACTCTAATTCCATCTCAGGTGGTTCACTTTCTAACAAAGTCCCAAAACCTAGATATACACCAGGTTCTGTGAGAGAGAGCATAAGTTCACACGTATCCGTAAACTACTGCAAAATATATACCTGAAAGCAGAAGTACACTAGAGTTTGCAGTGAGTACCCCCCTAACACTTCCTCTCCACTATTCCAAGCTTTGGGTCCATGATTGCTCAACAATTTGTTTGGCTTCGTATGTTAACTCTCTTTTCAGTCACCAGGTTCCAGATGTCATCAGGATGCCGGCCAGGCTTCCCTGGACTGAAGACCCCACCAATGTGTCCTGGAGCTCAGCTTCCCCAGAGACACTTCCTACTAGGGAAAGAGAGAGGCAGACTGGGAGTATGGACCGACCAGTCAACGCCCATGTTCAGCAGGGAAGCCATTACAGAAGCCAGACCTTCTACCTTCTGCAACCCACAATGACCCTGGGTCCATGCTCCCAGAGGGATAGAGAATGGGAAAGCTATCAAGGGAGGGGGTGGGAAATGGAGATTGGGTGGTGGGAATTGTGTGGAATTGTACCCCTCCTACCCTATGGTTTTGTTAATTAATCCTTTCTTAAATAAAAAAAAAAGAAAAGTATCCATGGGTAGAAAATAAGTGTAGACTCATATTGCAAAGTATGTTATACGATTTGTTGGATTAAAGGTATGCCAATCTATTGTACCTAAAACCAAATCAGTCAAAATACTATGAAGGTAAAACTTGTGTTTGGATCATTTGTCACAATCAAATCAACAATTTCCTTTAAAACAAAAATGTGTTGCCAAGGAGATTACATAATGGTTGTGCAAAAGACTTTCATGCCTGAGGCTCCAAGGTCCCAGTTTCAATCCCTGGCACCTCTATAAACTTGAACTGAACAGTGCTGATTAGTGGGGGCAGGGAATGTTTGGGGAAAAAAATTTAAAGAAAGAGAGCATAGTAGTTATGCAAAAATATGTCCATGCCTGAGGTTCACTGGTCCCAGGTTCAATTTCCTGCACCACCATAAACCAGAGCTGAGAAGTGTTTCGGTGGTCTGATTATACACACACACACACACACACACACACACACACACACACAGAGGCACTTAAATGTCATGTGCACATACATATGCACATAAACATATGTATTGAATGTATATACCATATCAAGACCCAGACTAAGTGCCAAAGGGACACCAATTTACCAGATACATGTGGGTCTTTTTTTCAGAGTTCTCAGACTGTATTAGGGTTCACAAAGAAACAAATTCTGGGGGCATGGTGGTGGTATACCTGGTTGCGTGCACATGTCACCAGGTGTAAGGGCCTAGGTTCAAGACCCCCTTGTCCCCACCTGCAGGGGAAGGAGGCTTCATAAAGTTAAGCAATGCTGTAGGTGTCTCTCTTTTTCTCTCCCTCTCTATCTTCCCCCTAATTTCTCCCTATACTATCAAAATGCAAAATAAACAAAAATAAATGGCCACCAGGAGCAGTGGAATTTTTGTGCAAGCACCAAGCCTCAGTGATTACACTGATGGCAATAAATGAGAGATAGAGAGACAGAGAGACACAGAGACAGACATGCTCAAAATGCAAAGTTGTAATGCACTAGGATGTAACTCATATACAGAGAAATGCCATGGGTATATAGTAGAGAAACATATAACCTACTGCTAGAACATGGAGGACTTCCTGCAGGAAGCAATCTGCCAATGAGTACATTAGGCTCTGTAGAGAATATAAATACAAAAGACATGGTCATGCTCTTTAGTCAGCTCTTCATTTTAGTTGTCTAAGACTCATAAAGGAAGTCATATAAGATATGGTACCATCTAAGCCCTGTGGAGAGCAGTCTGGAGAAGTCTCAGAAGGCTAGAAGTGGACCTACCCTATAACCTTGCAATTCCTCTCCTGGGGACATATCCAATGAAACAAACACAACCATGCAAAAAGATTTGTGTATACCTATGTTCATAGAAGTACAATTTGTGGGAGTCAGGTGGTAGTGCAGTGGGTTAAGTGCAGGTGGCACAAAGTGCAAGGACTGGTTCAAGCCCCCGGCTCCCCACCTGCAGGGGGTTTGCTTCACAAATGGTGAAGCAAGTCTGCAGGTGTCGTGTCTATCTTTCTCTCCCCCTCTCTGTCTTCCCCTTCTCTCTCCATTTCTCTCTGTCCTATCCAACAATGACGACATCAATAACAACAACAATAATAACTACAAAAATAAAACAAGGGCAACAAAAGGGAATAAATAAATAAATAAATACATATTTTTAAAAGCTTAAAAAAAATAAGTACAATTTGTCTAGGGCCCAGGGATTGGCCATGTGTTATTTATTGAGAGGAGTGGAGCAGGTGGCTTTTTCTCCCCCCTCCTTCCCCAGATCAGAATAAAGTTTATTAAGTTATTCAAAAAAAATAAGTACAATTTGTAATAGCCCAAATGTGGAAGCAACCCAGGTCCAACAGCAGATGAGTAGCTGAGTAAGTTGTGGTATATATACACAATGGAATGTTACTCAGCTATTAAAAATGATGAATTCACTTTCTTCATCTCATCTTGGATGGAGCTTGAAGGAATCACGTTAAGTGACATCAGCCAGAAAGAGAAGGAAGAATATGGGATGATCTCACTCATAGACAGAGTTGACGAATAATAACAGAAGGGAAACACAAAGCAGAACTCAGACTGGAATTGGTGTATTGTACCAAAGTAAAATACTCTGGGATTGGGGTGAGGGTTCAGGTCCTGGAAGACAGAGGAGGATCTAGTGGGAGTTGAACTGTTATGTGGAAAACTGAGAGATGTTATACATGTACAAACTACTGTACTACTACATGTTAAGTTTTCTTTGCACTGTTATGGCAATAAAGCACCAGTTGGCCATACATTGAGAGGCAATGAAGGGCAAGGAGTGAGGGCGATGGGGAAAGATAACTGGATTGGTCTGATCTGAGCCCAAACCTTTGGTTTGTGCTGGTACTCTGCATTAAAACTTAGACTGCTCTCCCTCACATTTGGGGAGTTTCCTCCAACTGTTTTCAACTTTTTGTATGGTCTCATCTTCTGCTTTGTACCTGAGTTCACCATCCCTCCTCAGTCCTCTGAGCATGTCCATTTCAGATTAATAATTTAGTTGGGCCACTGACCTTGTAAGTTGGCTAACTGGTCAACCTCAGCTCCTTTGTCCTTTGTTATTTTTTGTTTCTGTCACCCACAACTTCTTTGGTCTCAAAAAGGCAGCTCTCAGCAAGAGTTCTGAGAGAATTTGCCAGAGCCCAGCATTGCCAATACCTTAACATACATATAAAAAATATAACTTTTTGTTAATTAAAAACTCCTTTTTACTAAGGCAAGTATAAACCTATGGGACTACATCAAATTAAAAAAGCTTCTGCACAGCAAAAGAAAACACTACCCAAACCAAGAGACCCCTCACAGAATGGGCGATCTTTACATCAGACAAGGGGCTAATAACCAAAATATATAAAGAACTTGCCAAACTCAACAACAAGAAAACAAATAACCCCATCCAAAAATGGGGAGAGGACATGGACAGAATACTCACCACAGAAGAGATCCAATGTTATTGCAATTAAAAAAAAAAATCACTGCTTTTGGCTTCAAATCTACTTTATTGTCTGAGTGGTTCTAGAGATCAGTTTTCCAGTATTTAGTAAATGAAAACTGAATACTTGCTGATCAAAAAAAAAAACACACACAACAACAAACTTTACCTGTCTGTGGACAGTCACGGACACTTTGGTTTATCTTTTGAGATTTATTTATTTATTTATTTATTTATTTTATCTGTATGTATGTGTGTGTGTGCTAGGATCTCGTGCACACACAGTTTTACCACTCCAGGCTGCTTTTTCATTTAGATAGTGAGACATAGTGAGGGAGAGAAACCACAACACTGAAGTGTCCTCTGGTGCCAGGGTCCAAACCTAGGCCATGTGTTTAACAAAGCATGCATCCTAACCATTCAGATATTACCCTGGTCCTAGAGTTGGTTTTTGGGTTTTTTTTGTTTTTTAAACTAACTTCTGTTTTTAGTTGTTTACAGAGTAAATCTCTGGTATCATAGCTTGTTATCATTAAATGCATTTAAAAAATAAAATCTGAGGTGGCTGGTGGTGGTGCACATGTTCCGCACAAGGACCTGGGTTCACGCCCTCAGACCCCACCTGCAGAAGGGAAGTTTCATAAATGGTGAAGCAGCACTGTCTCTCTCCTCTCCTCTATCCATCTCCTCTTTTCCCTATTAATGTTTCTGTCTCTAGCCAATAATAATAAAAAGAATCTGAGTGAACTGAGGTTTCCAATTGTGGTACCATGTCACTTCTCTTTTTACTGGAGAACATAGCATTTTTTTTCCCTACAGTATCCACTGAAGCAAGATCAATATTCATTTATTTAACCTTTTTTTTTTTTGCCTCCAGGGTTATTGCTGGGGCTCAGGATCTGCACTACAAATCGACTGCTCCTGCAGGCTAATTTTCCCCTTTTGTTGCCCTTGTTTATTGTTGTTGTTATTATTATTATTGTTGTTGCTGTTATTGGATAGGACAGAGAGAAATTGAGAGAGAATCGGAAGACAGAGGGGGGAGAGAAAGATAGACACCTGCAGACCTGCTTCACTGCCTGTGAAGGGACCCTCCCCCTCCAGGTGGGGCGCCGGGGGCTCGAACCAGGATCCCTACACTGCCAGTCCTTGTGCTTTACACCATGTGCGCTTAATCCACTGTGCTACCATGCAGCCCTTATTTAACCATTTTTAAGTTGAAACATTCACAATAAATTTCCGGTAAGTACTTTTCACACAGCAGTTTTGTAACCTATCCTTACTATTTTGTGATAATTTATAACTACTCCCGGGAATCTCAGTAACATAAATTTGCTGTAGCAGTGCCTTTTCAGAGCACGCAAGTACATGCAGTGAAAGGACTGTATTTAGTAGGCTCCAAATAGCAAAGCTTGTAAAGCTTCTCTTTCCTCATGAGTCATCAACCCTTCTTGTCCCCAATCCTTGCCATATTGAAGTACGGCACACGACTAAGTAAACTGAGGACAGGGCTAGGCCCTGAGTCCCAGATTCTAATTTGCTTGACTGTAAGCAAGAGCCCCTTGAGAATCCTGTCAAAATGTAGATTCTGGTCAGCAGGGGAGAGTGGGAACAATGAAAGTGTCCAATGGCAGATGAATTGTTACAGAAATAGTGAGCTACAACTCAGTTATAACAAAGGATGAGATCTCTTTTGCTACAAAATGGATGGGTCTGGAGGGAATCATGTTAAGTGAAATAAATCAAAAGAAGGGTGAATACCTGATAATCTTGCATAGTTGGGCCATGACAAAGCAGGGTGAAATCTGGGGGACTCAGATCTGATGGGGAGCTCAAAAGGGAGAAGGGGAAGTGCTTGGGGTGGGGTAGAGGGGGCTGGGGAGCTAGTGCTCCATAGTGGAGGAAGATTTGGTGGTCGTTGAGTTGTGCTGGCACCAACCTCAGGGAGATATGGAACTCCCTGTGACAGCATTTCCCCAATAAAATGATTTTGGAGAAAGAAGAAAAGAAAGAAAGAGAGAGAGAGAGAGAGAGAGAGAGAGAGAGAGAGAAAGGAAGGAGGAAAGGACTTTCTGATTTGAAAAAAGAAAGCAGAGGAATTTCTCAAGACACAGGTACCATTCTTCCCGGAATCTGAGAGCACCCCGGCGGACTGAGCAGCTAGGCAGTCTACACAGAAGTCAAGGCTGGCCAGAAAGGAAGAAAACAAATGTGGGCCTGCACCCACCCCCCTTTCTTTGTAATACTTCGGTCTTAATAGTCTCAAGGTGCTTTCATCTCCTTCTTAAAGCATCTTAGTAAGATCCATATGACAAGCATTACCAATCATGAGTGAGAAAGTGAATCCAAAGTGGCTGCTATTTCCCAGAAGTCACAGAGCAAGTTGGTGTGATTTAGGGACTGAAATCCCAGCACTGGGGTTCAGGAGGCAGCATAATGACTCTGCACAAAATCATTTTATGCCTGAGGCTCTGAGACCCCAAGATCAATCCCCAGCACCACCATAAACCAGAGCTGAGCAGTGCTCTAGTTAAAATAACAACAGGGAGTTGGGCGGTAGCGGAGCGGGTTAAGCACATGTGGCGCAAAGCGCAAGGACCGGCATAAGGATCCCGGTTCAGGCCTCCGGCTCCCTACCTGCAGGGGAGTAGCTTCACAGGTGGTGAAGCAGGTCTGCAGGTGTCTGTCTTTCTCTCCCCTACTCTGTTTTCCCCTCCTCTCTCCATTTCTCTCTGTCCTATCCAACAACAATGACATTAATAACTACAATAATAAAACAAGGGCAGCAAAAGGGGATAAATAAATAAATAAACCTAAGGAAAAAAAATAACAACATCAATAACAACCTTTAGCATAATGGAAACCCAGCACTGATTCTACTCCACTACAGCACTGGGAGAGTCCACTGTGTACAGGCATGGGGGGGATTTAATCAGTTCATCCACACCGTCTACATAGACCTGTCTTCCAAAGATTAGCTCTCACTCCAGAGCAATAATGGGTAGAATGAGCTGTCAGAAGAACATGGGCTTCTCTTATATTTTCTAGCTCACTGTGAGTGAAGACTCAAAGTGTCAGTTGCCAGAGTAGTCACCTGCCCATGAGAGCCAGGAACCAGAAAACTGACTGAGGCAGGGAGTCAGCCAGACAGCCTTGGCCCTCTCCTCTGTGGCTCCTCCACATCTGAGTGCCAGTCTCATAGCAGAAGGCATCCAGACCCAGCCCCGGTCTTCAGAATCTGTCCCCATCTTGCCAACACTCTGACAAGCCGGCAACTAACCGGCTCCTCCAGACCCCCACCCCTGCCGGCAGCCCAGGCTCGCGGAACCTTGCAACTGGGCTTTGGCGCTGGGCAATAAAGGAGGATTGTGGCGGGGCAGCCTGGTGCCAAGGAGCTAGTCATCCACCTCATAAAAAGGGAGTTCCGTGAGCACAGTCTGGCAGGCAGCAAGCATGCTCTCCTGAATGCCAGCCATTCAGCTGAAGGGAAAGGGTCCAGCAGTTTTCACTTATGTTACCACAAACAGCACTCACTAAAAATACACTGCGGTTGGGGCCTCCATTCCCCCGACACGTCTCTATACATCATTTATAAAGTGATGACCAGCTTTGCTTTCGTGAAGGTTCTGGGAGAGTCAATGCTGCCTCTCTTTTGATTTCTGTCCCCCTCAGTCTCCTGAGAAACGTTTGGTGGGGCAAAGGAGAGAAGGTGTGAGAAAGGAGGAAAGAAAGTGGAGATGCACCATCTGGGAAGTGGTACAGTGGGTCAAGCATTGGACTCTCAAGCATAAGGTCCTAAGATCGATGCCTGGCATTGCATGTGCCAGAATGGTGCCCTGGTTTTCTTTCTCTTTGCTCTCTCTCTGTCATTAATAAATGAGTAAATCTTGAAAAAGAAAGTGGAGAGACAGAAGAGGAACCATAAGTAGAAGGCCTCTGATGGTGGGTTTCAGAGGCCACCAAGTAGGTGTGGAAGGGATGTCACCTGCTGGCAGTCCTGGGGGGACCAAGAGGAGTCTAAACTCCCCCCTCCCCAATCCTGAGGACCTGACTGAGGAACATTCAACTTGCTCTGAAAGTTTTTTTTTCTCTCCCAAGACTTCGGGAAAGCATACACTCTGACAGCAAATACAATCAAATTTCAACAACTTGTTCTATTCTGTGCAATCTGTGGCTTGTGTTTCTCCTTCCGGGTTGCCCAGCACCACTGTCTGCACTGGTGCCAAGAGATGGACGTGAGGATAAAGAGCTGGGGAATGACAAAGGAGTCAGCCCTTGTTGGGGGGGGGGGGCAGGGTGATATCTGAAAGATGAGACCTAGAAACTAGACTCTGGGTCCAGGTTCACATTCTGCAACATACCTGATAACAACACTCTCTCTTTGGATCTCAGTTTCCTCTTAAATTTGGGGATGAGTTTGCCTGTGAGAGGATCACATAGGATACTGTGCACAAGGGTTGCTGAAATAGCTTAGATGGTGTGTTGTTTTGCCATGTTCAGGAGCCAGGCTTCACTGCATTGAAGGAAGCTTTTGTGCTGTTTCCTCTCCTTCCCCTCCTGTCCCCTCACCCTTTTTCTCTTTCTCTCTCTCTCTCTCTCTCTCTCTGCCTGTCTCTATCTAAAAAAAAAAAAAAATGCAAAGAATTTGGCTCAATGCCTTGTACATATGTACTAAGCATTCAGTATGTAGTAAGGATTCAATGAAAGTTAGCTGTTTTCTTTATATATATATATATATATTTGTTATTGTTTAATTTTTTGTATTATTTTATTTTATTTATAAAAAGGAGTTCTGGTGGTGGGAATTGTGTGGAGTTGTACCCCTCCTATCCTATGATTTTGTTAATGTGTCCTTTCTTAAATAAATAAAAATAAATTTAAAAAAAAGGAAACACTGACAAAACCATAGGATAAGAGGGGTACAACTCCACACAATTCCCACCACCAGAACTCTGTATCCCATCCCATCCCCTGATAGCTTTCCTATTCTTTATCCCTCTGGGAGTATGGACCCAAGGCCATAGTGAGATGCAGAAGGTGGAAAGTCTGGCTTCTGTAACTGCTTCCCCACTGAACATGCGTGTTGACAGGTCAATCCATACTCCCAGCCTGCCTCTAAAGTTAGCTATTTTCATTATCCAATCAACATTCCCAGCCAGCACAATTAACAAAGTTCAAATGGTTCCCAGAGATAGCATAATGATTATGTAAAAAGACTTTCATGCTCGAGGCTCAGAGGTCCCAGGTTTAGTCCCTAAAACTGCCATAGCCAGAGCTGTAGTGCTCTGGTTAAAAAAAAAAAAAAAAAAAAAAGTTAATTAATTAGAATGGTGAATGATTCTACAGATATCTCATTCTGGTGATCACAGCTCTATATTGGGTTCAGTGTGAAGCAAGGGCTCAAAACAACTATTTGTTTGTTTTTGTTTATTTGCTTTTTCTGCAGAGTAGTGCTTCATTACCAACTTAAAGCTCAATGAATAATTGCCAGGGAGATGGCTCATTGGTAGAGAGCAAGACTTGAACACATGAGGCCTTAGGTTTGATCCTCAGCCCAAGTGCCAGAGTAATTCTCTCTCACAAAATATAGATTATGGACAGGGGTAGATAGCATAATGGTTATGCAAAGAGACTCTCATGCCTGAGGCTCTGAAGTCCCAGGTTCAATCCCCTGTACCACCATAAACCAGAGCTGAGTAGTGCTCTGGTAATAAAATAAAATAAATAATTTAAAAAAGAATTATATATATATATATATATTACTTTTTAAAAATGCAGTTTGGGGCATGTCTGAATCCTTGTACATGTTTGTTTTCACATATCCAGACCTACTTTTTCAAACAGTGTGAAGGAAAAAGAAAGTGTATGGGGAATGGGGGCAGGTGTGGAAGTCCAGAGGGGAGAGATACCACAGAACTGAAGATTCCTCCACAGTCTCCCATGTGGTGGCAGGGACTCAGATCTGGGACACACTCATGGCAAGGTAGGAATCTTACCAGGTGAGCTATCTTGATGGCATTGATATATATTACTGAGAGGCTGAGAAAGCATAATAAAAAGACTTTCCTGCCTGAGACTCCAGTGCCAGGTTCAAAACACCACCACAAGCTATAGTTGAGCAGTGTTCTGTTTAAAAATAAATAGAAATTAATACTTGATCTCATGCTACTGATTTTTCAGGACAGTTATCCCCCACCCATGAGCACAACTCCTTCTCTCAAGGATTTTCCATCCAATCTGAGAAGGCAAGGCACAGCCATATAAACTCCTATCTGATGCAGATGGCAATTTCGGGCAAGAGACTGAATGTACCAGTCAAGAGAAACCTGTGTCCATCAATGAGAACATGAGCCTAGTCAGTTACTCTTCAAGAGAGTTGCTTTGGCCTCAACTCTTCTCCTGTCCAATAACAAAATCTAGTTGAAGCTGTTCAGACTGATGTTGTAATAGCCACATTCTCCAAACCTAGGACAAGAGTCCCCAAAGTGTGCAGTGTTTGGTAACTGGGAAAAACAAAGGAATGATTCTATCTATGCTGAATTGACTTATTCACTGATTGGCCCCAGGGCAAGGGGCCAGTGTGGGCTGTGGTTTGCTAGAGCTGTCCTAACTCCTAGTGCCAGCCTGGTCCTCAGAGGGCCTTCCCCACACAACCCGCTTCCAGGCCTGGCACTGCACATGTCCCTGGCACTTGTTTACAACGGCAGGAGAGAGGTAGGAGTTGAGTTGAGCCTGCTGGCAGATAAGCAAAGTAAAGCACATTGCTCAGATATTTTGTCTTGAAAGGCAATTGTTTGCATTCCTTCTCTCTTCTCTTGCTTCCCCCTCCCCCACACTAGGGTCTGAAAATATTCTGATCCTTCAGGACCAAAGGCAACAATATCATCATCTACAGGGAGGCACGAACGCAGTGAAGGCAGGAACGCGGAGCCCAAGCGTGTCTGCCTTCGTCCCTTTCCCATCTACACATGGTCCCAATTTAGGCTCACAATCAATGCTGTTTATTTGAGAAAAAGCTTTTGAGTTCACTTTTAAGGTATTTTGCTTAGGCATTGCTTGCTTTTCAAAAGGAGAAAATGTGTATTATTATTATTTTTTCCAAAGGGGTGTTTGCTTTGGCTGTTTACTCATCTGCAAAAATTCACATCTGAGTCTGTGAATTGAACTAATTTCCCTGCAGCAGCCACCACAAGTCCACAATGCATGCAGACCAGTCCCCCTCCTCAAATAAATTACATATATTAATTTGAAAATGAAGCATTGTTAAGGTAACTGTGAACTTTGTAGATTATTCCAAATCTTCTTCAAAGGTAATTTGCGGTAATACTCTCAGCTCCTTCATATAACTTTATTTGCTGCCTAGAATGAGGCCTTACTCAGTAATTTGTAAAGAGGCCAAATATGTTTTGTACAGCTGGTCATTTAAAAGTTTTTTTTTTTTTTTTTCCTTTTCTCATTATGGGGGTCCTGCCATTAAGAACTGGATTTTTCAGACAGAGAGAATTAGGAGAGAGGGAAAGATACCACAGTACTGAAGTTTCCCCCAATGTTGTGGGGGCTAGGCTGGAACCTGGATCATGCACATGGCAACACAGGCACGCTTTTCAGATAAGCTATCTTACCAGTTCCTTTAAAGTATTTATTCGGGGGTTGGACAAGTGGTGCACCCAGCAGAACACAGACATTACCAAGCATGAGAATCTGGGTTCAAGCACCCACCCACACTTCATGAACAATGGAGTAGTACTGCAGGTCTCTCCCCCAACCTCTTTAATTCTCCCAGTCTCCATCATGAAAGAATGGCTGCTGGGAGCAATGAGGTGGGTCTACCAAGCTCCAGTGATAATCCTGATGGTAAAACCAAGCAAGCAAACAAACTTTATTCTACCTGGAAGCAACCCAGGTGTCCAACAACAGATGAGTGGCTGAGCAAGTTGTGGTCTATATATACACAATGGAATACTACTCAGCTATTTAAAATGGTGATTTCATCGTTTTCAGCCTATCTTGGATGGAGCTTGAAGAAACTGTGTTAAGTGAAATAAGTCAGAAACAGAAGGATGAATAATGGGATGATCTCATTCACAGGCAGAAGTTAAAAAACAAGATCAGAAGAGAAAACAGTAAGCAGAACCTGGACTGGAGTTGGTGTATTGCACCAAAGTAAAAGACTCCGGTGTGGGTGAAGGGTAGAATACAGGTCCTGGAAAAGGATGACAGAGGACCTAGTGGATGTGGACAACTGAGAAATGTTATTCATGTACAAACTATTTTATTTACTGGCAACTGTAAAACATTAACCCCCCAATAAAGGAAAAAATGTTAAAAAAAAAAAAAAAACCTTTATTCTACTGTTCCTTTGCAATGATATGATTTAACTGGGAGTGAGAATGGAGCTTCGGTGAGGAATCAATTGTATTTGAGAAAATAATGGGATAAAGCAACAAAACTGCAGTGAAGACCAGGATTAGGAGAGCACATGAACAAAATTGTGCACTTGGCCCTCTA
Source organism: Erinaceus europaeus (assembly GCF_950295315.1). Classification (NCBI taxonomy): domain Eukaryota; kingdom Metazoa; phylum Chordata; class Mammalia; order Eulipotyphla; family Erinaceidae; genus Erinaceus; species Erinaceus europaeus. Next base: position 55,311,171 of record NC_080177.1, on the reverse strand, counting down.
ATACCTGGTTCTATATAGATCCCTGTTGACTTCACTTTGGGGGGTGGGGTGGAGCACAGAGCACCACCCTGTCATTTTATGGCAGTTCTGGGAATCAAGCCCAGGACCCCAAGCATGCAAGTTATGTGTTCCACTAATAGGTTTTGTCCCAGCCCCTACCTCCAATTCTTTAAATTGCATCTTCCTGAAACGTCACTTATGGGTGGCATCCTGTGCAGAAGCTAAGTCCCACACCTTTGTTTTCCAAGTTTGTTCCTCCCTTGGGTAGGGCCCCGTTAACCTGATAGTGAGTGTGCATTGACCTGTGGGACTCTGATCCAATATGATAAAGTCACACCTTAGGGAATTTCACAATTATTTAATTTGAAGTAGTGACTTCATAGCCACAGTTCCAGGCCGCTAAAGCCCCAGCTAAAGAGACCAGCAGAGGAACCCAGGCTATTGAGTGAAGAAGAAGGGTAACAGTGATGACAGGCATGCAGGAAGCCAGGCAGGCAGGCAGACACTGATTTAAGAAGGATGTCACAGGCTAAACCAGAGTCCGATAAATGGCTATGAGGTGCATAGTGATCAAAGGTCAAAGGAGATAGCATAGTAGTTATGGAAAAGACTTCCATGCCTGAGGCTCTAAGGCCCCAGGTTCATTCCCTGGCATCACCAAAAGCCATAGCTAAGAAGATCTCTGGTTTAAAAAGGAATAAGAAAATAAGTGGGTCCCAGGAAATAGTTTCCATTGTACGAGAGAAGGAAGGAGAGCTGCAAAAGCCTAGGAAAGAGGGAAGCAAAGTGCTGACCCGAAGACAAAGTAACAGTGGACATGTCCTCTGGCCCAGTCTCAGATAGTTTCTGCCGAGCCAAGCTGAGTTAGGGATAAGGTAGCCAGAAACACATGCCCAGGGAAGGGGCATAGGAAAAGGGTGAAGCCATCACATAGAGCTGTTCTGGGTGGGATGAAAGCAGGAGGTGGCACAGCCTGGTGATATTGGGAGAGCAGAGTCCCATCATGTCGGCGAGCTCAGTGTTGAGAGCCTCCCTTCTGAGGTTCCTCATTGGCCAAGGAAGCGAGAGGTGGGTGCCTGCGTACCAAAGTCCACTAGGGGGCGAAATGTGCCACCACAATGATTTCCAGCGACCATCTCCATTCAAGAACAGATTTAGATTAAGGGGACTCAGTTTGAATCAGCCTTCTGGATGGTGGCAAAGAAAATGCTCACTGGGCCTTAATACTCAGTCCCTGAATAAGCACCCCCCACACACACACACACACACTTTTCTCTCCCTCCACCGCAACTGTAAATAAGCAAGTGTCTTTTATAAATAGCTAGCATAAACATTTGTTTTGGATAAAGAGTAATCTCCATGTGGGACATTTTATTCTGTTTCTGAGTTCCTGGAAGTTCTTACCTTTTTCTGTTCTTCTTCTCCTTCTCCTTCCCTCTCTCTCCCCCCTTCTCTTCCTATTCTTCTTCTTCTTGTTCTTCTTCTTCCTCTTCCTCCTCCTCCTCATCTCTCTCTTTCTCCCTCTCTAATTCCAGCTTGGGAAGGGTGGTAGTTCATTCAGGCTAAATCTTCTGCAAACCTTTCATATAATTCTTCTGACCTGGGACTTCCCACTTCACACAAACATTCCCAAGTTATTTCTTTTGTGTCTGTATCACCTCTGCCTGGCAACAGTTCTTAGGGATAAAACAAGACCTGTAATCTTTTGACTGCCCTTAATACCATTTAACTGTACAGAGGGAAATGGTCACAATGGCAGATTACTGGGGCCAGAGGAATAGCTCACAGATTTAAGTTTAAGATCTAGCACTAAGGGGCCAGGTGGTGGCACACCTGGTAAAGTACTCACAGTACAGTTCAAGGACCCAGGTTCAAGCCTCTGGTCCCCACCTGCAGGGGGAAATCTTCACAAGTGATGAAGCAATGCTCTTTCTCTCTCTTCCTCTTTCAAATTCTCTCGGTCTCTATCCAATAATAAATAAATAAATAAAAATATTTAAAAGGGGGGGTGGGCAGTAGCGTACCTGGTTAAGTGCATATAGTACTAAGCACAAGGACCCACTCAAGGATCTGACTTTGAGCCTCCCAGCTCCCCACTTGCAGGGGGGACACTTCACAAGCAGCAAAACAGGTCTGTAGGTGTCTGTCTTTCTCCTTCTCTATCTCCATCTTCTCTCTCAATTTCTCTTTGTCCTGCTCAGCCCCCCACACACACACACACTCTCCCTCCTCCCCCAAAAAAGGCCTCCAGGAGCAGAGGATTTGTAATGATGGCATTGAGCCCCAGCGATAGCCCCGGAGGTTAAAAAAAAATTTTTTTTTAAATATATATATATATATATATCACCACATAGGAGTGTCATAGTACTGGGAGCAGCTCTGCTGGTATGATCAGTCTGTTATCTGTCTGCCTATCTATCTACTGAATGAATTACAAAGGAATTCAGGAGTGGTGAAACTGTGCATGCATGAGACCCTGGCTCATTAAAAATAAGTAAACAGAAATAAGAAAACACAAGTCGAACCTGAAATGGAATTGGAGTATTACACCAAAGTAAAAGACTCTGGGGTGGGTGGGTGGGTGGGGAGAATACAGGTCCATGAAAGATGATGAATGACATAGTGGGGGTTTAAATTGTATTTATTTGTATTGTTAAATGGGAATTTGTATTTATCTGTATTGTTAAATGGGAATCTGGGGAATGTTATGCATGTACAAACTATTGTATTTACTGTTGAATGTAAAACATTAATTCCCCAATAAAGAAATAAATTATTAAAAAAAATAAGTAAACAAATAAACAAATCTGGGCAGGGGCAGATAGCATAATGGTTATGTAAAGAGACTCTGAATTCCCAGGTTCAATTCCCCACACCACCATAAACCAGAGCTGACAGTGCTCTGGCTAAAAAAAAAAAAAAAAAAAAAAAAAGTAAATAAATCAATCACAAACAACATACACACTACTGGTGTCACCATGAAGAGCCAGGTGCAACTCCCTCAGGGTTAGGAGAGAGGCATCTGGTCCCATATGCTCAGGTAGGTGAAGTCTCTACATGGGCACTAAAGTTAGGACTCGTGATTTCTTCTGAACTTTAAAAAGGTTATCTTTCTTAACCTTAGTAATGTGATGCAGAAAACAAAATTCAAACTCATAGGTAAATCCAAGTTTTCACTTAAAAACTGGCTTTGAAAAAAAAAAATTAATGGTTCCTACTTTCCCAGCCAATTTTTTAGTTAGAACTATTATGGGTCTCAGTAGATTTCAAAGTCTCTATACTTGAAACAGCAAATAGTAGCAATATATGTGGGTTATCTGGGCAAACTTAAACTGTCTAGTAGCCTTACATAAAAAAAAAAAAGAATGTGAAATTCAATAGTATATTGTATGTCTTCCAATGTACTGAAATTATTCAACATATAGTCAGTATTTGAAAAAAATGGTTGATGAAATATTTTCTGTTTTAAACACTGCTTTCAAAGTCTGTTGAGTAGATGATGTTTAGAGCACAGCACAGTTTAAACCAGCCAAACTTCAAGTGTTAGTGATACCCCACATGGCTGTTACGGAAGATGGCTGGCATGATGGCAAAAACGGCTGCTCTGAGAGGGAGACAGTGGCTCAATGAAGAAAGTACTGGCCTTGTACATGTGAGGCCCTGAGTTCGGTTCCCAGCACCACAGAAAACCAAGCATAATACATCCCAGGAGGTGGCACAGTGGTGAGAGTATTGGACTCTCAAATATGGAGTACTGTGTTTAAACCTCAGCACTGCATATGCCAGAGTGATGCTCTGATGTTCTCTCTCTCTCTCTCCTTTTCTGTTTATTTGTTGACAAAATCTTTTTAAAAATTAAGAACTATAAAACAAGCAGAACATCATAGATGGTGGAGTGACACTTAGGTTTCTCTCACTCAAAAAAGAAGTGAAATACAAGGTCCACAATATTGAATATTGCCTCCATTGCATTGGCAGTATGACTCCCATAAAAGGAAGATCCAAGTAATCCCAAACTTAAAGGGTGAGAATGAAGAGAAAACAAAATAAAACAGCCCAGAAGGAATAGACTTTGAATGCATTCTGGCCAATACTAAATGGCTGTCATTTGCATGGAGGGTAGATAGCATAATGGTTATGCAAAGGGGCTCTCTAGCCTGAGGCTCCAAAGTTCCCAGGTTCAATACCTCGCACCACCATAAACCAGAGCTGAACCGTGCTCTGGTAAATAAACAAATAAATGGCTGTCATTTTACCAGGCCCTCGCTTGAAACTTCCATAGCCCTGGGCAAGTTATCTTTTTCCTGGAATACTAGCTTCTCTTCCTGTAAAACCAGTGATAACCGTGCTTCCTTGAGTAATGAACACAAACATAACACTTAGTAAAATGTCCATTTTTTCCCCCCTGGATTCAGTTGTCAGTCAACTAATAAAGAAAGAGCCAAATGGCCAGTGGGGAGAACAGAGAGGTAAGACAGCAAACTGGAGAGTCCCAAAGTCAGCAGGTCACAAGGCAGCATCCAGATGGTTACAAGCTCATTTGGGCAGTAAAGGTGCACACCCGGTATTCCTTTTTCAGTCCCTTTATTATACGTTTTAGGACAGGAGGCAGGCTCACTGTTTCACAGGCTGATGGAAGAGACTTGCATCTTTTTTTTTTTTTTTTTTGCCTCCAGGGTTATTGCTGTGGCTCGGTGCCTGCACTATGAATCCACTGCTCCTGGAGGCCATTTTTACCCCCTTTTTGTTGTCCTTGTTGTTTATCATTGTTGTTGTTAGTATGTCGTTATTGTTGGATAGGACAGAGAGAAATCAAGAGAGGAGGGGAAGACAAAGAGGGAGAAAGATAGACACCTGCAGACCTGCTTCACCGCTTGTAAAGTGCCTCCCCCTGCAGATAGGGAGCTGGGGGCTCGAACCGGGATCCTTGTCTGTCCTTGCACTTTGTGCCATGTGTGCTTAACCTACTGCACTACCACCGGCCCCAGACTTATCTTCTATCATACATTCCTCTGTGCCTAATACAATAGGCTGGCTGCTGGGAATATAGAAGCTATATAGAATAATATAGCTATAATAAAATATATATATATTTACATATAATAAAAAAGCTATAATAGGAATATAGAAGCTGAGACTCTCTCTTTCTTAAATACTTTAATTTTTTATTATCTTTATTTATTGGACAGAGACAGCCAGACATGGAAAGGGAAGGGGGAGAGAGACAGAGAGACACCTGCAGCCCTGCTACACCACTCACAAAGCTTTCCCTTGCAGCTGGGGGGAAGGCGGGGCTCAAACCTGGGTCTTTGTGCATTATAACACATGCACCACCACCTGATCCTTACAGCTGAGACTCTCCCTTGATGTTAGTAAGAAAAGCAAATAGGTTATTGGGTGGAAGATAGCATAGTGGTCTTACAAAAGACTTTCAGGCTCTGAGGTCCTAGGCTCAATCCCTAGTACCACCACCATAAACTAGAACTGAGCAGTGCTCTGAAAAAAAAAAAAAAAAGCTACTTGTATATCATAAAATACAAAACTTCTGTGGCCAGGAGACAGCACAGAAGACAGCACACCAGACATGTGTGCACAAGGTCCCAAGTTTAATCTCTAGCACCTTTTGTGCCGTCTGATATTCCTGATTCTTTCTCTCTAATAAATACACAAATCTTTAAAAAAAAAAAATTAAAACCTCCAATGGTAGTGATCTTGACTGCCTTCCTAATGGCATATTGAAGGTTTTGAGAAGGAAAACTTTAAAATGTTAATTAAAACCATGTCCTAAGTATCCTTCTGCCCATCTGCCTATTTGTTTATTTTCTCCCTAGGATTGATTTGTTAAGAATTTGGGAATCACTGGGGAAGAGCTTTTGAGGATGTCTGGAATCCATGATTCAAAACTTGGGGGTGGGGGTGGGGGTGGGGAGTAGGAGTATTGCATTAGGTACAGAAGAAACTTCCCTTGGAATCCTCCATCCTACATCTCAAAGAGCTATAAACCCACCAAGATTTGAATTACCTTTGTGCTTTGATACTCCAGAATGCTCATTTCTAAACAACAATAAAACTGAGATGAAAAACAAAGGAAGTCCTCAGTAACAAGAAAGTTTCAGTCATGTCTCTCCCTAGTGGGGAAAGGATATTTTGATATGACACAAATAACACTAAGTTTTACCTGAGATCACATACAACCCCACAGATCTGGCTCCTTACTTTTAAATTCTCTCTCTTTTTAAAAACTCTCCAATGTTGGCCTCAGCCAGTGATTCCAGTTCCCTCGTTATGCTATGTAAGAGTGGGAACACCCACTCTTATCCATGCTCACAACAGCCCAGGGGGATTCACTGAGGTAGTGTGATGAGCCTTAGGTTTGAGCCCTCGGCTCCCCACCTGCAGGGGTTCACTTCACAAGAGGTGAAGCAGGTCTGCAGGTGCCTGTCTTTCTTCCCCCCTCTGTCTTCCCCTCCTCTCTCCATTTCTCTCTATCCTATTCAACAACAACAACAACAAAACAGCAAGGGCAACAAAAGGGAATAAAAATAAAATGAAAAATAGAAAATTAAAAAAAAAAAAAGAAGTCTACTTCAGGGTTCTTCCCTCTCCCCCACCCTGCAGACATCTGCCAGCTAGAGAGGAGATAAGGTTGCTGTCATTGGTTTTGATGGCCTTTAATTAAGTATAGTGCCATGCCAAGTCAAAGATGATATTCTGGTAGCCTTGAAGACGACTCAGTAGACAGTGTTTGACTCACAGGCATAATGTCCTGAGTTCAGTCCCTGGAGTTTCGTGTGCTGAAATGAAGCTTTGGTTATCTATTTCATTAAAAAAAAAAAAAAAAGACATTCTGACATGAACCAGTGTCTCAGCATTCAATAACTAAATGAATACTAAATCTGTGGAAAAGATGATAGTCATCAAAGAGAGCGGAAACAGTAGGAGAGGAAGACAGGGAGAGAAGAGGGAGCCAGCGGGAGCAAGTTTATGTAATGGCACAGGAGCTTTGGTGGGGGTTGTGGTGAGTATATTCACATCCACACACATAGGTGTGAAACTATAGTCCTAACATCATCGAGTACTACAGATCAACACTAAATTTATTTCAACTTTATTTTTCTAAAAGACAGTATGATTCCCTTCCTATGAAACATTCAGAGCAGGACAATCCATAGAGATCACATGCAAATAGATTATTGTTGTCAGGGTCCTGGGGAGAAAAAAAAGTATAAAAGAAACATTGCTTTACAGTTATATATCAGTTTCAGGCATATAGAATTATAATCCTAGGGGCCAGGTGGTGGTACGTCTAGTTGGGCACACATATTACAGTGCACAAGGACTCAGGTTGAAGACTCCAACCCCCACAGGCAGGAGGAAAGCTTCACAAGTGGTGAAGCTGGTCTGCAGGTATCTCTCTCCCTCCCCTCTCAATTTCTCTCTGTCTCTATCCAGAAGTTAAATGACAATACATTTTTAAAACAGAAACATAACCCTACATCTGCATATGCTACATGATGATTTCCCCCTGTATGTCTAGCTCCCATAGAAAATTGCTTATTTGGGAGTCAGGTGGTAGTGCAGTGGGTTAAGTGCACGTGGCACAAAGCGCAAGGACCGGCTTAAGGATCCTAGTTCGAGCCCCCCCCCCCCCCAGCTCTCCACCTGCAGGGGAGTCGCTTCATAGGTAGTGAAGCAGGTCTGCAGGTGTTTCTGTCTCTCTTCCTCTCTATCTTCCTCATCTCTCTCAATTTCTCTGTCTCTATCAAATAACAAATAAAAAAAGAAAATTGCATATTTAATTTATTTTTATTTTATTTTATTTTATATGCAGCACTGTTCAGTCTCTGGCTTATGGTAGTGTTGGAGAACTGAACATGGAACGTCAGTCTCAAGCACGGATATCTTTTTACATAACCAGTATGCTATCTGTCCAACATTTTAAATGGATGAATTGCATGACCTGTGAGTTATATCTCAGTAACACTACTATACATTGGGCTGTTGAAAAAGCCATGACATATTTCTCTACATTTTGTCTATGCAGAAATACATCATGACTTTTCTGACAAACCAATACCAAAAAACTAGTCCTAACCAAACTACCATGCCAACTTGTGATCTTTCTTCTACCTGTTAATTACAAATGCCTAATTAATGTCCTCTGTGTGTAGCTGACATTTAGCCTCCTATCGCCTCAACCTCCTTATTTATTACAAACTAAACTAACTCTCCAGCTCTATGGCCAGAGAAAGTAAATCATCCTGAGCCGATGCCACCACCTTGTGGCCATCACAGGAATTTCCTGACCAGATCTTTCTGGTCTCTCAAAGTCTGTATACCTGAATGTGTAAGGGCGCTCCTTTTTCCTTATTCTAATATCAGGGTTTAGTTGAATAAATTTTAGATAACATACAATTTATGCACAAGTATAACCTCCCATCTCATCCCCCACTCTTGTCCTGTGTCTCCCTCTGCTACTAAAAAAGCATAGGAGTGGGTGGGTGGGGAGAAGACAGATCCAAGAAAGATGATGGAGGACCTAGTGGGTTTGTATTGTTAAGTGGAAAACTGGGAAATGTTATGCATGTAAAAACTATTGTATTTACTGTTGAATGTGAAACATTAATTCCCCAATAAAGAAGTTAAAAAAGTACAAAACATTGGCTATAATAAATCTGCACTGTGAAAAAGGAATGCAGAAGACCAGAGCATGGTTAGTTTCAACCAGATCTAATAAAGATCTATCTGGCTCACTAACAAATCTTTCACAGAGTAAGAAAGAAATGTCAGCAACAATGTCATTAATGAAAAGATGGTCACATGATCACGAATTAAAGGAACAGAAATTGAAATGATGAGATGTCATTCTTGCATGTCAAAAGATTGAAAATAAGTAACGTATACTTAGCAAAGGAAACAAGGTGCCACAAACTGGGGAAGAGAGTACAGCCATTCACAGAAAGCTGTGCAGTAGAAGAAGTTGAAGGACACACACACACACACACACACACACACACACACACACACAAATTGAGAGGAAAATAGGAGATAGAGAGGGAGAGAAATCAAGATAATTGAAGCACTTCTTCATGGCCCTTGAAGCTTCCTTTTTTCAAGTGGGAGCCTGGGGCTTGAACCCAAGTTCTTGTGCATGGTGATGTGTGCACTCAACCAAGTGTAGGACCACCTGACCCCCACATTTTAATTTTTTTCTTTATAGAACAGTGCAATTTAGACTTTTACCTTTACACATCCAGTACTGCTTTCAGTAATACTTTTATTATTTCTCACCTATATTACAGACTTTTATGTGTCTGTCTGCATCCTTTATGAGTGCTGAGATCCCTGCTAGGAAAGGCTCAGGCTAAAGGAATGAGGGGTTCAGTGTTCTGAGCCTGAGGCTACAGGAGAAAGGGACTGGGGTGAGAGGGGTCCCCGTGGTGCCTAAGAGCCAGCAAAATAGCTCACCTGCAGAGTGCATACCTTTGTCATGTGCATGATCCAGGTTCAAGCCTGGTCCCCAGTGCATTAAAGAAAGCTTTAGTGCTGTAGCATCTTTCACTATCTTTATCTTAAAAAAAAAATTAAGGTGAGGGAGATAGCACAGTAGCTATGCAAAAGGCTCTCATGCCTTTCAGAAGTGGTAAAGAAGTGCTCTAAGTGTCTCTCTACTCTCCCGCTCTATTTCCCCTTTCTATATCAGTTTCTCTCTGTCTCTATCCAATAAATAAAATAAATAAATAAAGCATTCAAGAAGAAATAAACAATAAATTCAATAAGTTAAAAATAAACCTTTATAAAAATATAAAGAATGAACCTTTATGAAAATAAAATTTAAAAAAGGAATTTCTATATGTTTATGCCTGACAATATGGGTTCAAAATTATTCAAATGTCAATGTCAGTACTCACATCTATCAAATAGCAATGTCTATAAATTTTTATCTCAGCTCTGGCTCTTGCGTCATCACAATATACGGTAGCCTTGAACTTTGGGGAAAATGACCAAGGGCAATGAGGAAGGAGACCCTTTATCCATAGCTACTCACACATTGGCTGGCTGGATTCATACAAGGTCAGCACTCATGTTGGTTGACAAAGACTGCTCTCACTCCCAAATCTCTGTCTTACAACACTTACTCTCATGGTTATATTTATTTTGGGGGACAAAGTAAGAACAGTAGCCATTTAACTATGTCTTGGGACCCAGGGGCAACTCTGGGCTTGGAGGGAGATAGGTTCTGTTGAGTTACAAAGTGCATGGAAGCATATCTGAATCATGCTAACTACATGACTGACCAAAAATATTATCAGGTGAGAGCCATAACAGATTGAAATCAAACTGTGCTGCTGATAACTCATATGGTGAGAGGAGGCAGGCCTGTATTTCAGTATAACACCTATCAACTACATGCAAAGGGGGGTGGGTGGGCAGCGGTGATGCAAACACCACTTCATGTGAAAACAGACATGCTCAGAACAATTGCCAAACCACACATGGCTAGTAATCAGAAGGGCAAGACTTGGTCCCCATTCTTGCCATCACACCACATGTTTTCCTCACTGTAGGACAAGTGAGTAGCTCAGGAGGTGGTGCAGTAGCTTGAGTGCTGGACTTAAGTACCCCTCTCATCCTATGGTCTTGTCAATACTTTCATTTTATAAAAAGAAAAAGAGAGAGAGAAGAAGGAAGGAAGAAATAAAGAAAAGGAGAAAGAAAGAAAGAAAGAAAGAAAGAAAGAAAGAAAGAAAGAAAGAAAGAAAGAAAGGGAGAAAGAAAGGAAGAAAGCATTCCCCAGTATCACATGCCAGAGTGATGCTCTGGTTCTCTCATTTTAATAAATAAATCTTTTCTCCTGCTTTTATTTACTTCATAATTTGGTTTTGCTATGGGCTAGTATTTTATGCAAGTTAAGGTGAAATTCACTCTAGATTCAATCCACACTCTGAGTGTCCTCACTTTTCCCTTTTCAATAATGTTTTACCTCCCTCTTTATACTTTTCTAGTAAATTTGAACAGTGCAATTCACCCCCAAATCTGCTTGTACTCCCTCTGAACGTATGTTTTAAATTAAACTCCTCAATCAAATCTGATCTGTCCTTTATTATTTTTTTTTATTTAACCATTTATATTTAAGGGGACTTTGGTGGATTAAAAAATTACCCTAGTCCCTCCTCTGGATTTTTTGTTTTTATCTTTCTTTCCCAGTGACCATTTGGAGTAATCCATTGAGATTTGAGAAAACCTCTAATATATACGTCTGGCCTACTTGGTCCACAGATGGTTTAGTTCTAGAACTGTAAGAAATAATTGCACTATGGCATTCAGTCTAGTGAAACAGATTTATTTATTTATTTTATTTCATCATTATCATTATTTTACCAAAGAACTGCTCAGCTGTGGCTTATAGTGGAGCAGGATATTGATCTTGGAACCTCAGAGCCTTAGGCATGAGAGTCTATTCGTATTAACTATTATGCTGTCTCCTCCAACCTAAGGCAACAGATTTGGAGCACAAGGACTACTGAGTTCATGGCAAGGGCTTTTAGGTAAATGTTTTAAAAAGGCAGATAGACACAGAATCTTTTCCTTGAACTAAAAGGGGAGAAATTTCAACAGATCCAAATGTTAAATAAATATGTATACTTAGTGGCTCCGGGTTGATTTGTTTTTCCTAGTCTTCACTCCTCAAATATTTACTGAGTCCCTATTACACGTCTGGGCAGAAAACAACTTATAACACAGAACAGTCTCTTGAAGTTTACATTCCTGTGTGGAACTAGAAAATAAATAAGGAATCACACCATAGATATACACTTAAAAAAAAAAAAAAAAGGACATAGTGACAAAGAATAGGGCCACTCAAGTAGAGCTGTCAGGCAGGTCTCTCTGAGTAGGTGACCCTGAAACTGAGGCTGGAAAGTGAAGATGCAGCTGTGCAGAGAAGAAAGACCAAGTATAAGAGCCTGGTGGTGGGCTAAGGTTCATATGACAGGAGCATAGTCCGGTGACAGAATGTCTTATTCTTCTCAAAATATTGCAGGTGTGATCTTGGTGGACATAATATTGTCTTTATGGCATTCTGGGACACTGTAGAGTTACTAGAACTTTAGAGTTAGAAGCATTGCACTTGCCAGAGTGATTTCTGCTTCTCTCACCCTCTCTCTCTCCTAACTGTCTGTTCTCCTTTTCTCTCTTGTCAAATAAAATCTCAAAAAGAAAAAGAAAAAAAAAAACACACCAGAAAAAGGCACTGGGGGAGGTAGCTCAGTCAGTGGTGGAGTACATGTCCCTCAATGCTTGAGGCCTCAAGTTTAATTCCCAGCACCACATATACTAAAGTGATAGTCTGGTCCCCTTGAAGGCAAACATGGACCTTCTTCCTGGTGTCAGTGAAAGCCACACTCTGCCACACCAGCTTTTGCATGGAGAGAAACTTTTAATTGTAGTTCCAACCCAAAGCTGGAGCTGGAGTTCATTAATTCAAACCAAGTCCCTCTCTCTCAAGGAGGACTCTTCATGCCTCTATGATTATAGTTCTCCCTAGGTCCAAGTCCATAATGGGTCTCAACTACACTCCATTGTAACAAAGGGGTAAGGTCATCAGGGAGAAATGGGGATGGATTCCTGATTCTGTCCTGTTTACAGGCTGGGCCATCCTCTATCAATTACTGGAGTTAACTTCAGTCCAATACATCAGTCTCGGACTATTCCCTCACACCACAGCCAAATCTATCTATCTATCTATTTATCTATCTATCTATCTATCTATCTATCTATCTATCTATCTATCTATCTATCTCTAGCTATGAAATCAATAAAACAAGCATTTTTAAAAAGGACATGGGGGGCCGGGTGGTGGTGCCCCTGGTTGAGTGCACATATTACAATGCACAAGGACCTGGGTTCAATCCCCCAACCCCCACCTGCAAGGGGAAAGCTTTGCAAGTAGTGAAGCAGTGTTGCAGGTGTCTCTTTGTCTCTCTCACTCTCTACCTCTCAATTTCTGACTGTCTCTATCCAATAAATAAATAAATATAATTTAAAAAATTTAAAACAAACAAACAAACAAGTACATGGTGAAATCTTCTCTTTTGGTATAGCATGAATGGAACTGAAGAGAACTGAGTTGAGTCAAGTAAGTCAGAAAGATAAGGATGAAGCTGGGCTATCTCATTCATAGGTGGTATCTAATAATACAGGATGAATCTTCAGTGGACTGTGGTCTAGCTCAGCAGGTCTGGAGACTTAGAATGGGACAGGGAGGAACACCAAGGGGAGGTTGGGAATATAAGTCCCTGTAGTAGAACAGGAAAATGGTGTGGTGGAGGGGAAGATTACTGTAGCCCATCTTGGGGAAACATGAAAATGTGACAACCACAATCTTGTAAATCTCTCTAAGATGTCAAGTACAATTTTTGTTTCTTTCACAGACAAGCACTACCTACTCTGATTGACTATTTCTGATTTTTGTCATTAAATATTTTAATTCTGTGTTGAAAGCTTGCTTCTGTCAGTTATTTGTGAAATCTACAAAACAGTACCCAAGAGGTAAGGAATGTCACACTTTGAAGGTTTATTGTAAGCTCTGCTGTGTCTACTGGAGACCCAGGAACTAGGATTAGCATTATGATAAAGTTTACTTAATGGGGGCTAGGTGGTGACACACCTGGTTGAGCGCACATGTTATAATGCACAAGGACATGGGTTCAAACTCCCAGTCCCACCTGCAGGGGGAAAGCTTTGTGAGGGGTGAAACAGTGCTGAATACGTTTTTCTGTCTCTCTTCCTACCTATCTCCATCTCCCTCGATTTCTGACTATCTGTAATAAATAAACAAATATTTAAAAAAAGAAACACAAGGCAATGATCATTTTTCTATACTAGAGGAGGTCTACCATGACTATGACCATAGGTCACAATGGAGACATATTTCAATTGAATTGTCACGATCCATGCTCTTAACTGGCCATTTCCTGATGATTTTTCTTTTAGATAGAAACAGAGAGTCAGTGAGAGAGTGAAAGAGACCATAGAACCAAAGCTTCCTTCAATGCCATGGGGGCTGGACTTTAATCTGCATGATGCCCAAGGTAAACCTACACACTAACCAATGAGCTATTTTGCCACCCCTTAATGATTTCTTACTCAAACTTTAAAGGGGTAAAATGGGGAGTCGGGCAGTAGCACAGCAGGTTAAGCGCACATGGTGCGAAGTACAAGGATCAGCGCAAGGATCATGGTTCAAGACCCCTGGCTCCCCACCTACTGGGGAGTCGCTTCACAAGTGGTGAAGTGGCTCTGCAGGTATCTGCCTTTTTCTCCCCTTCTCTGTCTTCCTCTCCACTCTCCATTTCTCTCTGTCCTATCCAACAACAATGACATCCATAACAACAACAATAACTACAACAATAAAAATAACAAGGGCAACAAAAGGGAATAAATAAATTTTAAAAATAATAATAAAAGGGTAAAATGTGTATTTTCCATAAGTCCACCACTCCCTGCACTTCCAGGGCAAAAGTTTATCTTTTTTAAAAATCTTTTCTTTTTAGTTTAATTTGTTTATTATTGGATAGAGACAGAAATTGAGAGAGGAGGGTGAGATCGGGAGGCAAAGAGACAGAGAGACACCTGTAGCTCTGTGTCATCACTCATGAAGTGATCCCCCTGCAGGTGGGGGCCAGGAGCTGGAGCCCTGCACTGTAGTGTGTGTGCTTAACCAAGGGTGCTACCACCTGGCCCCAAAGCAACTTATTTTTATATCAAAATGCTTGCCAAGATGCACTGCAGTAGCCTCATAACACCCCCAGCCTGTGAGTCAGGGCAAAGCTGCCCCTGTCTCCTGTAGTGCCAGCCTATAGTGGGTGCTAACTAGACAGCTGGACACGGAGTGAAAAAAATGAGGTCTTGGATAAACACAGGGTTTTCATACCCAGGAAGTTGCTCTTTCTTTTCCACACAAATAATCAACCCTTGGGTTTTAATGGAAACTTGGAAAGCCTTCTGCATGACAACAGCAGGGTGACTAACCAAGCACTCATTGCATTTGTTAAAAGGGCAGATATTTACTATCTCTAAAAGTGCTGGTCTAAAATGGATAGGCATGGTAGACACACCAGATGGCAGGTGCTGGGATGGATTTTCTTAATTGATTAATTTATGTATGAGAAAAGGAGAAACAGGCTGGCAGTATGGATCGAACTGCCAACACCCATGTTCAGTGGAGAAGCAATTACAGAAGCCAGACCTTCCACTTTCTGTACCCCATAAAGATCCTGGGTCCATACTCACAGAGAGATAAAGAGAGAAAGTTTCCAATGGAGGGGATGGGAGATGGAACTCTGATGGTGGGAAATTTTGCCCCTCTTATCCTATGGTTTTATCAGTATTTTTTATTTTATTAAAAAAAAAAAAAAGAACCAGACTAAGACTACCACTCTGCCACATACAATGCCAAGGACTGAATTAGGGCCTTGTGCTAGAGAGTTCATTGCCTTATCCACTGAACTGTCTCCTGGGTGATGATGGGTAGATATATAAACTCCTGGGTCACACTGGGAAGGATTTTGTTTCCTCCCAGGAGGCAAGCATGAAGCCCCACCTGAACTGTGTTTATCTGGGCCTTGTGCTAGGTTTGCATGCTTGCTGGCTCTAATCATCCATGTAAATATATTAACTGAAATCAAATGTTCACCTAACCAGACAACAATCCTGAAGGAGAGAGAAAGTGTTACATTCGACAGCTTACAGCTATGAGCCACAAAACAGAAATCATCCTTCAAGAGCATTAATGCCATTCACAGAATCCTAGGACAGATAGCATTTATAGGAAATCAGGCAAAATGATGCATAATCAGATGATAGGAATGGCATTTGCTGAGTGTGTGTCTTGAAAATAGAGCAGAATTCATGTTTTTCTTCAGGACTCACTTCCATGGGCAAATCTTTGCAGTGTTCCTTGCATTTAAATTACCACTTGAGGTTCCACCTCAATGGAGGAACTCATTCAGAAAAAGAGGCTACAAAGTCAGGCACAGAAAGAAGGCAGCTCCTCACAAACCTGCTCATGATTACCTAAGAGCTGGATGCAGGACTGGGAGTGGCTCAGTAGGCAAAGCACACACCATGACATGCATGAGGTCCTGGGTTTTACCCCAAGCACCACAGGGAGGCACCATGGACAGCAGCCCCATGGATGGTTGAGTAGTGCCTTGATGTTCAACTCTATCCCCTTCTCTTTCTCTCTCAGAGAGGGAGGGAGGGAGGAACGAAGGCAGTGAAAGACAGACAGACAGACAGACAGAGAGCAATAGAGAGATAGGAAGAAAGAGAGAGAGAGAGAGAGATGATATTAGTCTGGGGGAAATTGCTTAACAATATCATCCATGTATGAGGTCTTGGGTTCATTCCCCAGCACTTCACCGATTAAACAAACAAAAAAACTAGACTCAGATTTTCCCTATAAATCATTAAACTGCAAATTACTTTTTAAAAAATATCCCCCATGTTATGCCAGATGCACTGCAGGCTACTTATTTTATTTTTATTTACTACATAATGAGAGAGAGAGAGACTTACATGAGGTACAGAGAAGGAAAGAGAATACAGAACACCACTTTTCTAGTATATGTGATGCTGGAACTGACCCAGGAACCTGAGGCATAAAACCAGTTATTTCCCCAGCCATGTATTTATTTTTGCCAGAGCACGGCTCAGCTCTGGCTTATGTTTGGTGCCAGAAACTGAACCTGGGACTTTGGCACCTTAAGCATGAAAGTTTCTTGCATTAGCACTATGTCTTGGCACAAGAGTACTTCTTTTTTTTTTTTTTAATTTATTTATTAATGAGAAAGGAGGAGAGAAAGAACCAGACATCACTCTAGTACATGTGCTGCAGGGGATTGAACTCAGGACCTCATGCTTGAGAGTCCAATGCCCTACAAAGTGTGCCACCTCCCAGACCACTGGAGTACTTCTTTTAAGAAAACTGTTAAGGGACCGAGTGTTGGCACACTCAGCTGAGAGAGCATGTTATCATATGCAAGGACTCATGTTTAAGCCTCTGGTCCCCACCTGTGGGGGTAAGCAACACAATCAGTGAAGTAGTGTTGTCGGTGTCTGTCTTTCTCTGTCTCCCCCTTCCATCTCAGTTTCTGTCTCTAATAAATGAATAAATATACAGAATATTTTTTAATTTATCTATCTATTTATTTACTTATTTATTTATTTTTATCAGAGCACTGCTCAGCTCTGGCTTATGGTGGTATGGGGGATTGAACCTGGAACTATGGAGCCTCAGGCATGAGAGTCTCTTTGCATAACCATTATGCTATCTACCCCCACCCAAGAATATTTTTAAAGTTTTAAAGTATTAAAATCACATTGTCAGAAACTTAGAAAAAAACCCCAGGGGGTAGGGTGTGTGGTCATACCACATTAAAACAATTTAATTTTTAAAATGATAAATATTTGATATAGTTAAACTGTGTGTGTGTGTGTGTGTGTGTGTGTGTGTGTGTGAGAGAGAGATACTTCATAGCCATATCCTCACTGAGAAACAAAACAGATCCCACAGGTCTTACATTTTGAGGATCTTTTACAAGTGCTGGCAAGCAATGACAAAAAAAAGGACAGTCAGCTGTGGGTAGCAGTTTCCCGAAGACTGGTAGGTGAGAAAACTTGGACCTGGCTCTTAATTTCTCTTTGGGGATAAAATTAGAGATTCTAGAGGGCCGGGCGGTAGTGCAGCGGGTTAAGCGCATGTGGCACAAAGCACAAGGACCGGCTTAAGGACTCTGGTTCGAGCCCCCAGCTCCCCACCTGCAGGGGAGTTGCTTCACAGGTGGTGAAGCAGGTCTGCAGGTGTCTGTCTTTTCCTCCACCTCTCTGTCTTCCCCTCCTCTCTCCATTTCTCTTTGTCCTATTCAACAATGATGACATCAATAGCAACAACAATAATAACTACAACAATAAAAAGGGCAACAAAAAGGAATAAATAAATAAATATAAAATTTTTTTTAAAAATTAGAGACTCTGCCATTCACTCAGCAAAGAAGTACCAGCATTTGTACAAGATGCTTTGGTTAGTAGCCCAGACTACTTCAGCTGTGAATTGATTAGGTAAGATCTCTCATAAGCTTTACATTCTCAAGTGGCAAGAAGAGAAATACTGCATAGAATAGGAAAGAGAAGTAAGAGAGAGAAGACAGTTTCTTCTATGAATACTAGCTATTTTGAACATGAAGTAGACATTTCAAATTTATGGGATGCATAAATACCTTCAATGCTCTGTGGCCCCACAACATTTAGGGCCTGATGTGCTGGATACTCCACCCGTGGTCTAGCAATGCCTAACTGCTCCATAACGCCATGGAGCAACCTCTGGATGTCTGTTTCTGAGACCCGGTCAGGGGTCCTTGGGCTGTAAGCAAATGTTGAAGTGCATCCAAATGTCAGCCAAAACACTAGGCCAGATAGCATGGTGGAGGCCATTCTGAACCTGCTGAAAAGAAAGAGAACACATAGCAACTGAATGTGATCAGGCAACCGTAAAAATCATGCAACCAACCACTCCAGCAAGTGATTCCAAAACCTTCCTCCTCCTGACCTCGATCTCAGAAAGGAATCTTAAACAATTCCTAGAAGCTTGCATTTGGCTTTAGTATTCAGTCTACTTGTGGGAAGGTACCAAAGAAACAAAGTAGCCCAAGGGATCCAGATGGTGGCTGACCCAGTAAAGAGCACACATTACCACATACAAGGCCCCAAGTTCAGATCCCTCATCTCCACCTGCAGGAAGGAAGCTTCATGAGTGGTGAGGCAGTGCGGCAAGTGTTTCTCCTCATCTATTGTGCTTGCTCTCCCTCTCCCTCTCTCTCTATATATGTATATATATGTATATATATCTTACCCACTATGAAAAATGGCTACCAGGGGGAGTTAAGCGGTATCACAGCAGGTTAAGCATATGTGGTGTGAAGCGCAAGAACCAGTGTAAGGATCCCAGTTCAAGCCCCTGGCTCCCCACCTGCAGGGGGGTCACTTCACAGGTGGTGAAGCAGGTCTTCCGGTATCTTTCTCTCCCCCTCTCTGTCTTCCCCTCCTCTCTCCATTTTCTCTCTGTCCTATCTAACAATGACATCAATAACAACAATAATAATTACAACAACAATAAAAAAAAATAAGGGCAACAAAAGGGAAAATAAATAAATAAAATGGCTACCAGAAATAGTAGAGTCATGGAGGCACCAAATTTCAGCAATAACATTGATAGCAATAAAATAAATCCAAAATAGCCAATTCCTTCTGCATTCTTGGGAAAAAATAGATCAGAGTATCCTGCTGTCATTTTTTAAAAAATTTCTTTATTGCAGGATTACTAATTTAGTTGGCAGTAAAATACAATAGTTTGTACATGCATAACATTTCCCAGTTTTCCCTGCTGTCATTTTTTAATCCTCTCTGTAGTTCTCTAAAAGTTCTACATTTTCCCTGAACCACCATTCTCTCCACCCTCTTCCTAAACACAAAACCAAAACTTGTTCTAACTTTGTGAAAAGGAGGAGTGTCATGTTTGTGTTTCCAGTGTTAGGAGAAAAAAAAGACTCATAGGAAGGACTCAAGAAGACACTAGTGGTGTTTAAAAAAAAAAAGTTGAGCAGTACAATAACTGCTGGACTTTCTATGAGATCCTGAATACAATCTCCAACATCATATGTGCCAGTTATACTCTGGTTCACTCTCTTTCATAAATATTCTTTAAATGTAATGTTACTTTAAAATTTACATTTGAATTTATTTTACTGGTGAGTTGACCTATTTAAAAAATACTGCTGTAGAACTGACTGATTTAAAAGCTAACACACTATTAAAATACTTAAAATAAAAAGTAAGAAAAGATTTGGAGTGGTATAAAGGTATATTTTATCTTAGGAAATAGCTAACACATTTGAGATCGCGGGATGATTAGCGCAGATGAGATATGCGGTATGCTTTCTCTACAAAATACTAGCTGGACATCCTTGAGTAAATGTTTCAGTGGCCTTCTCTAAAAAACGTAGCTAAAGAGAGCATCTGTCTCATAGCGTCGTGAGTGACACCTCCTACCTATTGGAACTCAGGTAGGAGGACTGAAAAGGAGCCTTAAGCTGCTATTATGCTGGGCAAGAGGTAATGAAGAGAACAAGTACTGGGCAGTTCAGTGAAGGAGGGAGGAAACCTAGTCCAGGGAGTCAGCCTGTCCTCACTTCTGGATTCTAAAATTCCAGCGGCATGCAGAACTCAAGGACACATATTCAGACGGGTTTCCCTGCACCTGCTGACCCTGCTCAGAAAGGCCTTCCCAGACCATGGTGCGCAAACCATTCTTTTGGCCATGCTCTAGGATGGGAACCAATCTTCCAGGAAAACCAGATTATGCACAATTCCCAGGTTTGGTTTGTCAGTCAAGGGAAACCTTTGTCTCGCCACCCCTTAATATAAAACATCAGCGCCCAGAAGCTGAGGCAGAAAAGACTGCAACTCTGAGGTAAAGGCAGGAAGCTGACAGCAGCCTCCACAGCCACCTCCATCTTCCCTCCTCCTCGGCTCAGATAGCAGCATGCACCAATGGGATACAGGATGCAGGATGTCCTGTTTCATTTGAACCTAGGCCAGCAGCGTTCTGTGATGACCCCTTAGGCTCCATCGGGAAGCGCCTTTTCTTTGTAGCGGAACCTGCTAATCGCCCCCACCCCACCTTCTTCTGTCCTCCGCCTCCAGCCTCCACCCTCCACCACCGCGCACCCCCTGTCCCAAGTCCGCCCGTAAAAGCCCTCGCGTCGCCCGGAGGCCCCGTGACCCTCGCAGGACTCACAGAGGCCGAGTGGAGCAGCAGCTGCCGGGCAGGGTTGGGGTCTGCCGGGTGCCCTGCGCTGCCGAGGCTCTGGCGTCGCCACCCTCCTGCCAGCTCCGCCCCGTCCCCGCCTTCTGCAGGTGGAGACCTCCCCCGGCTCCGCCCAACATGGGGCTGAGGAAGCTCTTTCCTTCCGCCACCTGCCAGAGACTCTTACTGTCTTTGACTCGAGGAGACAAAAGATGAAGTCCTGAGAACTTCTTAAGGTGGCAGTGCTTTTAGAAGCTGTCTTGCTGAAAATGAAGACTACACTATGAGGTCAATGTAATATAGGAGATTCTGTAAAAGCGACCTAGTGCACGATGGTGGAAAAGGCTGAGGGGAGGAGTGTTTTGCACTTTCATTGAGGTGAGAAATTATACGCATGTCAACGGCTACACTGTAAATCAACCCCCAGTAAAATTATTTAAGTGACACCAAGGACACATGAAAAACAAAAAAAAAAGAGGGCGGTGTACTTGCTGGAGCATGATAGTAGAAAAGAACTAAAGTTGGTAGTGTTTTTTTTTTAGTATTTATTTGCCTCCAGGGTTATTGCTGGGGTTCCAGAGCCTGCACTATGAATTCACTGCTCCTAGAGGCTATTTTTTCCCTTTGTTGCCCTTGTTATCGCTGTTGTTGTCATTGATGTCGTTGTTGGACAGGGAAGAGAGAAACCGAGAGGAGGGGAATATGGGGAAACATACCTGCAGACCTAGTTTGTGAAGCGACCCCTGCAGGTGGGGAGCCTGGGGCTCGAACCGGGACCCTTAGGCCTGTCCCAGTGCTTTGTGTCATGTGTGCTTAACCATCTGCGCTACCACCCGGGTCCCCGTTGGTAGTGTTTTGTAGACTTAACGGGGAGATGAGAAATTGTACCCATGTGTACTGTAAACTGTTATTCCCCTCGCCCCCATAAAATGACGAGGAAATTAAAAAAATCGGGAGTACTACTTCTACTTATTGAAAGCTGATTTTACTAACATGAGTGAGAATCAAGGTATCACTGTTACATATGACGCCATGAATGACCATAATGTTTTATTTATTCCCTTTTGTTGCCCTTGTTGTTGTAGTTATTGTTGTTGATGTCATTGCTGTTGGATAGGACAGAGAAAGGGAGAGAGGAGGGGAAGACGGGAAGAGAAAGATCTGCTTCACCACTTGTGAAGCGACTCCCCTGCAGCTGGGGAGCCAGCCAGGGCTCCAACTGGGATCCTTCTGCTTTGAGCCACCCTAGTAATGTTTTTACGTTCAAATGTTCTAGCCACTGAGCCTTCTCCAGGCTGCCTGGTATTTCTAAGCTTACAGACCAACTAACAAATTACCAAACAGAAATTGTGCCCACTGCACAGTGCAGAAATTTAACCAGCCAGATACAGAATTTTTCTGTAAAATGATTTATAAGAACATCTTTGTGTGAGATAAGAAATTTTGTTTAAATGCATTTACTGGGCCCAGAAAATAGCTTACCCAGTAGAGCATTTGTTGCTTTGACTATGGCCTGGATTTGACCCCTCACACTACTACTGGCACTTAGGGGAGCTCCCAAACAGTGGTCTCTCTCCCTCCTCTTTCAGAAAAGTAAACAGCAGGACTGGGGACAATGAAACTGCATGTACGAGGCCCCAGCATCACCCACAAAAATTGAACATCACCCATAAAAATTGAAATGTTAAAAGACATAATAAAAATCACAAATTCTTAGTAAAGTACCAAGGAGTCTGAGAATAATTGATTTGATGTTGGCATCTTGAACTCTGTCCTAGTTAAATGCAGCAACCCATTAGCACCTACAGCAATTCTGTGCAAAGAGGGACCCACAAAGTTTAATGCTGACAGTTTTTTGGGTTGGAAACAAGCTTCTTGCCCTAGTGTCATCCTCTCCAAGTGATGTTTTTGTTTCCAGCTTTCCATTCAGTGAATGCTCAGTAAATAGGATAAATACTACTAGTTCTAGGCTCAGAGACAAGAGTGGCCAGGGAGATGGCTCAGCATAGTGAGGGACTTGCATATGAGGCTGTGTTTGATCCCCATGGACATGTTACCATTTCTCTCACACCAAATCTTTAATAGATTTCTTATACCCTGGACTTGGTAAGTGTCATAATCCTACACTAGATTCTTAATGATTATATAAAGTTGTCAAACTATCAACTCACTTATATAATTATATTGTATAAAATGTTAATTCAAAGTATAAGTTTAAATAGATTTGTTTAATAATCATTTGGGACAATTTTAAGAGATACTTTGAATTTTATTAATGTTTCAGTCAAGTTATTTTCCCAAGTTACTTTTAATGTCTATGTCAAATAAATAATTTACACATAAGACAAAATCATTACAGACTTTTGTGAGAGTTCAAAGTATAAGAACCTTAAGTAAATGTACAAAGATGCATCAACTATTTTAAATTCTAAAGTCAAGCATATGCAATAAGAAATCACCTTGATTTAAATCTTCCAAGCTTAATTATCCCTGGCTAAATTCAGTATTGGGCAAAACAGAAACAAATATGTCTGTGCAAATTTACTTTAAAGACATTATGGTGGGGGCCAGTGGTGGCACACTTGGGTAAATGCATATTATCACCCTGTATAAAGATCCGTGTTTGAGCCCCTGCTCCCCACATGTAAGGAGGATGCGTAATAAACAGAGAAGCAAGTCTGCAGGTGTCTTTCTCCTTCTCTATCTCCCTTCCCTTTCAATTTCTCTATCCTGTCAAATAAATTAGAAAAAGAAAAAGTGAAAGAAAAAAAAAAAAGGCCACCAGCAGCTGATACTGAGCCCCAGTGATAACCCTGGTGGCAATTAAAAAAAAACAAAACAAAAAAACTCTAAGGTCAATTAATTCTGCAGCATCATAGGCTATATAAACACATCATCATTTATTTTGTTTCAGCCATTATTATTAGAAATTTCTTTCTGACTTGGGAGGAAAAACTCAGGAAATCCGTATAACTAATTTCATTCTTCGTATCATGCTTAACAATTCACACAATTTTGCAAGACATTTCTTATAAAAACAGTCAACAATTTATTTTGAGTTCACAAAATTAAGCTTAAATACTACCATAATTATAAGAAATGAAGTAGTCACATGTCAAAAATCCAAGTTGCTTATGCAATGAGATTAAAATCTATTACTTAATTAACCTGAGCTATAAACCAACGCAGATAGCCTGCAGTCAGATCACTAATCACTTTATTTACATTAGAGATAAGTAGAACATCTATCAATTACAAATCTACAGGTTTACTTGTTGGTAATAGCTGAGCTTTCCCAATAGGATTTTTTGGAGAGCCCTTATACCATATCCTTTCTCTTTCTGATGACTTCCTACATACCCTGTTATTTATCCCAGGAGAAAATCCCCTATTACTATTCACAACAGATCTTAATCCATCATGGTTTGTTAGATCATCCAAGGGAATTTTAACATAGCCACCAGTTATTACTTCCCGTTTACAAACTCTGGTAGACTCAAGAGAAATATCCAGGGAGTCTGGGTGCCTTTTTATCTTTGAAGATGTAGACGTTAACTCCATGCTTGATTTTGAAACTACATTAATATTGGACTGTTCACATGATGTAGGTTTCTGTTCTTTAGGGCCTGATCTAAGACAGGAAACAGAGGAATCTTTTGATGTACTTTCCAAACAAGAAGCAAGAGCACTTTCACAGCTCACCGCTTTAACCAGAGGAGAAACAGCATCACCTGGCAGCAGTTTACACCTCACTGGTTGTCTGTTATACTCTAATAAAGAATTAATTCTCCTGACAGATTGACGGACAGGTGTACGCTGAAACTTCAGAGGTGACTTAACTTTAGTTCTGTTTGGTTCATTTAAAGAAAGCTTGTTAAACCACTGTATGTGGTCTGAGACCTTTCCATGCTCCATTGTTTGTAAAGTTTCAGAAACCATCTTTTCACTTGTTTCCACTAGTGACTGCTGTTTAACAATTCTCACAGGCTTAGCTTTTGAGAAGCTTGTTTCAATTGATGTAATCTTCTCTGAGGAAGAGGTCTTAGTTATGTCATCCTCCCTGGAAGCTATGTATTTTAGTAAGCTCTCTTCAATCATGTTCTCATCCTCCTTTAATTCAGTATCAAGTTTGTCCTTTGGGGTCTGCTCTTTCTTTAACTGTTCACCGGGCAATTCTTCTTTGCTTAAACAATTATTTGTCATATCTGAATGAATGTTTTTTTCATGTTCCATCTTTATCTGAGTTGAATGACATTTTGTAGTTTCTTTATTCATTTCTTGCATTTGTTGTAATGAGAAGTCTCTTTCTGAGAAACTAGTTTCATCTTTATTAGAATGGTGTTCCTTTGACTCTATAACAGTCAAATCATTTGCTTCAAATAGATTTTCCTCTGGGCTATATTCTATAGATGTTTCATGTGATTTTACTTCCCTCACACTAGTTATTGGCGACTGCCCGTGATGTATCAAGGCTTGAATATTACTTCCAGATTCAGAAAATGCTTTTTGAACTTTCTCCAAAGTCTCTGTAGTCAAGTTATTTTCATCTCCACTAAGAGAGCTTCCAGTTACATCAATGTGCTTACTGTGCACATTAGAAGGAGTGAGTTCATATGAACTTACAGGTGACTTTTCAACTGTAATATCAGACTCCAAGGCAGAGTTCCCTACCTCAAGATGCCCTGTGCTTGGAGAAGCTTCATTTCCATCTATTTCTTGAAAATTTGAATTAGTAGGTCCTGTCCAAGACATCCGGTAACTTGTTTCATGTAGTCGTTCTGGAGTTAATAAGTTTTCTGAAGATTTACTGATCTTTTTTGAACCTAAAAAAAAAGCAGTTTAGCTATTTTAATAAATTTATAACTGGCTTAGTTTTGAAATATGCAAACACATGCTGAGTAAAGGTGTTAAGCATTAAGTATCAAATCACATTAAGTCATTTTAGTGTAGAAGTATCAAAACACTTTCATATTTACAAGTATAACAATCTCCAATTATTCATAGAAAACTACAATGCCAACTCAAGTATTTTCATTACCCAAACATGGATTTTTCATTTCTATAACAATCACTTATTTTACTATTAAGAGAGCAACTAGTATAAGGTGTTTTAGGTAGAACTCTTACACTATAGTGTAAATATACCTTTCCTTGCTAATCTTTCATCAATATCTGGGCTAAAAATTAAGCCAGTCTTTACAGATTCAATCCTGTTTTTCAAATTTTGTTGATTTGCAAGTCGTTGACCAACATTTTCACGTCTATTAATAACAGGATATTCTGTATTATTCTGTAAAAACAAACAAAAAAAACTGGTTAAGAAAAAAACTTAACTACTTACAAATAATAAGACAAATGTTTTAAGGGCTGAGCAGTACTCTGTATTGGTAGTAATCAGTATCCTCTATAGCTAATTTTAAAAACAGGTAATTGAGAAGCAATTATACACTTGCAGATAAATAGATGAAAACTATAAACATATGACTCAGCTATTCATTGGTATTTCAAGGTCTATAATAAAGTCTCATTATACTAACTCCCCCCCCAAACTTACACACATGGAGCTTACATTCTGGGGGGGGGGGGGCAACATACAACAGAAAATAAAGTAAATTATATCATATATTATATAGAATGAAAACCACAAAAAAACAAAGGAGGTCAAAAAATTGTGATGAATTGGGGAGTGATATTAAATATTTAAAATGCAAGTGGGGTAGATAGCATAATGGTTATGGATAAAGACTCTCATGCCTAAGGCTCCAAGGTCCCAGGTCCAGTCCCCTGCACCACTACAAGCCAGAGCTGAGCAGTGCTCTAGGGTGGGAAGAAAGATGCCATGAAGGTATAAGGAAGAAAATTTCAGAAGAGGAAAATGTCAATGCAGGTTCTAAAGCAAAATTCTGGCATTCAACAAATACATGGCAAGGGAGCAAATTAAAATCAAGTTAGCAAGGAGCAGTAACAGGAAAGCTTGAAGAGGAAGAACAGGAACAGACCATGCAGTATTACTGCAGGTCAGTGTAGGTGTCAGCTTTCTTCTTTAAAAGATGAAGACTCAGTGGATGATTCTAGGCTTAGCTGAAATTTGCTTTTATTGTATGAAACCAGTCAAATCATAGTTCTAGTGCCAGGGACCAAATGCAGGGTCTCACACATGTACTCTAGTGCTGAGCCATTTCACCACCTCATGGTTTTAAAAGGATTATTTTGGCTGCAGCTGGGTTGTGGAGCACATTACCATGCACAAGGACCCAGGTTCAAGGCCCTCGTCCTCACCTGAGGGGGGGGGGGGCGGTTAAACAGTGCAATTATCTCTTCCCCCTTTCAACTTCTCTGTATACAAAACAGAAAATAAAAATTACATATATATAAAAGGTTTTTTTTTTTTTTCTTTTTGCTTTCAGGGTTATTTCTGGGGCTCGATGCCTGTACTGCGAGGCTACTGTTCCTGGAGGACATTTTTTCCCATTTTGTTGGCTTTGTTGTTGTTATTATTGCCACTGATGTTATTGTTGTTGGGTAGGACAGAGAGAAATGGAGAGAGGAAGTGAAGACAGAGAGGGGGAGAGAAAGATAGACACCTACAGACCTGCTTCACTGCCTGTGAAGTGACACTCCGCCCCGCAGGTGCGGAGCTGGGAGCTCAGGATCCTTACACTTTGCACCATGTGCGCTTAGCCCGCTGTGCTACCTTCTGACCCCCATAGAAGGCTAATTTTAGGTACAGTACTGCACAAAGACAGACCTGACCAGTAAGATCTCACTGTAACAGAGCTCTGAAAAACTTAGAAATGTGTAAGAGTGAGAATAGGATAATCCAAATATAGAAAGATAAGACTGCTTAATGGTTTAAGACAGGAGAAAAAATGAAGAGTCAAGAACCTCTGTAGGACTTAGTCCTTTAGGACTAAGACTGAAAAGAGAGAGATGGGTGTCTTTTCTGATGGGGATAGTGGAGAAATAGAGATAGCAAAAAAAAAAAAAAGCATTTGGAAAGCTCTATTTGGTAACGTGTGCACTCAACGAAGTGTGCCACCTCCTGGTCCCTAGGACAGATCTACATGGAACAGGTTACATTTGAGATGTCTATTGGATCAACGTTCAAGTAGGGAGCTCAAGCAGACAGATGCTGAGAAATATCCACACTGTTCAGGAGAACATTCTGACCTGACGATCATCACCCAAGAGAGTGAAAAGTCCAAGTTTTGGGTACCCCAGTGCAAAGAAAGCAAAACAAAAGCACACAACAGACTAGGTTACTGTTCAGCTCAAACACTGTTAGCAAGTCAACCAAGGATTGCTAACTTGAACAATTCCTGATTTTTTTTTTTTGAGGAGCCTTTTATTTATCATCTTCTTGGAGAGGTGGTTAATGGTTTATAGTACTGTTGTTGACATACAGATACAATTTCTCGTCTCCCTATGTCTGCAAAACACTCTTACCCCCAACTTAGGTCCTTTTCCATGGGAAACCATGCATCCAGACGCCAAAGCTACCCCCAGTACCACCCACCTCCCCTGCCCCTCTCTTTCCCTAGTCTTTTGCTTTGGTGCAAGGCATCAAACCAGCCCAAGTTTTACCCTGTGTTCTCCTTTCATCCTTGTTTTTTTTAATCCCACCTGAGTGAGATCATCTAGTATTTACCCATCTCTTCTTGGCTTATCTCACTTAACATGATTCCTTCAAGCTCCATCCAGGATGAGGCAAAAGAGCTCTTAATGATTCTCAACAGCCAAGGAGGACTCCATTGTGCATATATAGACATCAAAACTTTCTTAGCCACTCATCTTTTGTTGGACACCTGGCTTACTTCCAAGTTTGGGCTACTATAAATTGTGCTGCTATCAGCATAGGTGTACAGGGTCCAGGTTTTTGGCTGAGTTTGGCCAACTCTTTATATTCTGGTCACTAGCCTTCTGTCTGATGGCATGTAAAGATCTCTCCCACTCCATAAGGAGTCTGTTTTGGTGGTGGCTCCTTTTGCTGTGCTTTTCAGTTTGATATAGTCCTTATGTTTCGACTTGAGTCATCAAAGATGCCTTTAAAATTTAGATTGAAAAGAATTCTGCTAATGGTTTCCTCTAAATATTTCATAGTTTCTAGTTTAACTTCCAAATATTTGATCCATTTAAAGTTTACTTTTGTGTGTGGTGAGATGTAGTGATCCAGTTTCATCCTTCTGCACATTTTAACCCAATTTCCCAAACACCATTTGTTGAAGAGACTCTCCATTCCCTATTTAATAGTTTAGAAATCTTGTCAAAAATTAGATGTCCAGAGGAGTGACGGCCAGACAAATCTTGAATTTATTGATGACTTTTACAGGTGCATTGAACTGAGTGTTAGAGATGACAGTTTCACTGGAATTAATTTAAGCAGACTAGAAAAGAATGAACTAGAGCTCAATTCCACATCTGGTATGTAAGAGTAAGGAATGGGATAGTAGTTGAGATGGAGGAGTAGGAGGCTCTTTTAGCATCACTTCTACAGTTTCATGTTAATGTTAACATCAGTGGAATGGTGGAAGGTACTTACCACGTCTTTGCTACTTTTCCCCAGACTAAATTTCAAACGAAGAGATCTTCGAACCATTTCTTTACGACTAATTTTAGGAGAAAAACACCCTGCTTTTCCTGATTCTACCCTAAAAGGAGAAAAATTGAAATATCAGTCTATAGTTTAAAAACTAGAGAATTTCTTACAAAAAGAATATTTTTGGGAAAGCCCATGGCAAATCAAATTTCTAGTAACTGGACATAACAATACTTTGCTAAAATCAGCTCTATGTTGTAAGATACCATACACGAATAATGCATTTACATATACAGAAATGATCTTTCGCAAAGGGAGATATATCACTATTAAAGCATAGTTCTTGCATGCCTAAGACTCAGAGGCTCCCAGGTTCAATCCTAGCACCCACCATATACTAAAAAAAAAAAGAAAAAAATCCTTAAATTTTAAAAATATTCTGATTATTACAAAAAATTTAATTACAGAATTATGTATGACTCTTTATTTTCATTAACAGGAAATTGGAAAACAACAAATTTTCAATATAAACTAGGATTTCAAGCAAACAAAATGGGGACTAGGAGGCAGCTCAGTGGATAGAGCTCATATACTACCATGTTTGAGGCCCTGGGCTGAATCCTGGTAAGACGACGTGAGTACCCAGGGATGGTTAGATGTCTCAAGATAGAAGTGACAGTGCTTTGGTATCTCTCTCCCTAAGTATTCATCATCATCATCATCATCATCATCATCATCATCATCATCATAATAATAAATCTGCTTCCCCCAACTCCTGGGGGGGGGGTAGAGACACAACAACATCAAGAGAAAAGGGAAAAAAAAAAAAAAAAAAGCCCTGGACCTCAGTTTACTGCTTGGCAAAATAAGGTAAATCTATGTTAAAGAAAGAAAGGAAAGAAAAGAAAAGAAAAGAGCCAGGTGGTGACAAACTCAGGTTTGAGCCCCTGGCCCCCACCTGCAGGGGGAAAGCTTTGTGAATGGTGAAGCAGGGTTGCAGGTATCTTTCTGTCTCTTTCCCTCTCTTGATTTCTGACTGTCTCTATCCAATAAATAAAGATAATTAAAAAAAAATTTTTTTAAACAGGGATGGAGTGCAAATAAAGTGAATTCAAATTACGACTTGTTATCTGGAGAATATATTGCTATATCAGGAACTTGATTAGTAAGACTATAACAGAAGGCAGTTCAAATAAAGTCCATACTCCCAGAGGGTTAGAGAATAGGAAAGCTCTATACAGCTATCAAGAACAATGAACCCACCTTCTCTGACCCATCTTGGACAGAGCTAGAAGGAATTATGTTAAGTGAGCTAAGTGAGAAAGATAAAGATGAGTATGGGATGATCCCACTCATCAACAGAAGTTGAGAAAGAAGATCTGAAAGGGAAACTAAAAGCAGGATCTGACCAAATTGAAAGTAGGGCACCAAAGTAAAAACCCTGTGGTATGCGGCTTCCTAGGCCAGTGGGGAGGGGGGTGGGATGAGACACAGTCTTTTGGTGGTGGGAATGGTATTTATGTACACTCCTAGTAAAATGTAGTCATATAAATCACTAGTTAATTAATATGAGAGGGGGAAAATTAATTGTATGTCTCGAAGTGTTTAAAACACAGACTGAGTCTTCTTTATAGGCTGTGTATTTGATATGCGGACTCTCTCAAAAGCCCAGACCAAGTAGATCAGAAGCAACCGGTGGCACAGCTATATACAAGATACTGGGTACTGTACAGCAAACCCTAACAAAAGGACTTTTCAAAGTTAACCCAATTACCAAATAATGTGATAATAACAATAACTATCCATCGTCTTTTTGAACCCTAAGTAAGCAGGAATCTCACATTTCCACTATAGAACTTGACTTTCCCCTAGTCCTGGAACCTTAGGATAGGGCACACTTTCCGGCATGCCTCTCCCAATCCATATCAAATAATACTGCGTCAGCCGATCGCAACCTAATCAACGCAACCATTGCCACCTCAACATGTTTCAGCTCAGACTGTGTCCAGAGACTCCAGGAGTGGAGTGACAACCCTTCAGCTTCATTACTCGGGTGAGACCTTTCCTTTCATAGTATTCTCTAATTCCATCTCAGGTGGTTCACTTTCTAACAAAAACCCAAAACCTAGATATACACCAGGTTCTGTGAGAGAGAGTGTATGTTCACACGTATCCATAAACTACTGCAAAATATATACCTGAAAGCAGAAGTACACTAGAGTTTGCAGTGAATACCCCCCCAACACTTCCTCTCCATTATTCCAAGCTTTGGGTCCATGATTGCTCAACAATTTGTTTGGCTTTGTATGTTAACTCTCTTTTCAGCCACCAGGTTCCAGATGCCATCAGGATGCTGGCCAGGCTTCCTTGGACTGAAGACCCCACCAATGTGTCCTGGAGCTCAGCTTCCCCAGAGACCCATCCTACTAGGGAAAGAGAGAGGCAGACTGGGAGTATGGACCGACCAGTCAACGTCCATGTTCAGCAGGGAAGCAATTACAGAAGCCAGACCTTCCACCTTCTGGAACCCACAAAGACCCTGGGTCCACTCTCTCAGAGGGATAGAAAATGGGGAGGGGATGGGATATGGAGATTGCGTGGTGGGAATTGTGTGGAGTTGTACCCCTCCTATCCTATGGTTTTGTTAATTTATCCTTTCTTAAATAAAAAAATAAATTAAAATAATAATAAAAAAGAATAGGAAAGCTATCAGGGGAGGGGATAGGATACAGAGTTCTGGTGGTGGGAATTGTGTGGAGTTGTACCCCTCTTATCCTATGTCAATGTTTCCTTTTTCTAAATTAAAAAAATATATCTATTATCAGTAAAAAGACAAACTAGTCTGTTAACTATATATATACACACACACCCCCAAATATTCAGTCAAAGAAAATAACATGTCCTAAATAAGTCACCTGCTAACTTTTTTGCTTGCAATTCTTTTACTTCGCCTTGGCACATCTATACCCAAATGGTTTCCACTGATGACCACAGGAGACAGTGAACTCTGAGATGACTCTTCTGGACTTGTGTCAAAATGAACTATAAAAAGAGCCACATATACTTTTTTTTAAAAAAGTACAACAAATTTGTAGTGATTAAACTCTAACCCCTAGACAACAAAATCACAAAGTCATTTTGCTAGAAACACAAGTTGTCAACTAATCCAGCTGACGTAAAACACTATCATTTCTTATTTTCAGTTGCCAGGTAAAGGTCAGGCTTAAGATTACTATGATATAAAGTGTTTAGCATAACACATAATATTAATAAATCCTAAGAATATGAGTACTCTGTGTGCACCTGCTGGTCAAATGTTCACTATGTGACTCTGAAATGTAATCTGTCCCATTTTTTTTTGCACACACACACACACACACACACACACACACACACACACACACACACCAAAAAACTCATTATAACAGATTTATCCACTGGTCTACTGTCATGCTCAATGCTGACATTGGTTAAAGAAGCTCATTTCATTAACTCTCAAAACCCTTATTTCATGATACTGATCATAATAAAAAAGAAAAACAAAGAATTATGAACAAAGATTCTATATAGATTGACTTACAACTAAGTTCTATGTGGGATAAAACAAACACAAGCCCTCAATTCATCACTGGTATTTAGAGGATTTGCACAGCTCCCTGTCTAGACATCCTTGATTGCTTGTTTGCTTAGTTACAAAACATAAAACAGAGCCTGGTGCTGGTGTACCTGGTTTAGCTGAGCGCACGTTACAATTCGAAAGGACTCAGATTCAAGCCGAAGTCCCCACCTGCAATGGGAAAGCTTCGCAAGTAGTGAAGCAGTGCTGCAGGTGTCTCTCTGCTTTTCTTGACCCCCCCAATTTCTGTTTCTATCCAATAAATAAAATTTATTTTTTAAAAAAACTACACAAATATCTAGTATTTAAGTTAGCATGGCTATATATCATTGGACATTCTTCAGAGATTTTGATTACTGGTCGCATTAAGCATTTGTAGTTCCTTTGTAAGAAAATGTTGAGCCGGTAAAATAGCTCACTTGGATAGTGTGCTGCTTTGTCATGTGCATGACCCAGGCTCAAGCCTGGCCCCCACTGCACTGAAGCTTCAGTGCTGTGGTTCTTTCACTCTCTGTCTCTAGAGGAAAAAAAAAAGAAAAAAGAAAAAAAGAAATCTCAACACAAGGAATAGGTATAATAATGTTTTCATAACTTTTATAAAAGCCAATTGAACATAAAACTTCCTCTTCCCCAACAACCTGTTCATTACAAGGGGAACATCTCTGAATTCACTGAATCAATCTATCTTAGATCCAGAGATGACCACATTTCCAACACTCAACTCAGTAAAAGATAGCAATACAGCCCAACCTACAGATCAGAAGGAACTACAGCAAAATTCAAAATGTCTAATCACATACAATCTGAGCACCTGTGCTATCTACAGACTCCCAAAAGTCTCACTGTAACATATCACAACTTGTGATGCTCGTGATCATAAAACATAAACACACATACATACATTAATTACACTGAATCAATAGCTATTTTTAAAGCTAGAGGCTTTATACAAAAAAAAAAAAAGATTTGTTAAAAGCAGAACAATGTTCTGATTCCTAAAGAGCAGTACTGATATGCAGTAATATTTTGCCCTACTGAGTAGGCATTCATGTTAAAGCTTACAACCCAATTATATAAATTCCATTTGTTACCTGATACTGGTGTTGAACTTGTACTGAAGAGATTATTTGGCAACAACTCAAAATTGAAATTATGCTTGATAGACTTCCTTTTCTTACTTGAGACAACATGAGAAGAATCTACTGGTAGTTTACGCTTAGCATTTGGTGTGAGAGTCACTGGTGATACGGATAACTGAGCTAGAAAAAAGGAAAAATAAAAAGAGGTCAATTTGCTGTTTTTCCAGAGTTGATAAAACACAACTCTTTAACAAATAGTTATCAAGTAACTCAAACTAGATGTATGATTCACTCTAAAGTATATTACCATAGAGAAGAAAATTATAGTGAATTTGAAATAAAAGATTATCTAAAAATTATTTTTGCTTTTCATAATAACTGAGTATTAGCCAGCCAATTTTTTCAATCAGAAAATAAAACAAAGGATCATGTTTGATATTGGGCTGAATAGACTCAATCTTAAGCATTCACATAAAAAAAAAACGTTTCTGGTCTAAAATAAAACTGGATTTTCACATAGTTATTAGCATTCAACTCATAAGCAACAACAACAAAAAAATCATGATTGAGAAGATTAAAGATATAACAATAAAAAGGAAATTATCACCTACAACTTTGGTTTCACTACAGTCAACATAACTAGCCATGTTACAGCACAGTACTAGAATATAATATCTCCAGTGAAAATACTGGATTTGAGTTAGATAATTAGCATAATTATTTTTTCACATATTTTACAGAAACTACATATAGTAGATATAATACATATATTACCTACCATTTCTTTCCTGTTGAGGTGTTATAGAGGGTGTTCTGTTAGATTTAAACTTATTTAATGCACCACTAACGAAATCTGAAATATAAGACAAGCATATATTTAACAATGTTTACCTTTCATAAATGACCTATATTGATATTTGTGGTCTTTGTTTATCTCAGCTTTTATGGGTAAAGCCTTTGAGACAAGGATTTACTTCAAAGTAGAAAGTAAAGGATAGTTTTATTCTATTCTTCATTTATACTCTCAGATCTCTCTCATTAAGAAGGGGTATACA
Organism: Erinaceus europaeus; assembly: GCF_950295315.1. Taxonomy (NCBI): domain Eukaryota; kingdom Metazoa; phylum Chordata; class Mammalia; order Eulipotyphla; family Erinaceidae; genus Erinaceus; species Erinaceus europaeus. The sequence continues at coordinate 55,276,019 of NC_080177.1, read as the reverse complement.
ATACAGAATGAAATGTAAAGTAGTATGTTTAGTCACTTCTTTTTGAGAGAAAAAGGAAGACTGGTAAAAGAGAAAGCTCTCAGGGAAAATAAAAACCTAGACAGGGTCCTAAGGGATTATATTATTAGCAAGTGCTGATCAGATAGGAAGGTAGCTGATAGCCAGCCAGGTGAATGACATATGCAAAGGTATGTATGAAAGTAAGATTCATGTATACTGGAAGCCAGTAGTTTAATATTGCTAGAACAGTGAGCAGAGGATAAGGTAAGAGTTATACCTTCATGACAAGGTAGACAAAACCCTCATGACATTTGGAAAAATGTGAATTTTTCCAAATGGGAAGCAAACTGTCATATTCATTACTTTGGGGGAGTTGGGCGGTAGCGCAGCGGGTTAAGTGCACATGGCAAAAAGCGCAAGGACCGGTGTAAGGATCCCAGTTCAAGCCCCCAGCTCCCCACCTGCAGGGGAGTTGCTTCACAGGCGGTGAAGCAAGGCTGCAGGTGTCTATCTTTTTCTCCCCCTCTGCCTTCCCCTCCTCTCTCCATTTCTCTCTGTTCTATCCAGCAACAAAGACAGACAACAATAATAACTACAACAATGAAACAACAAAGGCAACAAAAGGGGAATAAATAAATATTTAATAAAAAAATTTAAAAAATTACTTTGGAAGGCAGCTATGCTGACCACTATACCATGAACGCAAAAAACTGTTTAGGCAACAGTGTAAATAGGTAAAACAAACAAACAAAAAAACTAAGTATGCAATTTTGTCATTCAATATATAATTTGTAACTACTATACGCCAAGTTCAGTGCTAGCACTGAAGATAACACAATCAAAATAGACACAGTATTCCCCTTTGTGAAATTTAGTGCAATGGAGGAAATAAACAAATATGTAGTTTACAGAACAAGGTATGTAGCCAGAAGTACAAATATGACAAGGAGTCAGAAGGAAATTATATTTAAACTGAAATCTAAGAAGGGAAGCATAGAGTTAGACAGACAAGGGACAAAGTTCTGAAATGAGGTTGGAATCATGAAAGCAGGCAGATATGGTTCAAAATGACAAACTTGATATGTGGGATTGAGGAAAGAGTAGACAAGGACATCTAGAATTCTAATTGTGATGAATAACTAATTAATAGTAACATACTCAGTAAAGATAATTGTACAATGAAGAGTTAAGAGATGGCTATAAGAAAATACAGAAAATATAAAGAAATTGATGCTAATCCTTTTGTAGAAAAGATCAGAGCTAGAATAATAAGTCTAAGGCATACACCATAGTGTGTGCTTTTCAATGTCTAAATATACTATTAAGATTTATTTATTTATGAAAGAGTGAGACAGTAGAGAACAGAGCACCACTTAAGTCTGGTATATACAGTGTTTGAAATCAAACCTGGTACATCAGGCATAAAAGCACTGTGCTCTACCACTGAGCTATCTCCTTAGTCTTCGTCAAATACCTATTTCAGGTAAAAGGAAATGGTGGTAGCTCCTGAAATTTGCCTTTGACACACCACTTACCTCCTACACTTTGTCTTCTCTTTCTTTTACAGTCTGCAGGGGTTTCATATTCACCTTCTTCAAAGCCTTCTAGAGATGGAGTAGCACAGAGACCATCTACACCCAACATAGCTGGTATCTTTTCTAAGATAAAATCTGGAACATGCCCTAAATAAAGTGTTAACAATTACGATTTTTTTTTTTTTAAACCAGAGCATTGCTCAACTCTGGCTGATGGTGGTGCAGGGGATTGAACCTGGGATTTTGGAGCCTCAGGCATGAGGGTCTGTTTGCATAACCATTATGCTATCTACCCCTGCCCAACAATTATGATATTTCTTCCACTATTCCTCAAAATGTTTAAATAGCTTATACCAACTTTCTAAGGGTTGTCCTCAGAGTCTGGTTGAAAAAAGCCTTTGTCTCCCTCATTTAATAAATTGCTTTGATATATCTTACCAATATCTGATGCATACTCAATAAGAGTCTGTACAACTGCAGCCTGTAATCGAAGCTTTTTTTCTGTGTTAGCAGACATCTTTTCATGTATTTCACTTGTCTGAAGAAGATTTGGTGCAAATATCACTGCAAGATTGCTACTATCCATCTTATTCTCACTTGACCTAAAGAGATAAACAGTTTTATTAGATCAACCCAGAGGTAAAAATACAGAATTAAAATATGCTAAGAACATGTTGAAGACTTGGTTTATCACCTATACTCAAATAGTTACCCTTCATCTATGTAACTGATTTGAACTTAAGACAGAACAAGAAATGCAGTCCCTGTGGCTAAACACAAACATGAAAATAATTAAGTTAGCGGTCTGGAAGATGGTGCAGTGGATAAAGTGTTGAACTCTCAAACATGAGGTCCTGAGTTTGGTTCCTGGCATGGCATGTTACCAGACTGATGCTCGGGTTCTTTCCTCAATAAAGAACTGTTTTTAAAAAGAAAATAAAATCAGCCCATCTTGTATGGAGCTTGAAGAAATCATGTTAAGTGAAACAGAAGGATGAATATGGGATGATCTCACTCACAGGCAGAAGTTGAAAAACAAGATCAGACAAGAAAACACAAGAGAGTAGATAGCATAATGGTTATGCAAACAGACTCTCATGGCTAAGGCTCCAAAGTCCTAGGTTCAATCCCTCACACCACCATAAGCCAGAGCTGAGCAGTGTTCTGGTTAAAAAAAAAAGAAGAAAACACAAGTAGAACCTGAACTGGAGTTGGTGTATTAGACCAAAGTAAAAGAATCTGGGGGGTGGGGGGGGGGGAGAGTACAGGCCCTGGGAAAGGATGACAGGGACCTAGTGGGGGTTGTATTGTTATGTGGAAAACTGAGAAATGTTATGTATGTACAGTATGTACAAACTATGGTACCCACTGTCAAATGTAAAACATTAATCCCCCAATAAAGGAAAACTAAAAAAAAAAAAAAAGGAAATCAATGGATTTATATTCCAGATACTGATTTCTACACAAATGAAGTTCATCTGATTTCCAAACACTGGAAATATTAAGTAGCAGCCAGTATACCTAGAACAGACAGACTCACTAAAAGCAGGGAGAAGAAATAAATTTCAAAAATAAAGCAAAATATTTTTAAAACAGTATTATGAAGCCATTCGCAATAATAACTAAGACTTTGAGGAAACATTAAATCATTTGGTATACTGTTTCTTAAATTATACAGACTCTACTTCCCATAAGTAAATATGTATTTTTAAAATAAAATTTTACTTGGAATAAGTTCTCAAAACTTCTTATGCAACATGAAAATTTATTTTCTACAAGGATAAATTTAGTAAGTTAAGAAATTAAACTATCAGGGCAAGGGAGACAGCCTACTGGTTATCCAAACAGATTCACGTTTGAGATTCTAAGGTCTCAGGTTCAATCCACCAAAGCTGAACAGTGCTCTGGTAATAAGACAAAAAAAATTAATAACAAACCTGTCATTTCTCAAGACTTTCTAATAACCACTTACCTAAGAGAAACATTCCTGAGAAAGTTAAAGAAGTATCTTAAAACATCAATTGTGTGGTCAGCCATAAGACATGAGATCAACAATGTGGCATTACTCTTATCTTCTGTTCTTAACTGCTGAGCTTTGAAAAGTGCTTCATGCAAATCAGCTGGGAGCACAGGCTCTGGCAATTCCCGAAAAAACTGTTTGAGGAGTCCTGCAGTATCACAAGGAGGTGCAGAAGACAGGCAACTTTCACCATGATCCAGCTTACTCTGAAAGAAATATAATACTCAGTAGTCTGTGAGTTTAAGAATTTAGCACAAACTATTACCCTTTCTTAAACTCTGTATTTTAAAAACTAACTTTTCTCAACTCATATCATTCCTTTCTAGAAGGCTACAAACTATATAGTATTTTCATGAAGTGAAAGGAACATGCATCATGCAGCTTGACTGGGTGATTATTTCACAATATACCACAAAAAAGCACATTTTTACTTAAAATATGCCTAATAAAACTGATTGAAAAGAATATAAATGTATACAACAAAAAAGGAAAACTACAGACCAATATCTCTGATGAACATACATGCCAAAATATTAAACAAGATCTTGGCCAGCCAGATACAGCAGCACATCAAAATGATTGTTCATCACAAGCAAGTGGGATTCATCCCAGGAATACAAGGCTGGTTCAACATCCGTAAGTCAATCAATGTCATTCACCAATTCAATAAAAGCAAAGCCAAAAACCACATAATTATCTCAATAGATGCAGAGAAAGCCTTTGACAAAATCCAACACCCATTCATGCTCAAAACTCTACAAAAAATGGGAATAGATGGGAAATTCCTCAAGATAGTGGAATCCATATATAGCAAACCTACAGCCAACATCATACTTAATGGACAGAAGCTGAAAGCATTCCCCCTCAGATCAGGGACTAGACAGGGCTGTCCACTGTCAGCATTACTCTTCAACATAGTATTGGAAGTTCTTGCCATAGCAATCAGGCAAGAGAAAGAAATCAAAGGAATACAGATTGGAAGGGAAGAAGTCAAACTCTCACTATTTGCAGATTATATGATAGTATACATAGAAAAACCTAGAGAGGGATTCGACTACCGGAGGCGGAGCTACGAGCAGCAGATCACTTTCTCTCCTCTCCTCTCCCTGATCAACTAGGAATACCAAAGGAGACCACCCCGCCCCAAACAAGACACTAGAATGACCACAGGAACCCAGTAAATCACTGGTGAGTACAAACACTCGTGGCTGGTGACAGAGAGGAGAGAGGGGCCTAATGAGAGATTAACTGACTGCTAACAGTTCAGCAGTTTATCAGTTGAGGCACCACCTCCAGTCTGCTCCACCAACAAGGGGACAGCTGAAGGGAGGAGAGGACTCCCCAGAGACTCACCAAGTGCAACTCTGAGTCTTCATTGCTACTACCCTCAGAATCTGGAGCAGCGACAGGAAGGGACACCAGGGGACAGAGACCTAACCAGGAAACTCAGAAGACCTATACCTCAGTGGCATAGCTGTGGGGCTGTGAAAGTCTCTTTGCATAACCACTGGATTATCTCTGCCACACCCTGCTTTATCTCTTGGTCAGGAGTCAGTGATTAAGCTAAGAAGCCTATTGATAGTTTAAAAGCCCTCAGGCTCCCATAGCCTACAGGGAAGGAAAAAAAAAGAGGCTTTTAAACCACTGAGCTCCAACTCAGGGATGGAAATAACTGTTAACTTCCACCACTGTGAACCCTTTAATTAACTTACTTAGACACAAGTCACTCCAGGCAATAGTGATCAATAATTTGAAAAGTACTGATAAAGGGAACTCATAACATAATATATAAAATGGTTAAAACAAGAAAAAATATTGGAGAATCGAACCAGGACAAGAGTCCAGCTAAAAGTCCTCCAGAGGGTGAAGCACAAAATAACAAGTTCAACATCCAAACATTAGATAAGGAAATAATAATAGGAGTGAGTAAAGAATTTGAAAAAATTGTAATCAGAAATGCAGGAACAACAAATGAGAATATGGAAGAAAATTCTAATTATCTCATAGTTATTAGAGAGCTGACAGCCGAAATCGCTGAGCTAAGAATGCAAATAGCTGAACAAGCTAAAACAGTATCAGAGCAGGGCAACAAAACAAATGAACTCCAGAAAACAGTAGAGGGCAGAAAGACTAGAATCAATGAGGCTGAAGACAGAATTGGCAAGATTGAGGATGAATTAGAGACAACTAAAAAAGAAGTAAGAGATCTCAAAAAGAGATTAAGAGATGCTGAAAACAATAACAGAGCCCTATGGGATGACGTCAAAAGAAGCAATATACGCATTATTGGCATACCAGAGGAAGAAAGAGAAGGAGAGGAAGAAAGCATTTTCCAGGCCATAGTAGCTGAAAACTTCTCTAGTCTAGACAACATCAAAGACATAAATATTCAAGAAGCCCAGAGGGTCCCAAACAGAATTAACCCAGACCAAAAGACACCAAGACATATCATACTTAGAATGGAAAGGAATAAAGATAAAGAAAGGATCCTGAAGGCTGCAAGAGAAAAACAAAGAGTCACCTACAAAGGAAAACCCATAAGATTAGCAGCAGCCTTCTCCATACAAACACTACAGGCCAGAAGAGAATGGCAAGATATCTATCGAGTGCTCAATGAGAAAGGCTTTCAGCCAAGAATACTATATCCTGCTAGACTGTCATTCAGACTAGATGGAGGCATCAAAACCTTCTCAGACAAGCAACAGTTGAAGGAATCAACCATCACCAAGCCTGTCCTGAAAGAAGTTCTGAAAGGTCTCCTATAAACAATCAGACCACCACAAATAGGACATATATCAAAACACTCTAAAACTCTACAAGAATGGCATTAAAATATCTTCAATCTTTGATATCAATAAATGTCAATGGCCTGAATTCACCTATTAAAAGACACAGAGTAGGAAGATGGATCGAAAATACAACCCAACCATATGCTGTCTACAGGAAACCCACCTAACTCAACAAGACAAGTGAAAGGATGGAAAACTATCATACAAGCCCACAAAAAAGAGCAGGAACAGCTATTCTCATATCTGACATGATAGACTTGAAAATAGATAAGATTAAAAAAGATAGGAATGGACACTACTTAATACTCAGAGGATCAGTCAATCAAGAGGACTTAACAATTATTAACATCTATGCACCCAATGACAAGCCATCTAAGTACATCAAACTTCTACTGAAAGAGCTACATCAATATATTAACAGTAACACAATCATAGTAGGGGACTTCAACACCCCACTCTCTCAACTTGACAGATCATCCAGGCTGAAAATCAGTAAAGACATAAGGGAGCTAAATGAAGAGATAGATAAACTAGAACTATTGGACATTTTCAGAGTCATTCATCCCAAGAAACTGGAATACACATTTTACTCAAATCCACATGAGTCATTCTCAAGGATAGACCATATGTTAGGCCACAAAGACAGCATCAGCCAATTCAAGAGCATTGAAATCATCCCAAGCATCTTCTCAGACCACAGTGGAATTAAACTAACACTTAACAATCAACAAAAGATTAGTAACAGTCCCAAAATGTGGAAGCTCAACAGTACACTTCTTAACAACTTCTGGGTCAAAGAGGAAATCAAGGAAGAAATCAAAATGTTTCGAGAGTTCAATGAAAATGAAGACACAAGCTATCAAAATATTTGGGACACAGCTAAAGCAGTCCTAAGAGGGAAGTTCATAACTATACAAGCACACATTAGGAAACAAGAAAAAGCACAAATAAACAGCCGGATTGCACATCTTAAAGACCTAGAAGAAGAACAACAAAGGAATCCTAAAGCAACCAGAAGGACAGAAATCACTAAAGTTAGGGCAGAAATAAATAACATTGAGAATAGGAAAACCATACAAAAGATCAATGAAAGTAAATGTTGGTTCTTCAAAAGAGTAAACAAAATCGACAAACCTTTAGCCAGACTCACAAAACAAAAAATGGAGAAGACCCAAATAAATCGGATAGTAAATGAAAGAGGAGATATCACAACAGACACTGCAGAAATTCAACATATCATGTGAGGCTTCTATGAACAAATATATGCCACCAAGCTAGAGAACCTGGAAGAAATGGACGATTTCCTAGATACCTACCAACTTCCAAAACTAAGTCAAGAGGAAGTGGATAACATGAACAGGCCCATCACAGCTAATGAAATTGAAACAGTTATCAAAAATCTCCCCAAAAATAAAAGTCCTGGAGCAGATAGTTTTACAAATGAATTCTACAAAACCTTCAAAGAAGAACTAATACCTCTACTTTTAAAAGTCTTCCAGAAGATTGAAGACACTGGAATACTCCCTGCCAGCTTCTATGAAGCCAACATCACCCTGATACCAAAAGCAGACAGGGACACAACCAAAAAAGAAAACTACAGACCAATATCTCTGATGAACATAGATGCGAAAATATTGAACAAAATTCTAGCCAACCGGATACAGCAGGATATCAAAAAGATTGTTCATCATGACCAAGTGGGGTTTATCCCAGGCATGCAAGGTTGGTTTAATATACGTAAATCAATCAATGTGATCCACCATATCAACAAAAGCAAGATCAAAACCCCCATGGTCATATCAATAGATGCAGAGAAAGCATTTGACAAAATACAACATCCCTTTATGATCAAAACACTACAAAAAATGGGAATAGATGGGAAATTCCTGAAGATAGTGGAGTCTATATATAGCAAACCTACAGCCAACATCATACTCAATGGTGAAAAACTGGAAGCATTTCCACTCAGATCAGGTACTAGACAGGGATGCCCACTATCACCATTACTATTCAACATAGTGTTGGAAGTTCTTGCCATAGCAATCAAGCAGGAGCAAGGAATTAAAGGGATACAGATTGGAAGAGAAGAAGTCAAACTCTCCTTATTTGCAGATGACATGATAGTATACATGGAAAAACCTAAGGAATCCAGCAAGAAGCTTTTGGAAATCATCAGGCAATACAGTAAGGTGTCAGGCTACGAAATTAACATTCAAAAGTCAGTGGCATTCCTCAATGCAAACACTAAGTTAGAAGAAATTGAAATCCAGAAATCAGTTCCCTTTTCTATAGCAACAAAAACAATAAAATATCTAGGAGTAAACCTAACCAAAGAAGTGAAAGACTTGTATACTGAAAATTATGAGTCACTACTCAAAGAAACTGAAAAAGACACAAAGAAGTGGAAAGATATTCCATGTTCATGGGTTGGAAGAATTAACATCATCAAAATGAATATATTACCCAGAGCCATCTACAAAGTTAATGCTATCCCCATCAAGATCCCAAGCACATTTTTTAAGAGAATAGAAAAAATGCTACAAATGTTTATCTGGAACCAGAAAAGACCTAGAATTGCCAAAACAATCTTGAGAAAAAAGAACAGAACCGGAGGAATCACACTGCCAGATCTCAAACTGTATTAAACGGCCATTGTCATCAAAACTGCTTGGTACTAGAACATGAATAGACAAAATGACCAGTGGAATAGAATTGAGAGCCCAGAAATGAGGCCCCACACGTATGGACATCTAATCTTTGACAAAGGGGCCCAGACTATTACATGGGGAAAGCAGAGTCTCTTCAACAAATGGTGTTGGAAACAATGGGTTGAAACATGCAGAAGAATGAAACTGAATCACTGTATTTCACCAAATACAAAAGTAAATTCCAAGTGGATCAAGGACTTGGATGTTAGACCACAAACTATCAGATACTTAGAGGAAAATATTGGGAGAACTTTTTTCCGCATAAATTTTAAAGACATTTTCAATGAAACGAATCCAATTACAAAGAAGACTAAGGCAAGTATAAACCTATGGGACTACATCAAATTAAAAAGCTTCTTCACAGCAAAAGAAACCACTACCCAAACCAAGAGACCCCTCACAGAATGGGAGAAAACCTTTACATGTCATACATCAGATAAGAGTTTAATAACCAACATATTTATAAAGAGCTTGCCAGACTCAACAACAAGACAACAAATAACCCCATCCAAAAATGGGGGGAGGACTTGGACAGAATACTCACCACAGAAGAGAACCAAAAGGACGAGAAACACATGAAAAAATGCTCCAAGTCTCTGATTGTCAGAGAAATGCAAATCAAGACAACAATGAGATTTCACTTCATTCCTGTGAGAATGTCATACATCAGAAAAGGTAACAGCAGCATATGCTGGAGAGGGTGTGGTCTCAAAGGAACCCTCCTGCACTGCTGGTAGGAATGTAAATTGGTCCAACCTCTGTGGAGAACAGTCTGGAGAACTCTCAGAAGGCTAGAAATGGACCTACCCTATGACCCTGCAATCCCTCTCCTGGGGATATATGCTAAGGAACTAAACACATCCATCCAAAAAGATCTGTGTACACATATGTTCTTGGCAGCATAATTTGTAATAGCCAACACCTGGAAGCAACCCAGGTGTCCAACAAGCAATGAGTGGCTGAGCAAGTTGTGGTCTATATACACAATGGAATACTACTCAGCTGTAAAAAATGGTGACTTCACCGTTTTCAGCCGATCTTGGATGGACCTTAAAAAAATCATATTGAGTGAAATAAGTCAGAAACAGAAGGATGAATATGGGATGATCTCACTCTCAGGCTGAAGTTGAAAAACAAGATCAGAAAAGAAAACACAAGTAGAACCTGAAATGGAATTGGCATATTGCCCCCAAGTAAAAGACTCTGTGGTGGGTGGGTGGGGAGAATACAGGTCCATGAAGGATGATAAATGACATAGTGGGGGTTGTATTGTTAAATGGGACACTGGGGAATGTTATGCATACACAAACTATTGTATTTACTGTTGAATGTAAAACATTAATTCCCCAATAAAGAAATAAATTAAAAAAAAAAAAGAAAAAAGAAAAAAAAGAAAAACCTAGAGACTCCAGCAGAAAACTACTGGAAGTTATTAGGCAATATAGCAAGGTGTCAGGCTACAAAATCAATGTACAAAAATCAGTGGCATTTCTTTATGCAAATACTAAATCTGAAGAAGAAGACACCCAGAAATCACTCCCATTTACTGTTTCAGCAAAATCAATCAAATACCTAGGAATAAAGTTGACCAAAGAAGTGAAAAACTTGTATACTGAAAACTCTAAGTTGCTACTCAAGGAAATAGAAACTGATACCAAGAAATGGAAAGACATCCCATGCTCATAGATTAGAAGAATAAATATTATCAAAATGAATATTCTCCCAAGAGCCATATACAAATTTAATGCGATACCCATTAAAGTTCCACCAAGCTTCTTTAAGAGAATAGAACACTACAATCATTTATCTGGAACATGAAAATACCTAGAATTGCCAAAACCATCTTAAGGAAAAGAAACAGAAATGGAGGCATCACACTCCCAGATCTCAAACTATATTATAAAGCCACCATCATCAAAACAGCATGGCACTGGAACAATAATAGGCACACATCCAGTGGAACAGAATTGAAAGCCCAGAAATAAATCCCAACACCTATGGATATGTAATCTTTGATAAGGGGGCCCAAACCATTAAATGGAAGAAGGAGGCTCTCTTCAATAAATGGTGCTGGGAAAACTGGGTTGTAACATGCAGAAGAATGAAATTGAACCACCTTATCTCACCAGAAACAAAAATCAACTCCAAATGGATCAAAGACCTGGATGTTAGACCAGAAACACTCAAATACGTAGAGGAAAACATTGGTAAAACACTTTTCCACCTACACCTCAAGGACATCTTTGATAAATAAACCCAATTGCAAGGAAGACTAAAGCAGAAACAAACCAATGGGACTACATCAAATTGAAAAGCTTCTACACATCCAAAGAAACTATTAAACAAACAAAGAGACCCCTCACAGAATGGGAGAAGATCTTCACATGCCATACATCAGACAAGAAACTAATCACCAAAATATATAAAGAGCTCAGCAAACTTAGCAACAAAAAAGCAAATGACCCCATCCAAAAATAGGCAGAGGATATGAACAAAACATTCACCTCAGAGGAGATCCAAAAGGCTAACAAACATATGAAAAACTGCTCTAGGTCACTGATTGTCAGAGAAATGGAAATGAAGACAACACTGAGATACCACCTCACTCCTGTGAGAATGGCATACATCAATAAGGACAGCAGCAACAAATGCTGGATAGGCTGTGGGGACAGAGGAACCCTTCTGCATTGCCGGTGGGAATGTAAATTGGTCCAACCTCTGTGGAGAGCAGTCTGGAGAACTCTTACAAGACTAGACATGGACCTTCCATATGATCCAGTAATTCCTCTCCTGGGGTTATACCCCAAGGACTCCATAACACCCAACCAAAAAGAGGTGTGTACTCCTATGTTCATAGCAGCACAATTCATAATAGCTAAAACCTGGAAGCAACCCAGGTGCCCAACAACAGATGAGTGGCTGAGAAAGCTGTGGTTTATATACACAATGGAATACTATGCAGCTATCAAGAACAATGAACCCACCTTCTCTGACCCATCTAAGACGGAGCTAGAAGGAATTATGTTAAGTGAGCTAAGTGAGAAAGATAAAGATGAGTATGGGATGATTCCACTCATCAACAGAAGTTGAGTAAGAAGATCTGAAAGGGAAACTAAAAGCAGGATCTGACTGCTAAATTGAAAGTAGGGCACCATAGTAAAAACCCTGTGGTGAGGGGGAGGGTGGACATGCGGCTCCTGGGTCGGTGGGGGTGGGGTTGGGTGGGTGGGATGGGACACAGTCTTTTGGTGGTGGGAATGGTGTTTATGTACACTCCTAGTAAAGTGTAGTCATATAAATCACTAGTTAATTAATATGAGAGGGGGAAAATTAATTGTATGTCTCGAAGTTTTTAAAACAGACTGAGTCTTCTTAATATATAGGCTGTGTATTTGATATGCGGACTCTCTCAAAAGCCTAGACCAAGTAGATTAGAGGCAATCAGTGGCACAGCTATGTACAAGATACTGGGTACTATACAGCAAACCCTAACAAAAGGACTTTTCAAAGTTAACCCAATTACCAAATAATGTGATGATAACAATAACTATCCATCGTCTTTTTGAACCCTAAGTAAGCAGGAACCTCACATTTCCACTATAGAGCCTATATTTCCCCCAGTCCTGGAACCTTAGGATAGGGCACACTTTCCGGCATGCCTCTCCCAATCCATATCAAATAATACTGCATCAGCCGATCGCAACCTAATCAACACAACCATTGCCACCTCAACATGCTTCAGCTCAGACTGTGTCCAGAGACTCCAGGAGTGGAATGACAACCCTTCAGCTTCATTACTCGGGTGAGACCTTTCCTTTCATAGTATTCTCTAATTCCATCTCAGGTGGTTCACTTTCTAACAAAGTCCCAAAACCTAGATATACACCAGGTTCTGTGAGAGAGAGCATATGTTCACATGTATCCATAAACTAGTGCAAAATATATACCTGAAAGTAGAAGTACACTAGAGTTTGCAGTGAGTATCCCCCCAACACTTCCTCTCCACTATTCCAAGCTTTGGGTCCATGATTGCTCAACAATTTGTTGGGCTTTGTATGTTAACTCTCTTTTCAGCCACCAGGTTCCAGATGCCATCAGGATGCCGGTCAGGCTTCCCTGGACTGAAGACCCCACCAATGTGTCCTGGAGTTCCTCTTCCACAAAGACCCACCCTACTAGGGAAAGAGAGAGGCAGACTGGGAGTATGGACCGACCAGTCAACATCCATGTTCAGCAGGGAAGCAATTACAGAAGCCAGACTTTCCACCTTCTGGAACCCACAAAGACCCTGGGTCCATACTCCCAGAGGGATAGAGAATGGGAAAGCTATCAGGGGAGAGGAAGGGATATAGAGATTGGGTGGTGGGAATTGTGTGGAGCTGTACCCCTCCTATCCTATGGTTTTGTTAATTTATCCTTTCTTAAATAAAAAATAAATTAAAAAAAGAATATAAATGTATGTAATTTATTTTGAAAAGATTATCCTGTCATTAAAATAAAAATAAGCACCCAGAAAGAAAGAAAAGGAGAGGGACATGTGGAGGTAGCTTTGATGTTATGAGTGGTTTAGAGGGAAAGAGGATTGAATCAGAGGAAAAGAAGGGGTAACTTTGTATAAATGTGGACAGATAGTTGTAGAGAAGATAGTTGGTCCATGTCTAAAACTTAAGGGGAACCGTGGTGGATTGCAGAGGGAAGACTGAAGGTTCAGAACTCTGGTGGTGGGTATGGTGTGGATTCAAACCCCTGTCGACATGTAATTCTGTAATATATATATACATAATAACAAATGAAACCATCCAAAAGCAGAGTGAAGATATGAACAGAATATTTACCAAAGAAGAGATTCAAAAGGTAAAGAGACATATGAAAAAATGCTCCAAGTCACTGAGTACCAGAAAAATGCAAATAAAGATAACACTGAGATCCCATTTTACCCCTGTGAGAATGTCATACATCAAAAACAGGTAGTAACACCAAATGCTGGAGAGGTTGTGGGCACAAAGGAACCTATCTGCATTGCTGGTGGAAATGTAAGTTGGTGGGGGACCTCACAAGGCTAGAAATGGACCTACTTTATGACCTGGCAATTCCTCTCCTGGGGATATATCCTAAGGAACCCAACACAACTATCCAAAAAGATTTGTGTATACCTATGTTCACAGCAGCACAATTTGTAATAGCCAAAACCTGGAAGCAACCTAGGTGTCCAAAAACAGATGAGTGGCTGAGCAAGTTGTGGTATATATACACAGTGGAATACCATTCAGTTACTGAAACTGGTGAATTCATCTTCACCCCATCTTGGATGGAGCTTGAAGATATCATGTTAAGTGAGATAAGACAGAAAGAGAAGGATGAATATGAGATGATCCTACCACAGTTGAGAAATAAGAATAGAAAGGGAAACACAAAGCAGAACTTAGACTGGGTTTGGAGTATTGCACCAAAGTAAAGAACTGGGTATGGGCAGGTGGGGTGGGTTCTGGTCTTGGTGCATGATGGTAAAGGACCTAGGTGGGGGGTTAGTGTCTTGCAGAAAACTCAGCTATTTCACACACGTACCAACAACTGTATTTACTGTTTACCATTAATCCCCCTATAAAATTAAAAATATAAATATATGTACAAACCCAGTTTCTTTGATAATTCATGTGGTGGTTCTAAATTTCAGTCACAATTAAATCAAAAGGTGGCACAAGTTAAATGAAATAGTTCAAGAATAGGCTTTACCTTTAGTGCTTTTAGGCGAATAACAGATCCTGATTTTCTGAAAAGCCCTTCTGTATGCATATGTCCTTCTAAAGATGTGCAAACATCAACAAGAAAGCTGAAAGAGAGAAATCTTTTCAAATAGCCACCTACACATCATATTTTCTTCAATTCTGCCAAAAATACATGGGTATGCCAAGCACTTTATATAGGTTCTAGTGTCACCAATCAGCTGGAGAAAACAAATTAGGAAAAGCTAGACATGGTTCTTTAAAAAAAAAAAAAAACTATTTATTTATATATGTATTATTTGTTGGATGGAGACAGAAACTCAGAGGGACAGACAGAGCAGGAAAAAGAGAAACACCTGTAGTACTGCTTCAACGTTTGTGAAGCTTTCCCCTTGCAGGTGGGAGCCTGAGGCTTGAACCTGGGTCTTTGCACATGATAACTTGGTTTCTCTTCCGAATGGGTACCACCACCCAGCCCCTAAAAATGATTATGTACATGCTTTAACTATTCTCTTCAGATATAAGTACCCCTCAATAATTTCCAATATAGGTAGTCCAAAAATTTACTTTTTATTAGTAAATGGTATAGAAAAGGTCAAGTATCATATAGTCTACAATCACACATTTGCTTAATAGTTTGGATAAATTCTTTCACACATTTCTAAAATGAAACATTAAGATTTAAATGCATTTATTACTAATTGCTATTTAAACTGGGGCAAAATAACTGACATAGAAATAAAAAAAAATGAAATGAAAACTCAGTGGGGAAGGTAGTGTTATGATTATGCAAAAAAATCCTCATGCCTGAGGCTCCAAGGTTCCACCCAGGTTAACTGCCAGCACCACCATAAAACTAGAGGTGAGCTGATTAGTGCTCTAAAAAACAAAAACAAAACAAAACAAAAACAAACAAACACCAACTGATTTAATTCAAACAAAAAATAACTTCTTTCCTAGGATTTAGCCTTAAATATTTTATTAAAGAAAATAAAGTTTTGGGGAGCTGGGAGGTAGCGCAGCAGGTTCCCCACCTGCAGGAGAATCGCTTCACAGACAGTAAAGCAGGTCTGCAGGTGTTTTATCTTTCTCTCTCCCTCTGTCTTCCCCATCTCTCTCCATTTCTCTCTGTCCTATCCAACAACGATGACATCAATAACAACAGTAATAACTACAATAATAAAATAACAAGGGCAACAAAAGAGAATAAATAAAAGTTCTAAGAATTTCAATACTGAGAATAAAGATAAAGTTAAAAACAAATTTATATCAATGTTGAAAAATAACAGTTGCTAGTTTAAGACAAATGTATCAATCAACTAATTTAATACTCATATATATCAATTTATTTCACACTTTGCTTACCTTGGAATTTGTCCATATTCTGGTACAACAGAATGAGGCAATGCACTAATAGGTACTCCAAATATTTTGCCCTAAAGTAAAAAATGTGGCTTTTACAACACAAACATTAAGAACAACAGCAGTTTTCTTACTATTAAGCAAATTAAAAACCTTAGGACATCCTGAGCAACAAAGGTTTAAAGTAGCTGCATGTGTGGATTTCTTTTTTTTTTTATTTTTAAAATTATTTATTTATTTATTTATTTATTTATTCGTAAGAAAGAAACAGGCAGAGAGAGAGAGAAAAAGAACCAGACATCACTCTGGTACATGTGCTGCCAAGGATTGAACTCAGGACCTCATGGTTGAGAATCCAATACTATCCACCTCGCCACCTCCTGGACCACTAGATTTTTTTTTTTTATAAACAAATGACATACATTTATGGAACTAATACACTACGAGAAATTTTATTTCCCTATCTTTATAACTTTCTTAATGTTTTTCTCTTCTCCATTTTAAAACAGAACATATAAAATATACATTGACTTATTAATAAAGCTTCTGATCAACAATAGATTTTTAGTGGTTAAAGTTTTTGGAGAGTCCCTAGGCACACATGAACTCCTCTGGAATTGTGGGATTCGTGTCCCCAAGCCCCATTTTGCTCAAGGGTCAACTGTACTACATACTCACCCCTTTTTCAATCATAAGACTCCATTTGATTATAGTGCTTAAAGGAGGCAAGTCCTAGAGGTTTAAGACCATATTTTAGATTCTGGATCTTTCACTTATTAGCTGAGTGACCTTGACCAAGTTTAACTTTCTGTATGGCCCAGTATTATAGTCATAGCACTGTACAGAGAACTAAAAGATGTCAAGCCCAGCCCTGTGTCCACTGCTGGTGGAAACTTTGATGCTGTGATGTCAACCCCCAACCACCCACTACTGTCTCCATCAGAAAATGTTGTCCTGGAGTGGTGAAACCTGAGAAACTAAAAAAAAAAATAATAATAAAGCATTTATATCAATAAAGAATACTAGCATTTTAGCTCCAAAGACTATTAACAAACATCAAAATGTTAAAACACCCTATTTTTTTTTTTTTTTTAACAAGCTACTACAGAGATGGTAGGGTAATGAATATTTGTCTTCCTCTCCACAGGTGTTACCTGTTTAAATACAATTCATGGGCAACAACTGAAGATGACTGTTGCAATTATAAGATGCCACTAGCACATTGTGAGCAGAAGCGTAAACATCCTACAACACACAAGACAGCCACCTCTCACCCCCCATACCAAAGGATCATCTAGTTGAAAAGAACCGAGAATGTCATTCTTTTAAATTCAGCAGCTGATTACTTGGATAGAATCAGACATACTTAACTACATTCTCTTCCACAGTCACATAAAATGAAGATATTAGCAAGGCCTGGTGGTAGCACACCTGTTAACAAAGCACAAGGACCCGGTTCCAGCCCCCTGTTCCCACCGAAGGGGGAAAGTTTCACAAGTGGTGAAGCAGGGCTGCAGGTGTCTCTCACCCTCTCTACCACCCCCTTCCCTCTCAATTTCTGGCTGTCTCTATCCAATAAATAAATAAAGGTAAAAAAAAAAAAACTCTTAAAATAAAAAAGTAAAGCACCAACCACCATGTTGCAGATGCTCCTACGATTTCATCCTGAACGTCCTGAGCAGACGATCTCACTCACCAGTGTGTCGTGAGCCCCACCTCTCCAGAGCCCTGGCCCGCCAGGGAAAGGTGGGAGTGTGGATCCACCTGCCAAAGCCCATGTCCAGCAGAGAAACAATTACAGAAGCCAGACCTCCTTCTACACCCCGTAAAGATTTTTGGTCCAGACTCCCAGAGGGGGAAATGTTAGGGGAAGATGACCAGAGGGCTCTGAACTCCCCAAAAACGGGGAGGGAGGGGACATTCAGAAGTAATAGATGTAGGTGTGACTTAGAAAGGAAGAGAAGTTTGGGCCGGGTGGTGGTGCACCTGGATGAGCGCACATGTTACAATGCACAAGGACCCAGGTTCGAGCCCCCAGTCCTCAACTCCATGGGGAAAGCTTTGCGGGTAGTGTTGCAGGTGTCTCTCTCCCTGTCACTCCCCTCTCTCTTGATTTCTGGCTGTCTCTATCCAATAAATAAATGATAACTGAAAAGAAGGCAGGGCAATAGAATACAATAGACAAACACATATAAACACAGTTACAGAAATAACAGTCAACCCATACCTGCGACCTTGGGAGAATTACTATAGCTTCCAGGGGTGGGAATGAGGACAGAGAACTCTGGTGGTGGGAACGGTGAGAAATTATACCCGTTATCTAGTAATTTTTTTTTTTGCAAGTCGGTATTTAATCACTATGAAGTCACCGTATTTAACCGCATAAGAAAAAAAAGCACCTAGACCCCCTACCCCCGGAACTCACCGCCTTCTCAGACGTCGCGGTTTCTGGCCTCCTGCGGTCACACTGTGCACGGCCACCTTTGACCTTGATGCCATAGGCCGTCCGAAGCTGCTGCAGCAAGGCCAACCTCACCAGCTTGTGGTCCCGCATCGCGGGCGCTCGGCCTGCTCGCCGACGCACGATCTGGCTCTGGACTCTCGTTCGCCACCAAGTCTTCCAACTCTCCAACACTCTGCGGTTTGCTCTGGGCTCCGCCGCCTTCTGAACGGGTCTGGCACTCCGGCCCCTAAGCCCAGCCACTTCCACAGCTTCCCCCGGTCCTTTTCCCACTTCCTTAGTCCTCCGATCCTCGCCCCGCCCCGCCTTTCCCTCCCCGACCACGACTCTCCGGCCGCCCCACCCTTGCAGCTACCTACACAGCCTTTCCTCCTCCTCCTCCTCGCTCTTTCCAGCCCCTCGGACCACGCCTGTCACCCACCTGCTTCTCGCCACTTGCACCGAACCTCTTCCGTCCAAGCCTCACGTTACCCTCGTCTCCCCAGTGTAAAGACGCTCCTCGTCCCTTCCGTCCCGGCAGGCTCGGATGGGTGTCCTGCCTCAGTCCCCCGCACCCCCCACCCCTCCCGGGTCCAGCCGCCGGCCCAGCCGGCTGCCCAGGCCCCTTCTTCCAGTCCCGGTCCCCGCCCGGGCTGGTCACCGCCGTCACCCCGTTTCACAGGTTGCTCCTTCCCTCTCCCACCAGCCTGCCTCCGGCCCGCGGCCTACACATCCTGGTGAGCTCACAGAAGCCAAGCGGCTTTCCTCATGCCTCCACCCGCAGCACCCCAGCAGACACCCTGCGACACCCAGGCCGTCTCCGCTTCAGTTCCGGCGGAGACTCAAATGGCAGCGCCAAACAGCGCTCCGCATTCTGATTGGCCTGCTCCGCTTTTCAAAATCAGGACCCCAGAGAGTGGCTAAGGCGCTGCCTGTCTAGGGAGGCGAAGGCAAAGGGGGCGCCACAAGGAGTGCTGCGGGCAGAAATTAAAACCACGAAGAGAAGATCAACTCTACTGATTCCATTGTGGTTATATCGTGGGGTAAAACTGCCATTAAAAGTGCATTTTACTCTATCTGACCTGCGCCAATATGCTCGGGGAGACGTCACAGACACCTCATTTCTTCAATGCTAGGCTGAGGTCCTTTTATGGAGCAACCGGTCTTACGGGACCTGCCTTGAGTCAAATTAAGTCAGAATTAACAAACGCTAATGTTGGTCACACTAAACCACTAATTGAAGAAAACTTAAAACTGGTCTGCCTTTGGGGACTGATGGGGATACTCTTCGCTCAAAGCCCAGATGTTCAGTGCAGTTAATAAGGTCTGTGCTGAAAGAATAGCGTGCACGAATGCTAGGTGGGCAGGAGGCGACTGCTGCTCAAGGTTTTTTTGGTGGGATTCTGGTTTAGGAGACCGCAGTGTGGAACCTGAATCTATTCTCCAGCATCAGCCACTCGTCCGGGTGTCCTCTGCCTTCGAGGATTTGGTTAATTTAGGGCAAGAGAATGTAAGTGCGGTATAGACGCTGTTCATTACCAGTCCACATTGCAAATAGACTCTTAGTCTACTTGTAAGAACATCGACACGATTTTATCTGTTTCATCTGTTCTAGCATCCTTATTACAGTCCAGGGGCGACCATGAGAATTTGCCAAATGGATTACCTATGGAGGGGTATTTATTTATAGAATAAACTTTGTTCCTTTTGGAGTTCATATCCTCAGATATTTCCAACATAAAGTTCTCGGGAGAGATAAGAACAACATGGAGGGGTTTTTGCTTTATTTTTACGTCTGTATGTTGAGCACCTAATATATCATGTAATAGAGCATGATTAACAAAAAAAAAGCACATAGTTTGCCCTAAACGAGAGAAGAATATTAATGAAGGAATTCATTAATGAGGGCATAATTTATCAATCAAATGCACAAAGAAATACTATCTCATGATACAGTGTAATAAAAATCACTTAGTTGGGAAAAGGGGATTATGAATAACAAACTGATCTGAAGAATCTGTAAAAATCGAAGTGTCAAAAGCAGAGGGAGGGGCCGCGTGGTGGCGCATCTGGGTAAGCTCACATGTTGGAATACACAAAGACCCGGGTTTGAGCCCCTGGTTCCCACCTGCAGGAATCTTTGCGAGTTCTGAAGCAGTGCTGCGGGTGTCTCTCTGTACTGCATCCTTTCTGTCTCCCCCTTCCCTCTCAATTTCTGACTGTTTGTATCCAATACATAAATAAGGATAATTTAAAAAAATTAAAGGGGGGAGCAGAGGGAGGGGTGTGGGAGTAGCTAGCATAAAGGTTATGCCTGAAGTTCCAAAATCCCAGATTCAACCCCCCCCACACACACGCTCTGCTTCTCACTTTCTCTTTAATAAATTAACATCCTAATACATATACTTGATTTTAAACTTTATTTTATTTGATAGGATAGAGAAAAATTGAAAGGGAGAGAGAGACAGACACTTGCATTACTGCTCTGCCTCTTGTGCAGCTTTCCCTCCTGCAGATGGGGACTGGGGGCTTGACACCACCTGGTCCCCATTTTAAAATATTTCAAGTGTTACAACTTTGACACCATCTCCAGACAATAACCTGGATCCAGCTGCATATCAGATGTCAGGCTCAAGCAAAAACTAGTAGTCATGGGCCCCTTGGAATATACCTAAAATAGACCTACTAGCTTTTTCGAAAACAGAGACCCCAAATCATCATCTGAAATATTCTTGCCTTTAGGTTCATGATTAGTCAATAATTTGTTCTGCTTTCTATCTTAACTCTCTTTTAGCTACAAGGTTTCAGATGCTACCATGATGCCAACCTGACTTCCCTAGGCAGATGACCCCACCAATGTGTCCTGCTGGCATCCTGCCTCCCCAGACCCTTGCACCACTAAGGAAAGAGAGAGACAGGCCGGGAGTATGGATCAACCTGCCAATGCCCATGTTCAGCGGGGAAGCAATTACAGAAGCCAGAGCTTCTACCTTCTGCATCCCATAATGTCCCTGGGTCCATACACCCAGAGGGATAAAGAATAGGAAAGCTATCAAGAGAGGGGATTGGATACAGAGTTCTGGTGGTGGGAATTACATGGAATTGTACCCCTCTTATCCTATGGTCTTCTCAATACTTCGATTTTATAAATAAAAATTACATAAATTAAAAAAAAGATTAATTTCTGCCCAGATACTGTTAAGAGGGGCAACTCTGAGTGGCATGCTTTCTTTCTTTTTTTTTTTAAATTTTATTTATTTATTTATTTATTTATTTATTCCTTTTGTTGCCCTTGTTGTTTTGTTGTTGTAGTTATTATTGATGTCATTGTTGTTGGATAGGACAGAGAGAAATGGAGAGAGGAGGGGAAGACAGAGAGGGGGAGAGAAAGACAGACACCTGCAGACCTGCTTCACCGCCTGTGAAGTGACTCCCCTGCAGGTGGGGAGCCAGGGGCTCGAACCGGGATCCTTCGGCTGGTCCTTGTGCTTAGCGCCATCTGCGCTTAACCCGCTGTGCTACCACCCAACTCCCAAGTGGCATGCTTTCTACTTATTAAAGTATCAAATTTAATCTGCATATCTTTAATGTGTTTGATTTATCATTCATATATCCTAACTCCTAAAACATAATGGGTGAAGTGCAAAATTTCAGTTATTCCCTATTGTGAAAACAAAGTTAAAGTATAATGCATAATGAAAGAATATGCTTTTTCAATTTCCTGTTGATCAAATATTAATTTTATTTATTACATTTTATGTACATTACAAATATTATAATAATACATAGTTAAAATTACCTAAATCAGAATTTAAAATATCAACTTGAATGTTGCTTATCAAAATATTTTAATAAAATTTTGGGAGTCGGGCAGTGTAGGGCAGCAGATTAAACACACGTGGTGCAAAGCGCAAGGACCGGCTTAAGGATCCCAGTTCAAGCCCCCGGCTCCCCACCTGCAGAGGAGTCGCTTTACAAGCAGTGAAGCAGGTCTGCAGGTGTCTATCTTTCTCTCCCCCTCTCTGTCTTCCCCTCCTCTCTCCATTTCTGTCCTATCCAACAGCAATGACATCAATAGCAACAACAATAATAACTACAACAATAAAACAACAAGGGCAACAAAAGTGAACAAATAAATATTTTTAAAAATTTCAAGAGGTAAAATGTTATAGCAAAAACAAGATCAATAAAAATATATGATAGTGGGGCCAGGTGGTGGCGCACCTGGTTAAGCACACATGTTACAGTGCGCAAGGACCCAGGTTCGAGCCCCTGGCCCCCACCTGCAGAAGGAAAGCTTCACAAGTGGTGAAGCAGTGCTGCAGGTGTCTCTCTGTCTCTCTCCCTCTCTATCACCTTCTTCCCTCACAATTTCTGACTCTCTATCCAGCAAACAAATATAGAATTAAAAAATATATATATGATAGTGTTTTTCTTTTAAAAATTTAAATGTTAAACATGCCCAATATGGCTTATTCAATTTGACAATTGACAGATTTTAGTTCTGATGGATTTTATTTAATATTCTGATGAGACTAGTGAATTTTGTTTTTCTTTTCTTTTTTCTTTTCTTTCTTTTTTTTTTTTTTAATTGGGGGATCAGTGGTTTCCATGAAGTACAGTTGTTGATATATAGGCAAAATTTTATGATTTTCAGCAAGACACTGTCACCCCCAGACTATGTCTACATCCACCATCATGCACCAGGACCTGAAAGTACCACTCCCTCCCCAGAATCCTTTGCTTTGGTGCAATACACCAAACTCAGTCCAGGATCTACTTTGTGTTTCCTTTTTCTGTTCTTGTTGCTCAACTTCTGTTCATGAGATTTTTGTTTTCTTAAGAAGGACAAAATGTTTACTACATCAAATTAAAAAGCTTCTTCACAGCAAAAGAAACCACTACCCAAATCAAGAGACCCCTCACAGAATGGGAGAAGATCTTTACATGCCATACATCAGATAAGAGTTTAATAACCAACATATATAAAGAGCTTACCAGACTCAACAACAAGACAACAAATAACCCCATCCAAAAATGGGGGGAGAACTTGGACAGAATATTCACCACAGAAGAGATCCAAAAGGCCGAGAAACACATGAAAAAATGCTCCAAGTCTCTGATTGTCAGAGAAATGCAAATCAAGACAACAATGAGATATCACTTCACTCCTGTGAGAATGTCATACATCAGAAAAGGTAACAGCAGCAAATGCTGGAGAGGGTGTGGGGTCAAAGGAACCCTCCTGCACTGCTGGTGGGAATGTCAATTGGTCCAACCTCTGTGGAGAACAGTCTGGAGAACTCTCAGAAGGCTAGAAATGGACCTACCCTATGACCCTGCAATTCCCCTCCTGGGGATATATCCTAAGGAACCCAACACATCCATCCAAAAAGATCTGTGTACACATATGTTCTTGGCAGCACAATTTGTAATAGCCAAAACCTGGAAGCAACCCAGGTGTCCAACAACAGATGAGTGGCTGAGCAAGTTGTGGTATATATACACAATGGATTACTACTCAGCTGTAAAAAATGGTGACTTCACCGTTTTCAGCCGACCTTGGATGGACCTTGAAAAAATCATGTTGAGTGAAATAAGTCAGAAACAGAAGGATGAATACGGGATGATCTCACTCTCAGGCCGAAGTTGAAAAACAAGATTAGAAAAGAAAACACAAGTCGAACCTGAAATGGAATTGGAGTATTACACCAAAGTAAAAGACTGGGGTGGGTGGGTGGGTGGGTGGGGAGAATACAGGTCCATGAAAAATGATGAATGAAATAGTGGGGGTTATATTGTTAAATGGGAATCTGGGGAATGTTATGCATGTAAAAAAAAAAAAAAGAAGTAGAAACGCAAAGCAGAAATTGACTGAGTTTGGAGTATGGCACCAAAGTAAGAAAGCAGAAGTACACTAGAGTTTGCAGTGAGTACCTCCCTAATACTTCCTCTCCACTTTTCCAAGCTTTGGGTCCATGATTGCTCAACAATTTGTTTGGCTTTGTATGTTAACTCTCTTTTCAGTCACCAGGTTCCAGGTGTCATCAGGATGCCGGCCAGGCTTCCCTGGATTGAAGACCCCACCAATGTGTCCTGGAGCTCAGCTTCCCCAGAGACCCACCCTACTAGGGAAAGAGAGAGGCAGACTGGGAGTATGGACCGACCAGTCAACGCCCATGTTCAGCGGGGAAGCAATTACAGAAGCCAGACCTTCCACCTTCTGCAACCCACAATGACCCTGGGTCCATGCTCCCAGAGGGATGGAGAATGGGAAAGCTATCGGGGGAGGGGGTGGGATATGGAGATTGGGCGGTGGGAATTGTGTGGAGTTGTACCCCTCCTACCCTATGGTTTTGTTAATTAATCCTTTCTTAAATTAAAAAAAAAAAAAAAAGGACAAAATGTTGAGAATTACTGCCCCATTGTTAACAGATTTGTAAGAGAAACTTTCTATTTCAGTATTTTCATTCATTATATTCTGAAGTGTAACTTTGCTCTTTGTTTCATGACATAGATTCTAATATTTTAGTAGTAATTTGAAATAAAGATGGCTTTTCTTACTTAGTTTCAATTTACTCAAATTTCTCTTACTAGAATGTTCACTCTTTTAAATATATATAGTGGAGGGAGATAGAATAATAGAATGACCTATCATTCAGGTAACAGGAGAAATAGCCAGTTTGTGTTTTAAAAGGAAATCATTTATGTTTTTTTATTTCATTTTATTTTAATAAGAGAGATGCAGAAAGTGTTTTGTGACTTTGAGAGTTCGGTGTAGCAGTTCTTTGACATAAATGTAAATGAAATTGTCTAGAGCTGGAGAGTTGTATGGGAAAAGATAAAATTGGATCCATTCTTTTTTCTACTTTGAACAGATTAAAAATGGATCAGAGGGGAGTTGGGCGCTAGCACCGCGGGTTAAGCGCACGTGGTGCAAAACGCAAGGACCGGCATAAGGATCCCGGTTCAAGCCCCCGGCTCTCCACTTGAAGGGGGGGGTCACTTCACAGGTGGTGAAGCAGGTCTGCAGGTGTCTATCTTTCTCTCCCCCTCCTCTCTCCATTTCTCTCTGTCCTATTCAACAACAATGACATCGATAACAACAACAATAATAACTACAACAACAATAAAAAGACAACAAGGGCAACAAAAGGGAAAATAAATAAATAAAAAATAAATGGATAGGAGATCTATGCCAAGTTACTGCATTACTAAATATCTTCCACACTCAACAGCCTTATTCCCCTCTCTCACTGTAGCCATGCACCATTAACAAAGGTACTTCACCTACCTGGGGAGATAGCAAAGTAGCTTATGAAACAAATTTCCATGCTTTTTAAAAAACTTTATGTGTGGTGGGGGAGCTAGTATAGTGATCTTGCAGAAGACTTATGCCTGAGGCTATGAAGTACCAGATTCAGTCTCCAGCACTACCATCAACCAGAGCTGAGCAGTGCTCCAGAAACAAAACAAAACAAGCCATCTAGAAAGGTAACTGCAAGATCAGGCAGCGACACACCTGGTTAAGTGCAGACATTAAGTGAGCCAGGCAGGACCCAGGTTCAAGCTCCTTTTCCCTCCTGTTGAGGGAAAGCTTCATGAGTGGTGAAACAGGACTTCAGATGTCTGTCTCTTTCCCTCTCTATCTACCTGCTCTCAGTTTCTCTCTGTCTCTATCCAATAATAAATAATTTTTTTATAAATTAAAGATTTTATTTTATTTTAAATTTTTATATTTACTTATTCCCTTTTGTTGTCTTTGTTGCTTTATTGTTGTAGTTATTGTTGATGTCGTCGTCGTTGGACAGGACAGAGAGAAATGGAGAGAGGAGGGGAAGACAGAGAGGGAGAGAGAAAGACAGACACCAGCAGACCTGCTTCACTGCCTGTGAAGCGACTCCCCTGCAGGTGGGGAGCCAGGGGCTTGAACCGGGATCCTTACTCCGGTCCTTGCGCTTTGCACCATGTGTGCTTAACCCGCTGCGCTACAGCCTGGCTCTCATAAATAATATTTTTTAAAGGTAACTGCAAAACTACACTGGGATATCATGCCCTGCCTATAAAATAAGCAAAATTCCAGGTGTTTGACAATCTATACTATTGAAGAGGCTATGGAAAGGTGGGGGTAGATAGTATAATGGTTATGCAAACAGCTGGCTTGCCTGAGGCTCTGAAGTCCCAGGTTCAATCCCCCGCACCACCATAAGCCAGAACTGATCAGTCCTCTGGTTTAAAAAAAAAAAAAAAAAGAGGCTATGGACAAACAAGGAACTGATGCAAAAGGTGAATTTGACAATATCATACAAAATAACATGTCTTTTGCACTTCCATTTGTAGAAATTTGTGCTCACTACTCATTACCAAATATACTATATATATATATATGTATTTAGAAAAATAAAACACTACAGCTTCATAGAATAACTTGTTTAGATAAAAAGAAATATTTATTGAAAAAGTAGTACTGCAAGATGGCTTGCATTTCTTCTTTTCAGATGTTATCTTAGTTCACTTTTCTGTTTCATGTATCTGCCAAAGTCTTCCTTAAACTTCCTTCCTGTGTTCCTGCTTGGAGTGAGGTGGTTTGCGTAACTTTTCAAATTAGATTGAGAGCTTTGATGTTTCTCCTACCTGCCTTCCTACTTCCCTCCTCTCCCTTCCCCTCCATTCTTCTACTTTTTTTTTTCACCTTAACATCAACATAAACCAGAATAGTGTTCTGGTTCCTTTCCACCCCTCCCCTCTCTCTTTCTCTTTCTCCCACTATACATCTTGTATAAAAATAAACAAGTAGGTCTGCAGGTGCCTTTCTCTCCCTCTCTCTGTCTCCCCATGTGTTCAGTTTTTCTCTGTCCTATCCAACAACAACAACAGCAATGCCAACAATAATAATGACAACAACAAGGGTAACAACAAGGGCAACAAAGTGGGAAAAATGGCCTCAGGAGCAGTGGATTCGTAGTGCAGGTACTGAGCCCCAGCAGTAACCCTGGAGGTAAAATAAAATAAAATAAAATAAAAAGCCTACTCGAAAAGTTGTTACGTGAATAACAAAATAAAATGGTAAGCTTTCTGCCTGATGCACTGAAAACCTCTCTAAATGTCAAGGTTTATTATTCCAGGTACTTGTAGCTAAAGTATGTACTCACAGAATGTTAAAAGTAGGAGGCAGCTTTGACCTAGACTTCTTGTGGAGAGCTCTTAGTGATCCTCTTTGGGCGGGGCAGACAGTACAATGGTTATGCAAAAGACTCTCCTGCCTGGGGCTTGCAGGTCCTAGATTCAATTCCCCAGCACCACTATAAACCAGAGCTGAGCAATAAATAAGTAAATTAAATAAATCTTTCTCCTAGTTTATCAGAATAAAGGCATTCTCAATTAATTCTCACTTCAAGGAACAGTCAGGTTCCCACCTCACCCCTCGCCACTTTGCAGGTTTCCCTGGCAGAGTTTAGTATGTTTATCTACTTATCCAGGGTACTTCCCTGCTGAGGTCAGTAATGCAAGGCACATCCAAGCAGCTGCAAAACATTGACAAGACAATCTCAGTTAATTGTATCAGCAGAATCCACAGCAAATATTTACTTATTTTATTTATTTCTTTTTTTCTTCAAGAAAAGTAAGTCCAGTATTTTAGAATGTACCTACATCTCATGATATTCTGAAAAATGAGACACCAATGAGAATTTTTTGTTTTATATTTATTTATTTTCCCTTTTGTTGCTCTTGTTTTTTATTGTTGTAGTAGTTATTATTTTTATTGTTATTGATGTCATCATTGTTAGATAGGACAGAGAGAAATGGAGAGAGGAGGGGAAGACAGAGAAGGGGAGAGAAAGATAGACACCTGCAGACCTGCTTCACAAACTGTGAAGCATCTCCCCTGCAGGCGGGGAGCCAGGGGCTCAAACTGGGTTCCTTGGGTCGGTCCTTGAGCTTCTTGCCACGTGCGCTTAACCTGCTGCACACTGCCTGACTCGCTGAGAATATTTTTTTAAAACACTTATTTTAGCAGCCTGGAAGGTGGCATAATGACTAGAGGTTCAGACTGGAATATGAAGTCTGAGTTCAATCCCCAGCCTTACATGTGACAGAGTGATACTCTGGCTAACCTCTCCCTTGTTTCTCTCTTTTTTGTTAATAATTAATTTTTTAAAATTTTATTTGTTACATATAAGAGAGGGAGTTTCACATGAGACATGAAAGGATCAGTCAGTGCACCACAATAGTATATGCAGTGCCAAGGATGAAACCAGGAACTGTAGGTATGAAAATCCATACTGGGTAAGGCGTTGGTGTACTTGGTTGAGTGCACACAGTACCATACACAAGAATCCAAGTTCAAGCCCCTGGTTCCTACCTGCAAGGGGAAGGTCTCATGAGCTGTGAAGAAGACGTCTTTTTCTCCTCCTCTCTATCTCCTCCTCCCCTCTCAATTTCTCTTTGTTCCATCAAGTAAGAAAGAGAGAAGGAGAAAGAATGGTTGCTAGGCAGTGGACCCCTCCTATAGGCATCAAGCTCCAGCAATAATTCTTGTGGTAATCATTATCATCTGATCCCCTACCAGTTAAGCCATAAGAATGTTTTGTAATGTGAACAACTTAAAATAAGCAAGGTATGGTATAATTTGGGGGGCCGGGTGGTAGCACAGCAGGTTAAGCTCACATGGTGCAAAGCTCACAGACTGACATAAGGTTCCAGGTTAGAGCCCCGGTTCCCCACCTGCAGGGAGGTCACTTCACAAGTGGTGAAGCAGGTCTGCAAATGTTTATCTTTCTCTTCCCCTCTCTGTCTTCCCCTCCTCTCTCAATTCTCTCTGTCCTATCCAACAACAACAACATTAATGGCAACAATAACAACAACAGGGGCAACAATGGGAAAAAAAAAGCCTCCAGGAGCAGTGGATTCATAGTGCAGACACTGAGCCAGAGCCCCAGGAATAACGTTGGAGGGAAAAAAAAAAGACACGGTATAATTTTAATTAGTAGATACGTTTCAGTCTTATAATCATGTATATATCTTGCTTATTCCAACTGGCTCCATTCTCTTGACCATAAGTCAAATTTAAGTGGCAGAAGACCTTTATCTGAACATCAGAGAAAGATTGTATAAGCCAATGATTTATTCAAATTGCAGTTCTGGAAAATACAGACTACATTTTTGTAGTTTTTCAAAACTAATTTCCCTTGTAGTTTAAAAAATATAACTGGCGTTTTTATTAATTTGACTAAAAAAAAAAAAGATGTTATATTAGAATTACCAGCAGAGGGAAGTAAAGGAACACTAAAAGAATGTGATCTTTTCTTTCAGTCCTTGTGCATAAACAGAACTGGTAAGTCTTCAAATTCATGCTTTTTTATTAACCACTGGATCTACATGATTGCATTAGATGCTATGAGCAGCATGGTCTGCAACAGAGGCAAAAGTATACATGGGCCGGTTACAGTGGCACTGACTTTTGATCAGAAACTAGAGGAGATAAGAATGCACTACCTGAGAGCATTTTTATGGCAAAGTGTGAAGTTTCATTTTCTAGATTTCATTTTCAAGTATAGTGGAATCAATACTAAAAACAGTTTTTAATAATTTCTTCCTATTACTATTTCAAATGTGTAACATTTCATTCCAGGAGACAAATTTACTGTTTTTTTTTTTGTTTGTTTGCTTATTTATTTATTTATTTTCTTATTTAAGAAAGGATTAATTAACAAAACCATAGGGTAGGAGGGGTACAACTCCACACAATTCCCACCGCCCAATCTCCATATCCCACCCCCTCCCCCGATAGCTTTCCCATTCTCTATCCCTCTGGGAGCATGGACCCAGGGTCATTGAGGGTTGCAGAAGGTAGAAGGTCTGGCTTCTGTAATTGCTTCCTCGCTGAACATGGGCGTTGACTGGTCGGTCCATACTCCCAGTCTGCCTCTCTCTTTCCCTAGTAGGATGGGTCTCTGGGGAAGCTGAGCTCCAGGACATATTGGTGGGGTCTTCAATCCAGGGAAGTCTGGCTGGCATCCTGATGACACCTGGAACCTGGTGACTGAAAAGAGAGTTAACATACAAAGCCAAACAAATTGTTGAGCAATCATGGACCCAAAGCTTGGAAAAGTGGAGAGGAAGTATTAGGGAGGTACTCACTGCAAACTCTAGTGTACTTCTGCTTTCTTACTTTGGTGCCATACTCCAAACTCAGTCAATTTCTGCTTTGCGTTTCTACTTCTTTTTTTTTTTTTTTACATGCATATCATTCCCCAGATTCCCATTTAGCAATACAACCCCCACTATTTCATTCATTATTTTTCATGGACCTGTATTCTCCCCACCCACCCCAGAGTCTTTTACTTTGGTGTAATACTCCAATTCCATTTCAGGTTCGACTTGTGTTTTCTTTTCTAATCTTGTTTTTCAACTTCGGCCTGAGAGTGAGATCATCCCATATTCATCCTTCTGTTTCTGACTTATTTCACTCAACATGATTTTTTCAAGGTCCATCCAAGGTCGGCTGAAAACGGTGAAGTCACCATTTTTTACAGCTGAGTAGTAATCCATTGTGTATATATACCACAACTTGCTCAGCCACTCATCTGTTGTTGGACACCTGGGTTGCTTCCAGGTTTTGGCTGTTACAAATTGTGCTGCCAAGAACATATGTGTACACAGATCTTTTTGGATGGATGTGTTGGGTTCCTTAGGATATATCCCCAGGAGGGGAATTGCAGGATCATAAGGTAGGTCCATTTCTAGCCTTCTGAGAGTTCTCCAGACTGTTCTCCACAGAGGTTGGACCAATTGACATTCCCACCAGCAGTGCAGGAGGGTTCCTTTGACCCCACACCCTCTCCAGCATTTGCTGCTGTTACCTTTTCTGATGTGTGACATTCTCACAGGAGTGAAGTGATATCTCATTGTTGTCTTGATTTGCATTTCTCTGACAATCAGAGACTTGGAGCATTTTTTCATGTGTTTCTCGGCCTTTTGGATCTCTTCTGTGGTGAATATTCTCTCCAATTCCTCCCCCCATTTTTGGATGGGGTTATTTGTTGTCTTGTTGTTGAGTCTGGTAAGCTCTTTATATATGTTGGTTATTAAACTCTTATCTGATGTATGGCATGTAAAGATCTTCTCCCATTTTGTGAGGGGTCTCTTGATTTGGGTAGTGGTTTCTTTTGCTGTGAAGAAGCTTTTTAATTTGATGTAGTCCCATAGGTTTATACTTGCCTTAGTCTTCTTTGTAATTGGATTCGTTTCATTGAAAATGTCTTTAAAATTTATGCGGAAAAAAGTTCTCCCAATATTTTCCTCTAAGTATCTGATAGTTTCTGGTCTAACATCCAAGTCCTTGATCCACTTGGAATTTACTTTTGTATTTGGTGAAATACAGTGATTCAGCTTCATTCTTCTGCATGTTTCAACCCATTGTTTCCAACACCATTTGTTGAAGAGACTCTGCTTTCCCCATGTAATAGTCTGGGCCCCTTTGTCAAAGATTAGATGTCCATAGGTATGGGGCCTCAAATTTACTGTTTTTAATGTAAATGGAATTGTACAATTTATGGGTAGCACTTAGGGAAAAAAAAGCTTTGGAAAATACTGTTACATTAATTTAATAAATATCCCACAATTAGCAATAGAGATGTTATAAATAAAGTACAAGCCGTTTTTCTTTTTCAATTTTTACTGGTGATTTAATATTGATTTACAAAAATTATTACGTAACAGGGGTATAATTCTGTACCGTTCCCACCAGTTCTGTGTCCCCAATTCCTCCATTGGAAACTGCAGTAGTTCTGGCTCACACACACACACAATTGTTTCTATGGTCCTGCCTTCTTTCTAAGTCAACCTACACCTACTACTACTTTCAAATGTCCTTGCTTTTTCTCCTTTTTCTCTCTCCAGGTCCTGATGGAATTGAAGTTCAGAGCCCTCTGGTCATCTTCCACTAACATTTCTTCCCCTCTGGGAGTATGGAGCAAAATTCTTTTTGAGGGGCAGAAGTTGAGATTCTCCACTAGACATGGGCATTGGCAGGTTGATCCATACTGCCCTTCCCCCACCAGCCTGTTTCTATCTTTTCTTTTCTAGTGGGGTAGGACTCTCAGGTGAGGTTCTGGGACACTTTGGTGAGGTCAAGATGAAATCATAGTCTCTGCAACTTGGTAGTTGAAAGGTATTAAGATATAAAGCAGGACAAAATGATTAATGAATAGGAACCATAAAGTAGGACTAGAACAGATGAAAATAGGGATCTTAGAGTGGATACAAGCTAGAGTCTATTTTAGGTTTGTTTCTAGGGAGCCATGACTTTAGTAATTCTGTTTGAGCTTGACAGATATAATGCAGGTGGACTAAACATATTATGTGGGAAGATGGTATCAGAGTTGAGAATAGGGCTAGAAAGCAGATTACGGCAAAGAGTAACTCCCAAACTGAAAGAAAATATATAAATACAATAAACTGTTTATCCACATAATCTGGTCCAGGTCCCATATATATATTCATATTTAGCACAAGAGCCTGTGTAACCTGAGTCCCTGTCAGTCAGAGTTCACAGCTCATGGTCACAGCTGGGAAAATTCTAGGCTGCACTCACTTTAGACCCAGCCTCCCCCTAGAGAGTGAGGCAGTCCCTGTGATGTGGCACCACATTCAAGCCTGGGGTTCCCACCTGCAGGGGAGAAGCTTCGGAATTAGTGGAGCAGCTGGTGTCTTTCCTTCTTCCTCTCCTTCCCTTTCTGTCACTTACCCTGTATATATATATATATATATATATATATATATATATATATATATATATATATATATATATATATATATATATATAATTACTGGAAGGGAGTTGAGCGGTGACACAGCGGGTTAAGCGCAGGTGGCACAAAGCGAAAGAACCTGCTTAAGGATCCCAGTTCGAGCCCCCGGCTCCCCACCTGCAGGGAGTCGCTTCACAGGCGGTGAAGCAGGTCTCCCCTTCTCTGTCTTCCCCTCCTCTCTCCATTTCTCTCTGTCCTATCCAACAACAACGACATCAATAACAACAATGTTAAACTACAAGGGCAACAAAAGGGAAAATAAATAAATAAATAAAATTACTGGAAATGGTGAAGTCATGCAGGCACTGATTTTCTGCACTAACTCTGGTAGCAAAAATAAAAAAATGTCAGTTGGCAAGCATTAAATGTTATAAATCACTGAATACACTACTGAGCACATTATCATCAAAATTTTAATAATAAGTATAAATAATACTGTATTTTCCTTTACTTTCTCATGATCTATACTCAAGAAAATAGTCCTTTGAGGCTTATCAATGTGCTCCTACTTAAGTCTTGCCTTTAGTTCTCTATGATATATATTTTCTATCAACTAACACGATGATGTGTACTATAAACAGATAGAAGCATGTCTGTTTTTAATGTCATTTATTATTATTGTTATTATTTTTTGATAGAGACAGAAAGAAACTGAGAGGGAAAGGGGAGATAGAGTGGAAGAAAAAGAGAAATACCTGCAGAATTGCTTCACCACTTATGAAGCTTTCCTCTTGCAGATGGAGATTGGGGACTTGAACCTGGTCCTTGCTCATTATAATATGTATGCTCATTATAATATGTATGCTCCACCATCCAGCCTATGAGTGTTTCTGAATGAAATTACTCTTAAGAATTTTCCAGTTTGGGGCCAGGTGGTGGCACACCTGGTTAAGTGCACACATTATAGTGCGCAAGGACTCAAGTTTAAGCCCCTGGTTCCTACCTGTGTGTGTGTGGGGGTTCATGAGTGGTGAAGCAGTGGTACAGGTGTTTCTCTTTCTCCCTATCAACCTATTCCCCTCTCAATTTTTCTCTGTCTCTACTTAAATAAGTAAGTACGTAAATAAAATATTTAAAAAATAATTTTCCAGTTTTAGGCCAGTGAAACAACTCATTGGGATAGTGTGCTGTCATGTGTGAAACCCAGTTTCAAATCCAGCGCCCCCTGCTTTGAAGGAAAACTTTGGTGCTGTGGTCTCTTTCACCGTCTTAAAAAAAAAGTCCCAATTTCCATTCTGGAATGAACATAGGTACTCTTTCTGCATCATGGACTGAATATCTTAACATATTTCAATATCTTAACATATTTCAATGCTTACTAATTTAGTAATGCTTACTAATTTAGGACAGCCACTTTTATGGAGGAAGGGGGAAGAGCAAACTGAAGTAATGAACTTAGACTTGTACTTATAGTCAGATTGTTTCTTATATCAAACCATTCTGGTAGAAAATGTTAGAGATATGGTTGCTTAACAACCCCTCCATCAATGGACTCAGGTTTGTAGTTTTGCTGGGAGAGCTTAAGGAGCAGTATATGCAAATCTTTCTGTTGTTTGTGAATCATTCAAACTAAAACTGATTTGTGTGTGTTGAGAAAATTTATTCAAAGGGGCTGCGTGGTGGTGTACCTAATCTTAACAATGTGCAAGAATCTGGGTTCAAGCTCTTGGTCCCCACCTGCAGGGGGGGGGAAGTTTCATGAGTGGTGAGGCAGTACTGCAGGTGTCTCTGTCTTCCTGTCTTTTGCTCTTCCCTCTTGATTAATCAATCAATAGAAAAACAATAAAATTTGTGCTAAAAAGAGAGGGTACTTATTAAAGAAAGAATTAAGAGTAAAAAAAAAGAGGGGGGGAGAGAGAGAGAAAGAGAAAAACAGGGAGAAGAGAACTGGGAGCAGGCCAGGAGGTGGTGCACCTTGTTGAAAGCACAAGTTACCATGAGCAAAGACTGGGATTCAAGCCCTTGGTCCCCACCTGAAGGGGAAAAGCTTCATGAGCAGTGAAGTCCCCATCTCTTTCTTCCTCTCTCCTGTTAATTTCTCTCTGTCTGATCAAGTACAAAGAAAGGGGGGAAAAAGGAAAAAAAAAAAGGCTACTGGGAGCAGGCACTGAGCCCCTGCAATAACTATGGTGGCAAAGAAAAAAATAAAGAGGGTCATTTTATCTAGGAAATAGTAAGTACCCTATTGGGGAAGGAGGACTCTAGAAAAGGAGCCAAGATGGGGATAAAAGGACTAAAAGTAATTTCTTTCTTTCTTTCTTTCTTTCTTTCTTTCTTTCTTTCTTTCTTTCTTTCTTTCTTTCCTTCTTTCTTTCTTTCTTTCCTTCCTTCTTTCTTCTTCTTTCTTTCCTTTCTTTCTTTCTTTCTTTCTTTCTTTCTTTCTTTCTTTCTTTCTTTCTTTCTTTCTTTCTTTCTTTCTTTCTTTTTTCCTCCAGGGTTATTGCTGGGGTTTTGTGCCTGCACTACAAATCCACTGCTCCTGGAAGCCATTTTTTCCCATTTTGTTGTCCTTGTTGTTGTTATTGTTACCGGATAGGACAGAGAGAAATCGAGAGAGGAGGGGAGACAGAGAAGGGGAGAGAAAGACAGACACCTGTAGACCTACTTCACTGCCTGTGAAGCAACTCCCCTGCAGGTGGGGAGCAGGGTGCTTGAACCAGGACCCTTGAGCAGGTCCTTGCACTTTGCGCCATGTGCATTTAACTGGCTGCACTACTTCCTGGCCCCCTAAAAGTAATTTCTACAAACAAATCACTGGAGTTCAAATGACTTAGAGGGGGCAGAATTGTAAATAGGATTTGTATGTTTGTTGTTGCTTCATATTCCAAATTTGCTTAGATGTTAGAGACTTGCTATAAAGAACAAGAAAAAATGACTTCACTAAAATGAGAGCAAAATGAACCCCAGAACATGTGTACACTTGCACTTTTAAATATATTCAGTTTTT
The DNA here is from genome assembly GCF_950295315.1 of Erinaceus europaeus. Taxonomy (NCBI): domain Eukaryota; kingdom Metazoa; phylum Chordata; class Mammalia; order Eulipotyphla; family Erinaceidae; genus Erinaceus; species Erinaceus europaeus. Next base: position 55,239,682 of record NC_080177.1, on the reverse strand, counting down.
ACTTCTTGTTTATCATTTTTCTTCTTCTTACATTTCAGTTTTTATTCCATTCCATTCCATTTTGCCAGAGTCTCAAATTTGCTTGATTTTGTCACTCCTGCACCACCATTTCCCATTCTTTTTACTTCAAATATAGATGAGAGAGGGAGAAATAACACTGCACCAGAGCTTGTATGTAGTGTTAGACTCAAGTCTCCCGTGTGGCAAGGCAGACCCCTACCTGGTGAGCTGTATCCTTAATCCACCCCCCCCCCCATTTTCCCCTTTTCCCACTGGTTCTTTTCTCTCTGCTCATTAGAAAAAAAAAAAGTAAAAAAAAAAAAAGAAAATTCCTTTTGATTCCCCAGATACTATTCTCGTGTTTCCTCCTACTTAAAGAAAAACATTAAAAATATAGTCTACAAAAAACTTGCAAGTATTCTACACTTAGGGTTTTCATTTCCCTCACCTCCCCAGGTCACCATTACCCAAGCCCTGAAAATGCTCCTGCCAAGTTACCAATAATCTGCCAAATTTACTAGACAGTTTCCAGCCACTGTCTCACTTCTTTTACCTTCCTTACCTTCAATGTTGTCCTCTCTCCCACTCTCCCAGCTCCTTATGTCTCCATCCATGCCACTTCCCTGGTCATCAAAGTGACATTCTCTTAT